>NC_134367.1:64663170-64971217 GCF_035582795.1 Mycteria americana
ATGCAAACTGCAGGAACTTGGCAGAATGAGGTAGAGAGCATTGGATTAGGATGGAAGAAAGGCTAGATCGTGTTTACCCCTGAGGTGAAAGGAGAAGAGCAATTAAGGAGGAAGATGGGTAGGATTGGAGTCCTCACTTTGGCAGATAGGAAAGGAAGGGGGGGAAACAGGAGCCAGGGAGTGAACTGTTGCTTAAGAAGGGTGTGTAGAAGGAAGCAAGGAGCCTAAGATTTGGAAGGGGGGTGGAAGTGGAGTCCTGGTTTGGGAAGCAAGCAGGGACATGCAACCTGCCCTGAAAGCTAGCAACTGCTGCGGCTTTGAGTAGTGGTTCCCAACCAACCAAGCCTGGAAACCCCATTTCCATCAATTTCAGCCTGGGTCAAACAGAGCAGAAAGTGAATGTCAGAACAAAGGGATTATGGCAGACAACTCCCTGCCCACTCTCCCCTCCCTTTTCTTTTATAGGAAGAGGAATCAAGAGAAGCGCTCAGCTTTGGAAATGGGGCTCCACTCCCAACCCATTTAGTGTCAGAACCATCCCCCTAAGGTGCACCCATGGGTCCAGTGGGAGCCAGAGCAGCTCAGAGAACAGGGTACCTATCCCATGCTCCCTCTCAGGTATGTTGCTTACTGATGTGATGCTTTTACACTGAGACTGGACTGCCAAGCAAGTACTGCGGGGCAGCTTCCAGGTCTATAAATGCAGAGCTATCATTCGCACTAAAAAGGAAATTAAAAAACCAACAGATGTGTATACTGGAAATGATGCCAAGGAAGATAAGTCATCAAAAATATATATACCTTTTTCCATTGACCACTAATGGACAACAGGAGGATTTGGTATCACTGAAGAAAAGCTGGCCCCCCATCCCACAAATACTTAGATGTATTTTGGCCTAGTTAAGCAGGCACCTCTTAGCCCTGACTTCAGTAGAAATCAATACTTACAGTTAAATTCATCCATAAGCATCTGCAGGATCAGAGACTGTGTCCCCATAGTTAGCTTTTTCCAATACAGTTCACAACACTGCCAGCGAATCATATTTAAGACTGTATTGCAGTATGTCCAATCTATTTAGCTGGTAACTCCTGCATCTTAGGATATATAATTGCCACAAACTATTGCTGAAGATTTGCTTTTCTGATCCCCAGTTGTCCTGATCATCTCCTTCCTTTTTTGGTCAAGACATAATTCATTAAACTGAAGGGACTTTGATTTTGTTTATGTTCACATCCATCACGCTTGCTTTGCTGAATTCCGTATGTGTATTATTTCTGATATGCATAATGTTTGGAAACACATGAGCAATACACTCACTAAGAATAGAAATTACCAGCTCCAACGGCAAGAAAATTATGTTCATTCCATTATCTAGTTTCACCAACAGAAATCTCATTGATGAACTCTATTCTAATACACAACCAGATAAGCAATCTTATTACCTCATAATGAGAGCTGATTTCTCCTCATCTAAATCACCATTACTTCTGTCATCTCATTTTTATGTTATTTCCTTCTTACAGATGCTTTTATGTTAAATTTCCCTAAGCAGATGAGAGATATTATGTTTGTTTGATATCTATTGCAAGTCCTTTTATGTGGAATGGAAATAAGTGTAGAAGAGCTAGAGGAAGGTTTTGTATCCTCATGCACTCCAACTATATATATTCTACACTGCAGATTACTTCTATAATGAAAACTACACTCCTTCTAAGAAGCAATCCCAATTCCAAAGGTAAGGATTAGCAAGCTAAGTTGCAGGCTCAAAAAAGCTTTTTATTTGAAATTTTATTATTGCTGATAATACTGGCCAAAAAAAAATTCCAGAAAGGCCCTACAGATTATCGTCGGAACCATATTCCACAGATCTGATCCAACAGTAGCCTCCTAGAGTTCCCTCCTACCCACAAGTACAGATTTCTTCCTCTAACACCCCTATGAACCTCACTGCATTTGTCTTATCAAAGTACAGGTCCCAGAATCTATTTCCAGTCAGAAACCTCTTACAGATGGAGAGGTGAAACCAAACCTGGATGAAGCGCAAGTTGCATTTGGCAAGCACACATCAAACTAGACTAACCTGATTGTTTTTCTCTGACTATCTAAAAAAACTTGTCATGATTAAGGGTGGCAATAAGCAGCACAAAGTCTAGGTGAAGTGCACCACCAGTCACTAGTGGTGCACCCCAGGGGTTGATGCTGGGGTCAACACTGTTTAGCATCTTCATTAATGACCTGGATGATGAGACTGAGTGGACTCCTAGCAAGTTTGCTGATGACGCCAAACTTGGAGGAGTGGCTGATATGCCAGAGGACCATGCTGTCGTTCAGAGGGACCTCAACAGGCTGGAGAAATGGGCTGACAGAGAAATGCAAAGCCCTGCACCTGGGGAGGAACAACGCCAGGCACCAGCACAGGCTGGGGACTGGCTAGCTGGAAAACAGCTTGGCAGAAAATTAAAAAGGGCACGGAGTGAGGGGCACACAGAGGTGATGGCATGTTGATTATGAGCCAGCAATGTGCCCTTGCAGCAAGTGTGCCTTAGGAAGAGTGTTGCCAGCAGGTGGAGAGAAGTGATCCTTCTCCTCTGCTCAGCCCTGGTGAGATGCACCTGGAGTGTTGTATCCAGCGCTGGGCTCCCCAGTACATGGGAGACATGGACATACTGGAGCAAGTCCAGTGAAGGCCTACAATGATAATTAAGGGACCAGAGCATTCTTCATATGAGGAGAGGCTGGGAGAGCTGGGGACTGTTCGGCCTGGAGAACAGAAGGCTCGGGGGGATCTTATCAACGTATATAAATACCTGATGGGGGGAGTAAAGAAGAAGGAGCCGGGCTCCTTTCAGTGCTGCCCAGTGACAGGAAAAGAAGCAATGGGCACAAACTGAAACACAGCAAATTCCATTGAAACATAAGAAACTTTTTTTTTCCATGGAGGGTGTTTGAACACTGGAGGAAGTTGCCCAGAAAGGTTGCGGAGTCTCCCTCCTTGGAGATACTCAAAACCCAACAGGACATGGCCCTGAGCACCCTGCTCTGAGCTGGGCTTTGGACTAGACAATCTTCAGAGGTGCCTTCCCACCTCAGAAACTCTGTGATTCTGTGGGAGTGCATGGGATCTAATTTAGCAAAGCATTTGATACCGTAGTATCCAGGAGACTAGTGGTTCAGCTGGAGAAGAGGAGAATTACAGCATTGATAAGGAACCAGCATGTGCCAAGAGACAGCACACAAGAGACATGTTAAGTCAAAGGAAAGTTACTAATTCAGCCCGTGGTCTTCGAACAATCTTTCCTTACTATTTTTAGCACTGATCTTGATACCAAAAAATAAGAATAGTGTAATGAAATTCATGGCTGACAAAGCTGGCATGCCCTGCTGACAAACCAGGGAAGCACTGCTAATGGGGAAGAGGACCAGACTATCATCACAGAGAGACTGAGCGCTTTTGAAGACTAGAGAAACAGAAACCGGATAACTAATAGAACAAATACATACAAACTAATAATCATAGTCTTGCACGGTGAGGAAGCAACATTTGGAAACAAGGGACAAAATAAAACATCTAGATTGTAGTTAATCACAGAATGACCTTAAAACCTATGCCAAAAAAAAAAAGCAGTCCTGAGCAGCATAAAAAAGGTAGAGATGTATTAATATTATTGCCACTGCACAAAACACTACAATGTTGTATACAATTCCAGCAACCCACATTCAACAAAATCTACTCTGCATCAAAAGGGATTTCAGGGTTGGGGGTGGGGGACACTAAATTAATTAGGTGAACAGAAAACCTTCTTCATGAATGGAGACAAGGAGAACACAGTTTATTTTAGCCTAGCAAAATAAAGGCTAGAAAAAAAAAATAAACTAATGAATTGTGTTGCCAAAGAACAAATAGCTTTGCATAAATTGAATCTGGAAAACAGAAGGTATCTAACCAGCAGACCAGTGAGGTCCTGGAAAATTCAAACAACTCAGCAGAAATTAGGGAGAAGAAATTTAGCTAGGCTTAAGATAAAGGCTGAACAGTCTGTGAAAACAATTACAACATGGTGGTCTGTGGTGGCAAGGGACAGAAATCAGTAAACCAAGAGCTTCCATTTAGCCCCCATCTATCTAACCCATGCTCTCCATTCCAGTTTCAGGTCTCTACTTTATATGCTGCCCTGGACTACAGCACAGGGGCCACCTCTGAGATGCTCTGAATTATACTGGAGACAAGACTAAGTATATAAAGGATAAAAATCACCAAGTTCCATGTTGCTTGATCCTACACTGGGAGAGGCCATGCTAGTTAAGAGGAAGTAGTGAAGTAACTGCCCTCTTAAGGCAACTCTCAGCTATATATAACTTTGCATGTAGAAAGAGAGTGATCCAAGAAGCTCTTGGGCCAAGGTGACCACCCTGAACTGAAAATAACAACATTGATCTCTTTACCAGCTTTTCATTTTCTCCTTTTCCACCACTAACAATGACACAAGTTAATTAAACTCAAGACAGCCACAGACTGTGCGATGGCGGGATTTGCTGAATAAAAACAGGAGACATTTCTTCATTTGCAGATCTAAATTTTTAAAAAACAAAGATGCTCAGTTTTGAGTAGTCAATAATATTCAGAAGGGCTAAAGCAGTACAGCCTCATTGATTTGAATGGCTTTGGTACTGCTCCACACCCCTCCAAAATCAGCTTCCACGTATCTCGGGTTTGGCACCCGAAGGGAATGTATGCATTTGAAATAATGGTCATTAGCTGTCCTTAAATTAAAGGATAACTCTAATCACTGCATGATGCTGAAGAACAAGAGAGCCTGTATGACTCAGATAAGTTCACCTATGTGTTTAGAGACTCAAAAGAGAAGGGGGTTTGTGCTAACAGGTTAGAAAAACAGTATGAAGAACATCCTGAGGGCAAATGATCTAACAATTGTGTCATGACATGTATTTTAGAAAGAAAAAAGATTAACTGCCATGGTGAGCTAAGTGATCATTTAGACAATATTGCAGACAAAGGAACTAGTTCCCTGCTGAGTTTTTAATGACTTGAGAACAAAACAGTCTCCACTTAGACACCAGAAGCGTTTGACCCCAACAACCTGCTCTTGCTGTGTTCACCAGGTTGTGCCCATACTGCCCTTTTGGTTCAGTGTTGAAACCTGACCATCAGTCAGAAAACCCTGACCATCCCAATTTACCACCTGTCAGTTGGGTTTTCAGGGCAGTTTTAGCACATTCAAACTAGACTGTCTGAGGAGGAAACTCATCCAAAAGCTCTCCTCCATCCACCTAGGCACCAAACTCACCCCGCTCCATAATGGAGACAATAAGTGGCTAAATCAGTGACTTGTCCTTCAGACAGCCTCAAACCATGTGTGAGATGGGGATATCAGGGGACCAGATTAAATCTAGTCCAGAGTAAAATGCCCAAACCATTAACAATTTTGATATATTAGATGGTGATCCATCTGCCCCAGTCTACCGATCTGCTCCTTTCACACAGAATTACTTGCTTATGTAAACACAGTCACAGAGACAAGAATATTATTTCTCCAGGTGAAGGCTGTGTATTAATAGCTCCATCAGGTCTGTGATTGCCATTGGTTTGGGGTTTTTTTTCCCAATGGTGAATAGAAACTCACTTGTACCTCAATGATGTGATAATCAGTGTCTCTTCTTCCTAGTAGATGTATACCTGACCAAGATTCAATTAATGTGGACTACTGACTGGACATCAGTTTCCCTAGCAGACACCAGTATTAACAGAGAGCATAATGACAAGGCTGCTTCTTACTCCAGCAATTGAAATGGTTGTTCAGAAGAATTTTTTTGCATTTTATGATCCTACTGCACGATAGATACTATTCGGAAAATGTAACACCTCATGTCACAGATCAGCAGAGAAGAAAGATGACTCCATTCCCACCACTGAATGATCAAGACTGCTGTGGGAATGAAAAGATCCTGTAACAAGACTTGCAGGCACCAGAGATTAGGTTGAGAGTTCCCCACCCCAGTTTCCACAGGCAGATGTTCGGAAATGTAAATTGTATTTTGGCCTTGAGAATTGCCCTCAGTGTCCCTATTACAAAACCCTAATGCATGCCTCCATTTCATCTGTCTAGCACTACTATAATTTTATGGCTAAACACGTCTGGGTTTTCTCCCTCAACAATCCGTCTAGAATTACTCTCGCAATATTGCAAAGTCGGGTCATTTCCGATTCTTGTTTCATCTTGTCCATTTTAGTTGCAGCACTGAATCATGTTAACTGCAGACCATGTAATTGCTTATCCACATGGAAGGTAAGTAGCCTCACAAGCTATATAATGTGGGATCCAAATGGGGTTGTCTAATGCCAAGGTACCCCTGCACCAAGGTACCTGACACCCCTCCTTGCTGTCTGTTCTCTGCATGTCTATCCTCAGTGAGTTCTCCCTGCATCCCAACATCCTGAAAATGAGTTTGCTTTGCAGCTGAGCAGAACCTGTATTCATGGTGCCTATACCTCTCCTCCCTCTCTCGCACACAACATGACAGTCTCACAACCATCCTCTCTTTCTCCCAAGCACTTTCCTCAGACTGCATTAGCCCAGGCTCTCTTGGTCGTGGGTCGAACATGGCTTGAAACGAGCTCTGCACTGGTACGAGAAAGCACTATAACGTACCTGCAACAATCACATGGACCTGAAGCATGGGTCTGTGCAACACCAGGTGTCTGAACAGATAGCCTCTAATAAAACCTATAGCAGACCCAGGGGATGCTCAAGGTTTAGTGACCACCAAGAAACCTTTTACGCAATACCTCTTGGCTGCAGTACTCTATACTGTCCTGGGAAGCATCACACATGGGAGCTCCAGGTGAGGATAACGCAAGAGCACTGCGAGGGCAGACTCCTGCAGCTGCCTTCCCATAGCTGCTGTGTGCCAAGCTGCACCGGTGCTTGACCCATTTACAGTTGCCATGGAGAAACTGAAGCATACAGAAGTATCACATCCTCCAATTGTAACAAGATGTCACAGAAATAAATATCTATTTGTGAATTTAAAGGGGAAATACAATAAAATAATTATGAAAATCTATGTCCAGTGACTGCTGGCAAACATGAATTATCTGACAAAGCTAATCTATCATCCTTCATTATCAGTAGGCTGCAGCTCTAGCCTAACCAACCCCTTTAATAAAAGAGAGGAAATTGGACACAGCTGTGGCACCTTTCCTTTTAAGACTTTCACTTTTAAAACTCAAATACTTTTCATCTTAATGGTCTTGCAACACAAAAATGGATTAAAGCAGCATTAAGCCAAGAATCACATTTTCATGTGCAGTGCAATTTCTCACAGATTTTGTAAATGGGTTGGTCTCCCTCCCAACAATGAGATTTCTGCCCTCTGTAATTGTGCTGCAGCTACAGCAGCTACTAATGAGACCAGCACAATGATAAGACTGATTCTCTGAGATTGCAAAGAAGAGCTCAAACACCCACTCCTTCCAAGTGCTACTACTTGGCAACATTTCTTGAAGAAAGAAACACTAGTATATTAAGGTTCATTGAGCAGATAGGAAATGACCAAAACCTTTTCATTCGGGCTTCAGACCAAAGTAAACATTTTATGCATTTTTAATGGTTTTTTTCATCAGTTTATTCTCCTTTTCTGCCAAACTGTGAATTAATGGATCCTAACTAGGTATAGAAATGTTAAACTATTGCAATCAACTCTGTAGTCGTGAAACAACCCAATTTTGCAAGCTTGGTGGCTGAAGGTAATTTTGGTCAAGCCTCTGATTAAGGATATTTGCAGCACATAATAGCAGCAATTTATTGAAACCATGGCTCGGTGAACAATGCTATCTATACTCACGTGTCAGTGGATGGCTCTCGGTTAGCCATGTATGTGCGTGTAGCTAAGCACATCCATTTGGTTTAAGAACTCAGAAGCCTAGCTGGGGACCAGCATTCCCAGACATCACCCACATTTGATGGAGTTTAGTCTTAAACTAAACATCCAATCCCACTTTTTTTCCAGTGAGCCTTCTGAGTCTGTTGCATTGGCGATAGCAGGTAGAGAGAAAAACAGGCTAAAAGAACAAAGTACAAAAATCAGCTCATGTAAAGTGTATTATTCTAACCAGAAGGTCCCACAGGCAAATGATTCAGGGGTAGCACTCCTGAAGTTAGAGAGGGAAACTGTGCTAAAGTACATTTTATTAATACAGACCCAGCTTTTTGGTTTGTTTTGGCTTTTTTTTCCCCCTGCTAAAGATCGAAAGCAGACAGCTGAAAATAAAGAGGTAGGCAAGGTCTTTCATCCATCCTAGAGACAGAGGGAGGCGGCTTGTCCTGCGGTGATGCAGTGCCACCTAGTGATTCCTTCCTTCGAGGCAAAAGAAAGAAAACCCCACCAAATTACATCTCCGGCTTAAAAAAAAACCCTAAATGACACCTCGGGGCAGGGGAGGGAGTCCGGCAGGCAGCCTGTTCCCGTAGCAGGGCGCGGGTGTGAACAGGCGATGGCTGCCGGGGAGGTTTGGCTTGAAAGCCCTCGCCACCTCCTCCGCCCTCCGCGGGGACGGGGACCCAGGGTGCCGACCCGGCGGCCGGCCCGGGGCGAGCCGGCGGGCAGCGGGGCTCCCCATCGGCTCGCCCGCTTCGGCTCTCCAGCACGCAATGGCGGCCCCGTCGGAAGGGCCCCCGAGGCCCAAGTGACAGCAGCCCGGCCTCGGCAGGGGCGGCGGAGGTTCACTTCGCCAGCGCTTGGCTTCCCGGCGTTTCATTAGCTGCCGCTGCGCTAAGTGACGGCTCCCAGGGGGCAGCGGCACGCCGATGCTGCTACGGGCTGGTGCCAGCGAGCCGAGAGAACAGCCGCAGCTCGGTGTCAGAAGCGGCAAGGCCTCCCCAAGGCGGTGAGGAGGACCCTCTTCCCCCGCCTCCCACCCCCTGCCCCTCGAGCGCCAGCTGGGTTTGAAAAGGCAAACTTTGTCAGTGAGTGGTGTCCAAGCCCTTACACTGATTTCTGGACTCCTGGTCCCTTGGTGTTCAATTTGTTCATGTTCTCGGGGGGGTTTCTGACCAGTCATGAGAACGGGTTTGCTCGTTCTCTTTTTTTTTTTTTTTTTTTAAATTTAATAAAAGCAGCGACTAAGACATTACTGTATGATTCCAAAGTCCTGGAGAAAAATACCAAATATTGCCAGCTATCCTGATTTTTACCATGAGTTTTGCAACGCTGGAGCTTACCTGTCTCAAGGACATATAGCTAAACATAGCTAAATCCAAAAGATTTATTTCACAGGTGTGAAAAACTACAAAAATGGGAAGGAACCTTTTTTTTAAAAAAAAGTAAAAACAAAATTTCTCAACACAGAAGACTTCACGAATGTACAGTGATCTCCGGATGCTGGAAGTTACTCAAAAGCTGATTTCTCCCCGTCCTTGTGAACTGGGGTTCAGGTGTTGGTGCGGGTGCCTTCCAGAAGCCACACGTTCCCAGGAGCTAAGCACCGGGCTGGGTGCCAGGAAATCCCACATATTTCTGTTTCTGCTTCCATCTGGCCTGAAGGAAACCATCTGTTTGTATCGCTGTGTAGCTGCCCCCGGCCAGGAGACTGCTGCAGGCAGCACATACAGGTGGGGACAGGGGTGCAGGTGCATGGTCTCAACATCAGCACATGACCACCATGTGCGTCCGCTGCGTCAGCAGGTGCTGATATGGGACTACTACCTGTCCCTCACCAGCAAATCTATGTTTCATCTTCTGTATTACTGAGAGGAAGATGAGTGAGAGGAAGACTAGCCAACCAGCCTGGGATTTAGGAGTGCCAAATACAGCTCCTTGCCCACCACAGACCTTGGTGACCCTGTGTTTCCCTGGGCACATGAAGCACAGGGGTGCTGCTTGGCTCCCACATCCAAATGCACTCTCTGGCCACATCCAGTCCTTGCTGTGAGGTATGACCCAGAAGTACATCATTCCCTTCCGTTTCCTCTGCCTGTCTTCTTCCCCTGTTCTCCGTTCTCCCACAAAGAAAGCCCAAGGCGCCTAGGAGGGGCCAGAGCAAGGGAATAGAGGGCACAAGGCTCTGCCTTTGAGATGAGGGAAGTTAAGAATAGTGTCTTCTTTTGCAGATGGGGAAAATAAGGACCAGCATTAAAAGCCAGTCACCCAAGGGAGTAAGATAACCAAATAGCAATGAGGACCTCAAGGTCCTAAGCCAGTTCGAAGGCTGGCAGACAGCTGTGCCTCCTATGGCAAATGAGCGGTTCCACTGGAAAATCTGGAGTAGTTACCTGATACATATAATATATATAATCAGATATACTAGATACATCTAATATATATAAAATAATAGCTTAAGGTAAAGTATGTACCTTTAACCAGGGTGTTCCTACCTACTTGGAATTCAAGAAACAGCAAACTAGACCTTCCTTACAGGTGTCCAGCCGTAAATAACAGAAGATATTGAGGAGAACTGGTTCTGCCAGCCACTGCATCCCACGACAAAGATGTGCTCAGCATGCAACCAGCATGTGAAGGGAGGCACTGCCGTTCCTCAGGAATCAGAGCCTGCAACAGGGTTAGAAGTGATCAGGATCAGCACAGGACTGTTAGTTTCATTTTTGCTCCGTTGGGCTGAATGCACTGTTCCAAATAGCACCATCTCTATTATGGCCTGTCTAATAGCACTATAAAACCAAAAATGGGTAACAGGAATTTCATGACAACTGAACACAAACTGAAAATTCATGTTCAGCGGAGCAAATAATATCCATGTCAACAATTTCATGATTCACAAAAAAAGAACTATTTTTATGTTTAGAGATAAAAATTAATTGGAGAGCACTAAAATACTGAACATTGAGCAATATATTACCTTTAAAACCATTAAGAATATTCAAGAACACTAGTAGTACCATTCATTATCACTTTCATAGCCGTGTTTCATGTTGAAAGTCAAAGCACTGAACTCATCCATTGCTAAGACTTGTTAATACAGCACCAGAGTAAATGCAGGAAGAAAGACTCCTTACAAATGGAAAGCCTGCATCTGAAGATAATGTTCCAGCAAGGTTGTCTGTGTGAGGACTTCAGGATTAACCCAACACTGGGGAGGGGGCTCTCCCACAGGGACGTGATTTTTCTCTCTCATCACTGTAAAGGGAGTGATGGTGAAGAAGGAAGATATTTGTGAAAGGATTACCAGTAACTGTTCTCCCGTATTCTTTCAGTGATATCTAGCAATATACCCTAGCAAAGTCAAATTCCTGATGCAGAACCAAATAGGAACTTGTGCACATTTGCGTTTGAGCTAGATTTTCCTCACTGATGCAGCATTTACCTTTTCCCATTGCTAACGTTTTTTTCCTTCAACTGGAAATACTTTCCTGGAAACTATAGTTTGTATATTGGGCCATAACAACATCATGGTCATACAGAGTCTCAGAAGGTCTATTAAAAACAACGGGGAAAAGGCTTCTCGAACAGTAGAGGAGCAGATCCTGAGGGCTGTAATATTTCAAACCTGATCTCTGTTCAGCACTAACATGTAATTCTCAAATTCCTTGAGGCACAGGAAGCAGTCCTTTGCCCTGTTCTGTCCTGGAGAGCTCCCACTTGGATACCGTAGCCAGGATTGAGTGTCACCTTCTCAAAGTATGTAAAGAAATCCAGTGAAAGCAGAGAACAAGAGAGATCCAGAAAGTATGACATACAAGGAAGACTTGCACAGGGTAAAATAATCTAGCAATATATAAAAAGCTAGTGGAAAGAGGAGAGACATAATGAGATCCCTGTCCATCATGGATGTGAAGAAGACGTAATAACCTTCATTTGCAGCTAGGAGAATTCAGGTTGGATGCTAGCAAAAAGCATTTTAGCAGTGCAGGTAGCGATACCGCAATAGGGTGCCTGAGAGGCTGTGGACTCTCCACCATCAGAGGTTTTTAAGGACAAATTTAATAAACATACCCCTATAATTACTCTGGCCTGAAGCAGAAGCAAAGCCTAGACAAGCTCATGGGGTTCTTCAAGGCCTATTGCTCTATGAGCCTCCAATATTAAAATTCTAGCCTAGAAAAAATGAGCTTCCTTCCAACTGCAAACACAGAATCAAATTACAAGTACACCCTGATTTCACAGACATTAGTGTAAATCAGGAGGTACTAAGATAAAGGTAGTGGAATTATGCTGTAAAGCCCAAAAAGATGGCATTCAACATCATTAAGCTAATGGATTTTAATGTAACACATGGCAATTTCAAGATATTTTTTGTACCCACACTAGTTTCTTTGTTCTGTTCCATTCTGGGTTTTGTAGCAATAACAGTATCGTCACCTCATTACCTTGGCACCTGAGTAGTGTAGCAGGGTGGAAAGAAATATTAGCCAGGAGAAAAATAAGCTGATTTGATGCCACTGCACCATGTTTGAAATCCACTGATGGAAGGTTTGGAGATCAGTACATTCTTTATATAACTCCGCTTAATAAACCAATTTCTCTGACTTCTGTAGCTAACAGTTCCACACAAGTTTCTTTTTTTAACTGGCTAATTTTGTACATGGTAAGTATATTAATTAAAAATGGAACCAAAGGGCCTAGCTAAATCTTTGATCTTCTCTGTGCCCCAGTTTCCCCTGTCTATAACACAGAGATCATATGTTTCTCACCCCAGAGGTCTGCTGGATGATTAGTTCATTATGATTTGTAGGGTGCTTTGCATATCCCCAAATTATTAAATTAGATCATAGCAGATATTCCAACCACCATTTTAGAAATTAATTCCATTTATTGGACTTTTGATAGTATTCAGAAAATGGCTGGGAGATGTGGGGTTTTTTTCCTCAATACAGACTGTCACCCAACATGACTGCCCTTGCTGAAACTGGTTAACAAGTCTCCCAGCAGCTTCAGTGGGAATGGGATCAGCTCACACTTCCTCACTTTGTCTCCAGGATGCCCAACTCCCACCGACACAACCAGCACCCTCCAACAGGTACCTTTACTTCTGCATTTGCATCCTGTCCTGGGGGAAATCCCTTACCCATCACCTCCCAAAAAGCGGGGCTGCCCCTTTGGACATCTGTAGGCAGCTTTCATTGCATACAGGAGCATTCCCATGTCCCTTCTATCTAGTGTGAAGGGCAAGGTAGTCAGTCATTGGTTTTAAGGCAATTTACTTAATGGCAAGGACCAGCCTACCCTTGCTGGGTAGAAATCAGCTCTATTCAGAGGTAAAGGGGATGCAGTCTGCCTAGTTGCATGAATGCCACAGAGCATCACATGTAGTAGTGACTATATTTAACTCTCCATGTGTGGACACTCTTATCCTAGAAGTAACAAGGGTGTTTTCCTGTTTAACCCACTTCTGAAGATGAATGTTGAATGTGAGTAAACTAAGCAGGAGGAAGACACTCATACACCAGGAGATAAAAAGGGAAAGTTTATCAGGCTCAGCGTGAAGACAAGGCCAAGATGCAGCGAGACACACCTGAAGCTATGGATATCAAAAGCCCAGCTTCAAGGCACGAACGAATCACCTTAAAACATTTGACCACACATGAGTAGCCTGCGTACTAGGAAACAGGTATTTGGAAGTGTGAGGCAATGGGCACTAATTCACCAAGGGTATCTGGGACAGTTTAATCACTTTCAGCTGTCAATGTCTTTGACTCAGGACAGCTTGACTTATCACGGCTGAAGCCATGCATATGTCCACAGCTGAGAGGGTACCAAGCAAGGACAGCTTCCACTGAATACTACAGTAATGCTCTTGCTGGAGTAGTGCAATAACTTTGCTATTTCTCACATTATTTGGCAATTGTGTCCTATACTTCTACTCTAGCAAAGCTCCTTATTTTCCACTGTTTCTAAATATAGTATAATTCTGAAATAAGCAAACATTAACTTCAGGTTATTAACTTTGAATGCCAGATTATGGTTTCCATTGTTTATTGCCACAACAGACTATTAAAGAGGCACCTCCGCTCAGCTAAATTTAAGATTTTGTCTTCAGGCACAATATCATCTCTGAGAGTTGCTCGACTCTAATAAGATACTTAAGCATATTCTTAAATTTAAGCATGCAAGTTTTCCTCCGAGGTCAGTCAGAATTTTGTTTAAAAATAAATCTGTGATTAACTCAATATGCAGACTTTTTTTTCCCCCAATACAATATAGCTGCTATGGCAACAATCAGTAGCGTAGCACTTGTGGTGAAAGGCAGTGTGTTTTGATTACTAAATGAAGATCGATGAAGACTGAACAGTGTTCATACGTGCTACCTCGTAGTGGATCCAAAAAGTGATTTTAACTCTGCTTAACTAAGCCAGCTCTGAATGGGAACACACGGGTGGAAAATTCTTTTGGCTCTGCTACCTATTTTTGGACTTGTGAAAAACAGTTTCTCGTAAAATCAATCATATCACCTAGATTTTTCCTGTTTTCAGCTGATAAAACATTTATTGCTTTTCCCCACGTACTTCTTTCACACCGCTGTGCTTCTTCATGCACAGTAACTGAGCTTGCCTTACTTCAGCCAAACTGTGTTTTGTAAAGCCTGATGTCTATAGTCCAATTCATAATGTTAGCCAGGTCTTAAGAACTGTAAATATCATATACCCTTCCACTTAAAAGACGCTAGTTTAAGTCTCAGCATAGCCAGTGGAAGCTGAAAAAAAGCACATAATAGAATTATAATCTGCCACTAGAGATGCCTGAACATTTTGACAGGCACAGGTTCACATCAGTTTCAGGCAAATTTCCAAAGATTTGGTGTTTCAAAGTATATCACATTTGAATCTGGTCTAATACCAATCTAAAGCCTTAGGGACAAGGGTTCCTCACAGGAGCAACTTTCCTGCTAGCTTTTCAGTGCTTTGTCCTTTTGCTGTTGGGTATTTCAACCTCGCAGAGGCAAAGGTAAAGCAGAGAGGAATAACATCATGGTAAAAAGCTGAGAACAAAGGTTTTGAATATCAGAACGAAAATCTGTTTCAAGAAGTTGGTGAGCTTCAGGTAACTACTTCTTTTAAATTCTTATTTATGTTTTAAAAACATTTTTAAAGTCTTTCAGTGTCTTTACTGGACACAGACACCAGTGATAAAGATCAGTAGGTTGAGGTGGAAACCAGTATCTCCTCCTTGTCCAGAGGAATGCTAGAGAATTACTTACTGGGAAACCATCTTTGACAGGCACATGGGAAAGCCTCAGGAAAACATTCATCACAAACCCTGGGTCTCCTGCTCAAAACTAGGGAGGCCCTCTAGCCATACGCCTTCCACACTTTTAAATGGTTATACGGGACCCAGTAGGAGAACTTGATGTTCCTTTTTGTTTTGACATTAATCAGCTTCTGCAGAAGTAGCAGAACTGTTTCATCCATTCTCTTTTTAATTTATATAAACACTAGGTTTATAGATATGTAACCAATCATTTTGTACTTCTAAAACGTAAATTACTGCAAGACCGAAATATAACTTCATACAAGACTGAAAAAAAAACTTATCAAAAGAAGGAGGGAAAGAACTGAGAGAACTTTCCTCTCCTAATATAAATGATCAGTCAGATAAGTTTTCTTTAGCTAACAGCTTTGGTTAAAGACGACTTCACTTTGCAGTTCAACACTGCTAAAACACCCCATAAACTTAGTCCTCCTTGCCATGTATTGGCAAAGAAGCTTATAACTATTAGAATATATGCTTGCTCTAGCAAAAATCACGAACACACACAACACTGCAAATTATTTTATTGGTAAAATGCTTTGCGGTGCTTGAGAGAAGAGATATCAAATGGTCTTAATTCTGCAGACTAAGGCAAACTGTTCCTCAAATAAACAGCAACCAGGCAGAAAGGAAAATTCATTGCTTGGCTCAGAAGTTTGTGAACACTGAGAAGAAGAGGAGACCTCTGCGGACAGGGGGAGTTCCTCAGCCTCCTCCCATCCCATCCAAATCAATCAGCACTACAGCTCTACACACCCTCCAGGGCTGCTTTATATTTAGAACTTAATAAAGAATAAAAAATAGCAAATCATACACCCACTCTGCTTTGGGGAAACAAATGTGCTAGTCAACGGAAGATATAAATAATCACACGATGACACAACGAAACACCTCATCCGGTGGCTGCAGTGCAAACTGCTGTCCACCAGCCAGCAGAGCGGCTGGATATATTCCATTAATCTCTTTTCCAAAGCGATGGATTCTTTTTTTGGGAACTAGCCCAGTTCACCGAGGAGTCATTTTTTCCCTCATCAGCTGAGATCAGTCACCCGTAACTCATCACTTTTGATCCAGCCCGTGTTCTTCACTTGTAACTGAGACTTTCCAGCAACAATACTGCAGCTGGCCTGCAGGAAACACCTCCGAGCTCCCTATTCATAGTCTGGGCAGGGCAGAGGAAGGAGAGAGCAGGCAATCAGATACAGAGTGATAGGAAAAGTGTGATCTTCCTTTCTCTCGATAATGACACCATTTTCTCCCCTCAGCTTTAACCTTTCAAAAACATTCAAGAAGCCACATGAAAACCTACAGCCCCATGCAATCTAGGCATAGTAACTCCAAATTTTGAGATGCAAAGCAAAATCTGTAGTGCTGGGCATGGATAAACAGGCCAGAGAAAGTGAACGTGACCACTCAGCTCCAGGGAAGAGCCAGTCTGGGTTCCTACTCCAATGATTGCAGGCATATCTATTAAAAACTGCTCTTATGTTCCATTAGATAAATTGGACAGGCTGTCCTGGAAGCAAGAAAACAAGAGCTTTGTGTACCCAGCTCTCCCGCTCTGTCACAATTTACCTTTAGGGAATGTAAGAAAAATAAAGCTTTATCAGGGACATTCATGCCCCCCTCCCACCCAGTTGCTGGTGAGGTTGGCACGAGGCAGAAGTAGTGATGCTTCTAGATACACACTTGAAAGGACTGAGGGACCTGGAACATTTTGATGCTAAACGCAGAGAGGATGGCAGGTTTAGATGGTGGCCAAGCAGGGGCTTGGGAAGCTGCAACATGAGAAGTCACTGTCTAAATAGCACTAAAATCTTGCCTTGGCCATCTAAAGCCTTTGGTAAATCTGGCCCTATAAGTCTACTCAGCTTCACAAGTGCTTGCAGACACAAGTGACTGCGCAAGGGCGTTAAAACAGACTGCAGTGTATTTTTGTCCTGGTAGAATTCCTTCTGAACTACCCCAAAGAAGGGGGTCGAACTGGTAACCAGTGTAAACCAATGAAGGTCTGCCCCGATGTTACAGCTGCAGATCAAACTCCTGTCACCCCAAACATGACTGGAGGTGTACAGGGACAGAATAAGAAAAAAATATGATGTGTTTCTAGGGAAGGAACCGGGATATTTACTGCTTTCCAGCTGCTTTGCAAGAGTGCTCATATGACAGGCTTGTGCTCTCAGGGAGCTCCTCAGTAGGGTGGAAAAAAATTGGGGAGTTTATTTACATGCTCAGTTGCTCTCTCTGACCTCTAATAGGAGCAAAAGCAGCGTGAAATGAGGTCCAGGCTATTGTGGAGAATTGCCAGATAATGGGATTTAAGGAAGAGTACATGTGTTTATATACACCCCTCAGTGGTTAACCACTGTATCAAGCAAAACATATGCTGTGACTTCAGGCGTTAAAACAGATTCATTATCCGAAGGGAGACTACAAAGACCCTGGTGCAATCCTACCGTGCAGGACAAGTGTATGCGTGTGGTGGGGGGGTGCGTGGGGTGTGTGAGCCTGTACACACACCTGCTTCTCCTCGCAGCAACAACATTTTTGTTGCACTTTCCCAGATACCTCGGAGCCGGCCATAAACTGCGGGACCTTTTGTTAGCTGGGCTATTGGTTCAGTCCTGGATCAAGTTAGTGCCATAGCTCAAAAGCTGGTGCTGCCCGATGCCTTTCTGATGAGCAGCACCAAGTGAACGAGTTGGATGCAGCCCTCGGCAATAACAGGGCTGCCGGCACCTTTGCTGGCGGTTTCTGTGCACACTGAGAATGAGTTTCTTCTTTTCAGTCCTAGCAGGGCGAAGCTGAGGTCCTACAGCTGAAGTTATTGCCTGACCTGCCTCCATTTGTGGAGGAAGAAATTTAGGTCTCTTGGGCTATTAATTCCACCAGCATTTCTTTGTAACTTCCCTACAGTTTCCTCCAAATTAGGGGTGGTGGAGCAAACAAGTCTAAATAACCACAACGCAAAAACATTTTACAGTAGAAAGAAAGCACCACCCTAAAAATGGCACAGAGCCATCATTTTAAATTACACAGAGCAAGAGCAATGCCCCTTTGGAAACTGTAATTTCAAGGTAATGAGGGTGTTTGTTGAGGATAGAGTGTGTGACCCTGCCCGTGTTTCTTCTCCAGAATAGGTGGGGACGTGTCACGAATCGGTTGTTTCCACCCGGAGCCACTCCTCGTTCCCGCAATACAGGCTCTGCCGTGCCACCAAGGGACAAAGTGCAGCCGCCGCCGCGGCCGCTCCGCACGAGCAGCTCACAGCCCTTCTATGCCCGTGAACCTGCGGCAGAGAGCCGGCAGTGCCAGAAGGCAGAAATAGCAGCACTCCTTTTATCACCCGAGGTGGAGCGTGTTTCACGCCACACAATGCGGTGCCAAAAGGTCCGTGGATAGGGTGGGGAGATTCCCCTCACCTTTTCACAGGGCTCATCACTTAGTCTTGACGTTTACAAGAAACGTAGGGAAAGGTTTCTCGTTTCCATGTGTGGCAATGTGACCCTAACCTCTCAGTTCAGGACGTGGTCTTTATAAAGATTAGACTGCACGGGACACATCCTGAGGAAAGGGTGCAGTGCCGCTCTGCATGACCACTGTCTAAGAACATGAACTGTATTAACCTTCTGGGGGGCTTGTGGAGGGAAGGGGGAAAATGAGACAGCCACTGATCCAGGATATACGGTCACCTTTAAACAATACTTTGGTCACACAGTCTGATGACTGTCTCTACCTTTGCCCCTATCCCACTCCAGGGGAGAATCGTAGCTCTAAGTGGAAAGTTAAGAGCTGGAGCTGCAGATTTAAACTGTGCTTGGCCAGACTTCCTATTGCAATGACCCGAAGCAAAGTAACAAGAACGGGCTGAGTCCTCCCAGCTCTGCAGGGCTGGTCTGAGCTCCACAACCATGCCCCCCCATCCAGAGCAGAGCTTCCCCTGGCAGTAGAGACACATCCATTTATGTTGGAAGAACAAAATTCTGCATTCAATGTCCTCCCTAGGCCTAGAGAGCACTTTCCTCATTCACACTTTTCCATTAACAAACTACGGACCATTCTCCCCTACAGAGAAATAAGAGTTACTCCCATTCCTGCTGTTTCAGATGTCAAGTGTTTTGTATGGAGATCTGCAGGCTCTCCATACAAAGTCAGACCTGTAGCTATTCAAAGCATAGCAAATTGTTCAGGGCCACATAGAAAAAGAAAACAGATTTCACATGAGGTCTGCAAAATCCTGGACAAATTCCAGTTTAGGTAAGACAGCACAACCCTGATTTGGCATGCCTAATGCTGCTGCTCTGACCATGCAGGGCTTAGTCCATCCATGATCACTGCTTTGAGTGAGCACATTTCTTAAATTTAACCCAGAGAATAGCTAAGTAGACTGCACATGGAAAGAGAAATAATGCTGTCAATTAATCACAAAAATGATCTGACTTAGCTTCAAGGAACAGAGCTCTTTCAAGAGCTACCAAAATCTGACAGCATCCCAACAGCAGCTCCATGTAGTGCAAATCCAGCCCTTAATGGCTGCTTCCTTAAACCAAAATAAGTTAAGCTACTACACTGCTAATGGCAGTAAAATCCAATTAAAAATTTAGTGTTGCTCAGAATATTGCTGTAGATTTGTGATTTTCCTGTCCTGCATATGAATGAGAGTCAGCAGTTGCTTTTTTCCTGTGTTCAGGTACATGATTTGAGTGCTCTCAAAGGCAAAAGTCAACAACACCTGTAAAACCTTTTTTATTTTTTTCTTTTCTGAGCTTCACCTGAGTCTAGTTCTCACTTATATTCTTGTTTCTTTACATCTATGAAATCTCTTGTGGTATAAATACCATCTACTGTTACTTTAAGGTTTCTTTATGATTTTTTTTTTAGAGGTATATAAATGGATTTACAAGAGTCACCTACAGTGAAATAAGAAATACCCAGACAGACTGCCTGAATTAAAGCAGTCTGATCTCCCAGTAATGCATACTGAAAGCTTTCATTCTTACTTTTCCTACCTCAGCTCTGCTCCAACTCATCCCTACCAGATACCCAGCAGCCAGGTACACACCAGCCAACACTTTTTTCCTTGAGTTTCAGCAGTGAGCATTTTTCAGGAAGCTTGGAGACCACAGAAACCACATTACAACCAAAGAAAGGAATAAGCAAGAAAATTTCAGCCAGGAACCTTCTGCCTCCCCCCTCCAAAGCGACTTTCTTCTCCGGCAAGGTTATTCAAGCCCTTCAGGATATGACTACACAAGGAAAAAACCACCCTCGACTCCCTTTGAAGAAAATATCTTGCAGGTATTAGAGTCTATTCTGTCCATAAATTGCCTCAGCAGCAAAATGAAAAATGCTTCACACTTCCAGATGCAAGATGTGCAAAGAGGCTTAATTAGCTAAAGTTCATATACTGCTTTGAAGATGGGAAGACCTCTGAATGAAGTGCTAAGAACAGATAACCAGAATCCATCTTTTCTGCTATAAAAAACATAAAAAGCAGATTGATGTTGCACAGAAAATGTATGCCAGAAAAATTGTCCAATCATAGGATTATTCATCAAAGTTTTACTTGGAGCCCCAGGGATTGTTTAGATACCGGTATCTCCAAGCCGTATCTCAGTCAGAGATGTGATTTCACTACCTATTTTTGACAGGTGACTCAAATGGGACATTAGAGTAAATATTGCTAGAACACTATGACATTTTCTTCAACATTCAGGGCTCACAGTTTTGGTGTTTTAAATACAGGAGATTTCTGACAGCTTCCTCAAAAAGTGATCTTTTTTGTGTCTGCCCAAGTACATACCAGCCCGGCTAAAAATGCTGCTTCTGAAGCACAATATGTCCATTGCATAAGTCATATCACTGACTAACACTAGTGAGAGATGGTATCTAGGAGCAAAGTAAGTGGATCTCAGTGCAGGAAAGCTCATTTCCAAATATTAATTAGGAAAGAAAGAAATATTTAAAAATCAGACAGAAATGCACCTCTCGCTGAATTTTGCCCTTGGACAGAACATTATCATTTTCACATCCAAACTCCATAAACCCAGCCAAACCTCGGGAAGAATGACTGGAGAAATGACTTTCCTCCCCCAGTGGTGAAAAGCCACATCTCTCAGGTGAAGAAGCACGAGGTGCTTTGGTAAACAATCTTCTAACCCCACTGGGGAAAAGCGGTATTGATCAGACCCGGGGAGGAAAAGAAAAGTGAGTCCTAGGCAGGATGACAGCAAAACCAGGACCAAACCATCAGCTGATGATCAAAAGTAGACATTGGTTTGTATCAGCTGAGAGGAATGCGACCTCCCCTGGACCCATGTTCTTAAAATAAGGGAATTTTATTATTTAGATGAGTCTATGGTGTTAAGCACTACAAATAAATAGCAGGTTGTGCTATAAAGAGCTCAGGAATCTGAAAAACTGTTTTTCTTTTAGTGGAAAGAAAGCTCATGGACAGAAACTGAACAGGAAGGTGAGGTCTCAGACCAGAGTGAGATTTTCTTTGGAAGCACATGGATCAATAGCTCAGCTTGCCCTTCTTACTGGAGCACCACACTATGGAAACTACATATCTGAAGAGTTATGCACACACATGTATTTATTTTTTAAACACAAAGCAAATGTTTCAAAACATATCACCAACAGAGGAAGCAGCCTGAAGCTGCTTGCAGGGGTCAACTGCTTTAGAAGAAACTCACAGTGCTGTAACAGCAAATTTCTCTTCAAATCACCAACAAACTCTTGTGCACATGGCTGTTGCAGGATGCCAGTTTTCACCCCTCTCCCATATGACTCAAAGCCACACAGTCCAGAGACACATTTGACGATCAAGAAAACCTTCCCCACTGTGCATTTGAAGAGGCAAAACTGACAGCTCTGACAAAAAAAATTATTAACTGTAGGAATATAATTATGGGCTACAAAAGTATCATTTCCATCCTCAAAAAGCTTAGTGCGGTTCTGGGAGCAAAACAGCACAGGAAGGAGGTAATTTCCTAATCAAACTTTGGAGACTATCTTATCATAGCTACTCAATGTCCTCTATGTGGAAAACTGGCTCCAGTGTCTCCTTGCAAAAGGGTGACTGAAATACAGCCATTAAGCAGGACTGAAATGATCTATTTTCAGCTAACGAGTACTCATGTGAGAACAGGGGTATTTTAGCACAAGAATCCCAAACAGAATCCCAGGCTGACATTCTGCTATTTCCACCAACAAACATTTTGGCGTTCCTCCTGAGGACAAAAGCTTGCATTTTCAGCAGGTAAACAAAGTTAATTTACTCAAGCCAAGTAAGTGTAAACAAATCCATTTTAAAAAATTATGGCAAGATTAGAAAATGTTCCTTTTATTTCCTTTTTTTTTTTTAAATCAACCCTTGAAAATGGTATTTTACAGCTGCAGAAAATGTGACTTTTGCCTGACTTTTGTGTTGGGTCAGCCCAACTTGAAGAAAAACAAGAAATCTCTCTGTAACTGAGGGTAAACCCTCACTTTAATTGCACTGTTCCCAAAGGAGGAGAAAATTCAATTACTAAAATGGTGGCATAATCTTCTCATTATTATTTCCGAAGCTCAGAGTTAATTGGACAAGTTTAGCACCCTGTGAATGAATGTGTGTCCTTACTTCTCCACAATAAATGGTCTATAATTACTTCCATTTCCCTGAAACCAGGAGATAGCTCTCATTAGCATTACTCTGAAAGAAACCCTTTGCTCTTTTTGGGGACTTATATAGGCCCCATCCTTATCATATCTGAGCACTCCACAACACATCTCATACACAGGGAAATGTTCTTATTTCATCTTGCACGTAACTGTGCAAAGGCCCCGCATGCCTACGGTGAAGTTGCATGAGTGCTTATGCCTCGGTCTTGACCGTGGTTTAGCATCTGTCTCTCACCTACTCATGTCCCAGCGGGCTCCTTGGACCAGGCATCCCTGCCCTCACCTGAGCTGAGCTGCGAGGTCCAGCACATCTTCCCAAAGCCCAGGACAAAGACTGAGTGCTCACAACCAGGTGAGAAACCTTGGCCTGATCCACCCAACAGGTCACGACTCCGCATCTCCCCCTTTCCATAAACAGCATGCTTTAAACCGCAGGCCATAGCCCGTTCAGGACACTTGTGCTCCCTCCTCTGGGAGCACGTCCATTTTCTAGGAGATGATTAAGGACACCTGGTTCCAGAGGGAAACACCATAAGCCAGGTTGTGCCATGGTTAACTCATCACCCGATGGAGAGGACATCTGTCAAGCGTGCTCCACCACCTCCTGTGTTTTCGAAGACAAAATTTGCTCTTTGAAATACCAGCCCAGTACTGTGCATCTGCCCCTCCAGAGTCATCACTGACTCCTGTAATTGCTTCCCTGCATCTGAACACGCACACGTACACGCACACGTACAGACACACCAGTTGCCTTAGTAGAGCAGGTATTTCTGAAGCCAAAGGATGTTGCAGCACACGGTCCAAGGTCTAAGTCCCACACTAGCAGGGGCTTTTTCAAAATTGGGAATCAATTTCCTCCCTCCAGGTCCTTTAAAAGAGATCAGAAATAGACGCACAACATGACAGTAATACTACATAGAAAGGTAAAGATTATTTGCAGTTTCAGCAGACTTTTGCTTATCCTCTCCAGGATCATGCTGGCTCCCCCGTTAATTGCAATAATGTAGCAGAGCTCATGTTGAGTTCTACTCTGTGGGGCTGGTTTGGCTGAGCTGGTATTCTCATACTGATTGTGCTTTCCCTCACGATCTCCAAATCCTTTTCAACTGCTCCTTTTCAGGAGGCAGGACCATACACATGCGGTTTCTGGATGCATAACTAGCTTTCAGCTGCATTAAAATGCATCCACTTTACCCAGTTATAACACTGCAGGATTTCCCCTCTTTTTCTCATTATACACCACCCTTCATCTAGAGTACAAGTGCTATCAATAGGGATTTTATATATTCTAGAACAACAAAGCTAGTGCACTGAGGGCCCCTAAGTACAAGCATCACCCTCCAGGTGCAAAAACAAATGCTCGGAAAGGAGGGGAACAGAATTCAATGAAGAAAATGGCCCAGTCACCAGGATTTCCTGCAACTGTTCTGAGTCTCTATTCATTACAGTTAGCTTTCTACAGCATACTTAACTACGAACTAGGGTGAAGAGTGGGACCCAGGTCTTCCTCCAGCCTAGGAAAATTTCATTCAATTTTCATTTTCCACTGTCTCACCACACAGAAAATCCATAGGGTTAATGAAGCTTGAAGTCACGTACTCGGACACTTCAGATGGCATCTCTTCTAGAGCTGAGACAGGTGTTGAGGAAACATCCTTCCAGACTGAGCAAAAACTTATACTCAGCCCTGAGGACAAGCCTGACAGGAAAGTCCTCACAGTTCCCTCAGGATCCCACTGCCCTTTTTTTTTTTTTCCTTCTTCCTTTTTTGTTGTTGTTGTGAGAGGAAAGTCTTAGGGATAAGAGATCTGACTCTACCTGTGAAGCTGAATCTTAAGGTATAGCTTTCTGAAGTTTGGAAATTCAAAGCTAAGGTTTTAAAACTAGCCTAGCTTACATTCTAGTTCTGCACATTTAAATTAAGTTAGGCATGAAACTTTCTTTGACCCAAAAAGTCAAGTCTATTTTCATCCCTGGGAGTTTTACAAATACTTCTTGTTTTGCCTAAGTTACAAACACTGTGGGAACAGGGACGTAGCTTGATTTGAATATAAACATTAGAACTGATGTGTCTCCTCTCCAAAGTACGCCCAGAGTCTCCCCAGGCAAAGCTGCTTTCAAGCATTATACAATAGCTGGATACAGATATAAGCATGCTAAGAAAAGATCTGAAATAGAACTAAAATAACTTTATGCTAATTGAAAGCTTTAAAGTATAGCAAATATATTACTACCTATCCATGTAAAGTACTCATCGCACACCAGTGAGATAATCTTCCAGCGTTAAACAGAACTGTACTCGCTCCATCTGTAAGAATTAACAGATGGAGCAACTCTTCGGGCTTTACATAACAGTAATTAAACAAATCCTCACAATGGCCGCATGATTTCATGCACAAGCCAGGGCAGTCTACAAAAAAAAAAAGCTTCGCTGCCAGGCTGGAAAATTCCAGGTCACTTAGCCCAGAGAGCTCCACAAGAGCCATCAGCCTGATGCCTTGGATCAGCGTGCCTCGTCCTCCAGGATATCCTCTTCGCTGCGCACTGGGACTGAGAGCAGAAGATCCAGAAACAAAGCAGCTGCAACAGGCACCTTCATCGTCTGCAGGAAAAAGTTCTCGGACTACTTCGTCTGTAAGATTAGAGACAGTTATCCATGCACATTGCTATACTAGAAGTCAGTCTGAATAAAGAAAATATGGGAGAGTCCATACCATTTGGTATGGAGGAGAATTCAGCGTCCTGGTACAAGCAGGTAACCTCTCTCACGTCACCTGCTTCACAGCCACGAGCACCAGCAGCTCTCCTGTGGGCTAGGACCTGAGGCTGGACGTGGGCATGTGAAATGCAACAATTACTCATTACTACAGGCAGGAAAAGAAATTTCCCCACCAGGTAACACCCACCCAGCCACCCGTGTATATATATACGTATGTGAATCTCTACTCACCTAAAAGGGCAAGAAATAGCAGAATAAGCAAGGCACTTGAACTGCATGTTAACTGGAGAAGAAAGGAGTCCATTACAGATGGAAAATGCAGAGAGGGACAACATTTTGTATCTTCACTTGGGCTCTCCCTCCTGCCCAAAAGTAAGCATCATCATTATCACCAGTAGACCTCCCTTACCTCTCTGAGGTGCTAGACACAGGGATGACCAAATGGGGCACCCCAGGAGTTCACCTCTGAGAAACCCTCAGGGCCACGTTGGACATGGAGCCACCATCTCCATACCCCTCATCTGGGGCTTCTGTCCCCTCACCCCACCTACTACTCCACCTCTCTATAAAATACCTCGGATATCTTGGGCCAGAAACACATAGATGACACACAGGCCTTTCATGTACGCGAAATACATACAGAAATCTCCCATAGCATCTAACACTGAGCCAGAAACATCTGAAAGACACCTGAAAGAAAATTCAGCTCATTAAAACTGAACCTAGACCAGATCCAGGTGGGGGAAGGAATCCATCCAAATCTACTAATTGTGTAATATCCCATCTGCTGTTGCTGAAAATGCCTGCCCCCCAAACTAATGAAGCATTTCACAGCTTTTGGGTTCTTTTGCTCTTCCAAACAGGATTAAAAAAAAAAAAAAAAATTGGCTGAATGAAACGTGCACTGATACAGCTGTTCATTCCCCTCCCAGCAAAATGAGTGCCTGGGGGGGGGGGGGGGGGATAAGAAAACACCAACGCAGGTGTTCTGCTGCCACCACATGGTCATGAGCAGAGCTAGGCAGAGTTTTAAAATAAAACAAAATGTTTGTGCTTCTTCAGAATACATCAATTCTCTAAGCCTATCATTTCTATGTATTTCCTGAACTCATCTCTAGTTGGGGGTACTTGTTCCAAATCCATCAGATGACCGGGTTCCCAGCCTGCCTGGTCAGTCTGCCCTGCAACCGGGCTGGACCCAGAGATTTCAAGGTTCATCACACACTCGGGCCTCAGCTCTGGGGTACAAGTTATTTTCAAAAAGGCTTCTGAAAGAGAAAATCAGCTTTTCAGCCAACTCGGGACACACGTATCAAATGCTCCCGGTGAGCGACTCACTCTGGAAGGACATCTGGAAGGGGTGAGGTGGGATCCATCCCCCACTTTAAGACCCCTAGAGCAGTACCTGGCATGACTCACGCAAGGTGAGGACACCACCACCACCATTTATTCCAGTGACTCCTCTCACCAAAAAGCACTTAGAGAGAAAAGACTGCCTTTCTGCAGCTGTAATTTAAAACACCCTGTTGGCATTTTTATTTTTACTAAGAAAAGTGCAAATCCCAGCATTAGCTTGGCCAAACGCTGGAAAGAAAAAATAAATCCTCTCCGGAAAATATACTCTTGAAAGGTACACTATGCAAAAAAACCTATCTTAATTAGGAATATCAAAATAAAGCTATGGATTAGTATTCAAGGCCTAGAGACTCCTCTAGACTGTCCTCATCAGTTTCACAAGGTATTACAGCCCTGCATACCATAGCTCCACACCCCCAAAAACATTATAAACTGTACAAAAAATAAAATTGCATTTTCTATTAACCCCAAATCTCTCTCTGTATTTTCTTTTTGGTGTGCAAAGGAGCAGCAGAGCAATTTGCTACTCCATTCTTTCATGTCTCATCAGTAATAATTTTTCATCAGTTTTTTTGTATTTTAGAGGTGTCTTTTTTTTCCCCAACAGCTCTGAAAAAATATCCCAATGACTCATTAGTTTGTCTCAGAATACAGGCATTTATGAAACTCCACACAGCTTTGTTTACTGTGAAATTCAGCTCAAAAGTTGAAAAACAAATCATGAAGGGCTGCTGTAAAAATTCAATAGCAACGTAGCCATCGGGGGGGGGGAGGGCTGGAACTGTGTATCCAACTTTATTTCTTTTTTGTGGAATATGAACAAGTTTGTGAGATACCTGATTAAAAAAAAAAGCTCTGTAAATGAATGAGGGAAAGTTGCCAGTGGTGACAAACATTTCCAACAGTTAGTTCTCTTAGGAGTCACTTCCAGTCTTTATTAATGAAGAATGACACTGTCTATGATGTAGCCAAATCTTTGTGCGGGGATGTAAAAAACACCATCACTGAGGCCTAGAAGTGAAAAAAGGCTGTAATTTCAAAATAGTTAGAGAACAAGTTTTAGGATGGTTCGGCTGCATACCATAAAACAGGTTATAATTAACACATTTATTTTCTCTGTGTATCATGAGAATTTCATGACCCCATGGTTTAATACCACTTAACAGATTAAAGGTACTGCCTTAGGCATTTAGTGTGCCGTAGCATTAGTCTTTGTCTGATATCAGTGACATGCAATATGGATTGGTACGTGGAACATACTGCTTATAGTGGAACTGGGCTGATTCCCATTACAGTATCAGCCTTACAACGTGCTTGCCACTTTGTACCTCAGGGTAATTCACCAACCACAGGTACAGTCATATATCATCCTTTCTCTAATCTGCCTTAGAGGGAGAGATTTTTGAGACAGAACTACTCAAAAAGCTTTAGGATCCGTAAGATAAGCAAGTCATCTGCCTTGGGCTGGGTTGATTGTGGAGTCCGCACTGATCTTCTCGTTTAACATGAAAGGCTGAATTCAACATTAGCATTTGGGACTACTATTTTCAGCTGTCATTGATGTTACTTGACCAAAGGTCAAGAAAAAGAAGGCCACAATAGCAGCCTGTGTTCCAGAAAGCCATTTACAGTAACGCAAATTACTGTCATTTATTTTACCCATAAAATACTTCCGTTGACATATGTCAGTGCTTTATTGTGATGGTTTTGACCTCAGTGAAGAACTCATAGGAATCCTTTGCTCCCTCCCTTCCTATCCCTGAGGCTTTCATCCCACCAAATGGCAAGTTCAGATCTCTAACAAGCCAGCAGTTGGTCCACACCAATCCAGACTGTAGTCTTTGTGCCACCCGATGAACACGTCCCACGTTGCTGGACCACACAGTGGCTGCCAAGCCATATTTCACACTGTTGGCTCTTTTGATCACTTCTTCTTCTGTATCAAATGCTACCACACATGTCACAGGACCAAAGATCTCTTCTTGCATGCAACAAGATTCATCCTTGACTTCAGCAATAACTGTGGGCAACATGAAATAGCCTTTCTGGTTGCCAGCTGGGAGAGCCAAGGAATCCACTCCCTCTCCGCAGAGGACTCTGGCTCCTTCAGCTTGGGCTTTCTTCACATAGCTCCTTACCTGGGGAAGCAGGAGGAAAACGTCACTGCTGTGGGTCCACCTCTCCAGTCTGGGAACATCAACAGGAGCCCCTGAATATCTCCAACTGGATCATGCTGCCTTTACTTCCCTCCTAACACCAGAGGTCATTTCTTAGCTTTTGTTGTTATGTTTCTGTAAAAGTAAGGCTAGGTATTTCTCGCTGTAAAACAATCTTTCTCTCTCTCCAAACACTTACTAGCCTAGCAGGCAACACCGCTGGCCCTTCTTGCTAAGTATTCTCAAAAGGGTAGGGCCCCTGGTGAAGACACAAGTGGTGCCAGAGCCTCCCTCCCTGCTTCCAGGAGCTTGGGCAGTTTGCCACATATTCCATGCCACGGTTCACTCATTTACTTGAATGGATCAGCAATATTTTCCTGCCTCACAGGCAGGCTTGTTAAATGTTTACATGCCACTAGGATGATGAAGCCATGAATGCTATCGAAAATCTCATCAATGAATAATTAAAGCTGTTTCCACAGCTGCTGCTATCATATGCTACCTTGAACACATAGGACATGCTACTGATTTACTTCTGCTGTTCTGAAATCATTGCCTGGTTTCTCTCCCTATAGAAACACCACAGAGACAACCAGGCTTCTTTCTCTTTTTCTTCTTTTAACCACCTTGGTAGGTTAGACTCGGAAGTTCTCTGTGGTGCCACAGACCGAGGACCTTGGGACGTGGGTGTTTCTGCCACTCTACTTCTGAGCAGGGCTGGAGAACCTGCTGAGGTGTCAGGAAGCATGACAAAGGTTTGGCTTTCTCTCTCACTCTGCGGTTTTCAGTCTGCTTCTTGCTTATGCTGATTGTGTCAGACAGTTTTGGGATATGAGCATCTGCTCTCCTGAACTCCGTCTGACACCATAAAAATTCATTTCATATAAGCCACTAAAGCAGACTGTGTTTAACTGTGCACCATCGCAGCTTCCCTCTACACATACGCAATTCCAAATTACTGCAAGCAGTCCTAGGAAACTGTGTCTTGTACTCCCCAGAATTCGCCAAAGACTGATATAAAAATAAAACTTTTATCTTGTTAACTACCTTATTACACAAATAAGTGATCTCAGCAAATGCAATATTAAAATCCATGAAAATGTTGCTGAACTCTAAGATTGGTTAGTATAAATTCAGGATTTAGATTTATGCATTTTTAATTACTTCACTTTAAATGGGAAAAAAAATTATTGTTTGCCATTTTAAATTATTTTCCCCATGGAGTTGATTTTTCTGGAGTAATCACGTGATCCCAGGCCACAGGCAACAGAAACCTTATCAAAAAGATACCTTATAATGGCTTTGAATCATCATCCCTCAGAGCTAATCTCGTACCTTGAGAGGACCATGTCCTCTCCATACACCTCAGAAATCACCTTTCATAGCCCTCTAAAAGATGAGATGAGATCATGTAAACTCCATGTAATATCACCTTTTCTAGATGCTCTTTACTTATTAGTGCTCCCACGTCGACTGTAGGATCTGAGGGGTTCCCAACCTTCCATTCCTTAGCCTCTGCCACAAACCTCTTCAAAAACTCACTGTATATGCCCCTCTGAACAAAGATCCTAGAGGTGCAGAGACAGATCTCACCCTACCAAAAAGAAACAAACAAGAAAAACAACAATATCAGTTCATATTACATTGCGCTGTTGACGAGTATTAAGAGTCACATCCCAGAATGCGACTTGTGTCTCTGCATCCTCAGGAGCATAAACTACATTCACCAACACTGCAAAGGAGGATTTTTCCCAGATTAAAAAGGAAAAGAGAAGAAAAAGACAAACCAGCAATAACAGGATTGTACAGTCACTTACTAACGCAAACATTAGTCTTCTCCAACATTTTTCATAGGAAATGTGGTTTCCAATTCTGAATGATCTCTGTCTTCATTTCCTGATAATCCCTTTCTGATACCAAGCTATTTTTCTGAACATTTGCCCTGATATAGTTTCATGTCTTTGGTGATCTCTCCTGAGGGTGGTGATGAGGGAAGAGGAACATGGATAGAATTTGGGGGGGAGTCTCCTAATTTAATTCCAGCAAATCAGCAAGCTTCCCACTTACTTGCAGGGTGGGATTTAAAACAGCTGCTTCTAGAAGGATAAGCAATATATCTATTTTGAGAGGGATAATGACACCTTGTTATTTTCTGATGGAGAGTACTAGGAAGAGCTCTTTATTATTTTGTTTCCCTGCTTGTGGAATAATGAAATTTTTTTCATATTTTTCTATTTACAGTTTGCCCACAACACAGAATCTTGAAACAGACCTTGGCAATTTAGGATTTCGATCCAAAGGTACGTGCACGTGCACACACACGCTCTCAGACACATGCACACCTCCTGCTGCAAACAGGGTTTATACGCTACAGAGATGGGAGGCACCTGGTTGGCAAAGCTGGACCTCAGGGTCGTGGGGATGCATTGGGTCAAGTCAGCATCGTCAAAGACGATTGCGGGGTTTTTGCCTCCCAGTTCCAGTGAAAGCCGTTTGCAGTGTGGAGCACTTTTCTCTGTGATCCGCTGGGCCGTCAGCGTGCTTCCCGTGAAGGAGATCAGAGGCACGTCGGGATGGCAGACGAGGGCTTCTCCTGCCTTGGCGCCCGTTCCAAACACCACGTTTACCACCCCGTGGGGTACTCCTGATGGGAAGCAAGGCACACAGTCATCGTACCCTTTCCCTTGCTCTGCGGGTTTCACTTCACTGTGTTTTGTCTCTGAAGTTAGAAAATTACCAGTAGCTCTAGGGTGACAAAGACTGACCCTTAACCGATGTAGCAGCTGAAATGCATGATGTTTAATAACTCTGGGGGTCATGGGTTAAAAGATAAAGCCAATTCCACTGATCAGTCAAGCTTGCCTGACATCTGTCATCAGAGACTCAGTTTGCAGTCATTCAGGGAAGCAGCAGTTGTCCTCCCAGTTTTTCTTAATAGTGCACCAGATACAGCCATGACACAGCCACCAAGAGCTGATTCTCACTCTCGTACACCTTCATGGTTCCTCAGCTGGCACCACAGACTTAGGACACCCTCAAGTGGAGTGCAGGAGGGGGAAAGGAGGCACAGGAAGACTTTTCATAAGATAGCGGAAAAAAGCGGGCAATAGCTGGGAGATGGGATAGTAGGAGGACAGGGAGAGCTTTTTGTTCTCCAGTACAACATTCAGCTACAGCAAACAGTCTTTCCCAAATTCTTTGAGCGCCTTCTGATTTCTGGAACAAAAAAAATGGGGCACAGGCAAGCATTCCCACCCCATTCCCCCTCCCTAGCATGCTACAGGACTTACCTGCTTTCTCCAAGAGTTTGCACATCATCCAAGCTGTGACAGATGTCATCTCACTTGGCTTGGCAACCACAGTATTTCCACATGCAATGGCAGGAGCTATTTTCCAGGTCAACAAATATAGTGGCAAATTCCAGGGACTGATTAAACCAGCTACAAAGCAAAAGCGCAAAAGACAGGAGTTCAGTCTGCTGCGAGACAAGACTCAATTCTCTATCCTCAAGCAGTTATACACCAATTCAGATTTATGAAGGGAATTTGGATATGGCTTTTATTTTCAAACAATTGTACAACAAATTTGCAGCTAGAAACATTTCTCAGAGGCAGACAATCTTAAAAGATTTGTGCAAATCTTTTTGATGATCAGCCAAACTCTCTGAATATGTTTTGCTGCTTCTTCAGGGCAGAACCTTATATTCACAGCAGCTTTTCAGTGTTTTCTAGGACATTAATGCAAGGTTAGCCATAAAAACTATGTACATCAACTGGCTTGTGGTAACATTCTGTGTTAGACAACAGCAAGTTAAGGTAACGTGTATTAGCTCAGATCACTCTTGCTTTCTCTTGCTTTTTAGAGCTTTTTTCCCCCCCAATTTTAATATAAAAAAGAGCATGTATAACATACAGTGCATATTTTCCTGATAAATTGTAGCCTAACTTATGAGCGCTGAAGTTGATCAGACTGCTGTTTCCACAAATTGCTGAATGACCGGAATTTTTTCAGTAATTGCCTTGGGGAATACTTTCACCTTACATATTTATAGGAAAGAGTGAAAAACCAATCTGTAATTGTTAGGTGTGATTGCTCACAAAAGCCACAGGATTTGTCACTGTTTGATGGAGCAGATGCAGTGACTTTGCCTTATGAGAGTAATTTTACCAGAAGTACTCATGTTCTCTGCTGCTCACAAAAACTTTTAAATAGGCCCTCTAGGTTTGCCAATTTTATTTTTTAAATAATTCAAGTGTGAATGTGGACCATTCATATATATTTAGATAAAACACCTAATAACGGAATCACGACGACTCCATTACCCGTCAGCTCAGCACAGCCACTTTATTTCTGAAGCATTAGCAGCATCTAGTGGCCGAGTTCAGCAATTCCCCAGCTAAAAGCGCTTTAGCCACCCGTGTGCATTCCAGTCACAGGCTGAAATGCCACGTTGCAAGCTACTACTGCTCGCCCAAAGGCGAGGAGGATCCAGCTCTCCCCGCAGGAACAGCAGCTCATTGCTTCTGAACGCCCCCCTGATCCACAGCAGTAGACACACACGTACAAAAGACATGAGAGATTCTGAGGGTGAGAGCTACCAGGTTAAAACAGATGCTTTTTAAGGCATGTAAGCATTCTTTTCACCATGAAGTAGCATAACTTCAAGGCCAGGCTGGATGGGGCTTTGGTCAACCTGGTCTAGTGGAAGGTGTCCCTGCCCATGGCAGGGGGGTTGGAACCAGATGATCTTTATGAGGTGCCTTCCAACCCAAACCCTTCTATGACTCTATGATAACTGATTTTACATAAAGTTGCTCATGCTTTGGCAGACTAGTTGTGTTTAGCCCATGACCCAGAGACAAGAAATGCTTGGGAAAAATCCTCTTTCTTTGTTGAGCCACTCTGCCAAGAGACAGAGGGAGACACTCTGCCAAGCTTTTCAGCGTCTCAGGAGCACCGTACCAACTCCCACAGGTGCCCTTGAAGTGTAATGCACGCAGCCCATGATTGCCATCTCGGTGCACTCCGTCGTGTGATGAAGGATGGAAGAGGCAAAGAATCGGAAGTTGTACACGGCCCGAGGGATGTCCACTGTTCTAGCAAACGTGATAGTTTTTCCTGAAACACAAACAAGCACGCTGCTGTGTTATCATGGGCTGAAACAGTGCTTTAAGCTCTGCTCTGAAAGCTGATTTGCGTGGGTTTTGGGAAACATCTTTTGTCCTGCGCCCAAGTAATCCCCGGCACAGTGCAACCATAGTCAATGACAACAGCTCCCCTGTAGTATTGCATTCCAAATATTTAACAACTGAAGTCAAAGTCAGCAATTCCAAAAAGCAAAAATGCCCCAGGAATCCAAAATCAGCCACTTCTGCAAAGTTCAGGCACATCAACTCCAATTTGCTCCAACAGTTCATACCATATGAAAAATTTGGACCATATCCTCCATTTCAATATTCAGCAAGACACACTGTATTTGAGATCAACAGTTCCAATTTTTACCCTGATCCTTTGACTCTGCTTGTGCAAATGCTTCCAGGTCATGTTCAATCAGGTCTGCCAATTTGTTCAGGATCTGAGATCTTTCCAATGGACTTTTTGAGGACCAAATTGGGAAGGCATCTTTGGCAGCTTTGACAGCAGCTTCCACCTGAAAAAGCAAAAGAAGTATGGTGAATGTTAATGAAAGGCCTTAGAAAGAATATCAATCAGCAGCTGAATTCGTATTTGAGAGGCTAATAATCCAGATCACATTGTTGGGAAGACTGCATCTCTTCAGAGTTGTGACTATTGATAGCTTCTCCATTTTCATCTTCTCAGGACACTATCCCATAACTCAAGAAGTGTTATTGAAATAGAGTATCTAGAAAAGAAACTGTCACTGTAACTCATGCTTTTCTCTAAATTCCAGCAACTTGTGGGCAACCTTCCAGGCCCGGAGGAAATGCTGGACCGGTCAACTGGCATCAGCAAGTGCCACTGGCTAAACCCATGCAGAATCTTATTTCTCATGGGGGAAAGTGCAAGAATCTCCCAGAGCAAATGCAGCCTCAGTCTAAATGTCCACAGTGCTTGCAACATGGGACTTCAGCCACACCAGGCAATGATGAAAGTAAGGGGTTGGGGAAGGAACAGGCTGTGTGCCCTGCTAGCCTTTGATCTCCTCTTCCCTTTCCCCCAGCTGGTTCAAGCAAGGACTAAGAATGTATTTATAAAATAGACACTCAGAGAAAATTTTTAATCTTACCTGATCACAGGTGGAAACTGATTAATGCCCTCACAGGAGGAAAAAAAAAAAAAAAAGAGCTCCTTTCTAAACGCTTGGGGCTCTCTCATCTGATACCTAATGAAGTCTACAGATATGAAAGATCATTATATGCATTTATATAGATGCATACCAGTCTTGTCAGTATCTGTCCTGAGATGTACATAACTGCTGCATAGTCCTTTAGCCTGACCTTTCTGAATAGTGGCAGATTACCAGCACTTTTCTGAACCAGACTAGGCTTCAAAGGATTAAAATTCACCAGAAAGCTTTCTCTCCCATCAATCATTTCCTCTGGGCTCTTAAATGGAAGTTACCTGCATCTATTGATTTATAAGCAGTTCCTTCTTGATGTTTACCAGTCTCTCAGATTACTAAAGATGGTTACCAACATCCTTCCATATTTTAATTAACTGCCCTATTTACCAATTTTTGCTTCCTATGGACCACTTCTTTATTGTTTCCAATGTCTAATATACACATCAAGGTGGGCTTTTCGCCAAAGCTGTCTTAGCTGGTTTCCCATAATTTTTGCTCATGAATTTCTTCAGCTTTTGGAAATCTGCCAAGGTCAATAACTAGGGGGATGCTGGTGTAATATTAATCAGATCATTCTGATCTCTCCTAATGTTGCCATATTGCTGGTTCCCGTGCAGTCACTGAAGGCTCCTTTCCACCAATTCCACCAAACCGAGTTCCAAATTTGTTCCTTCACATAGTGACGGGTGTTATAAACAGCATCACAGAATAATTTATAGACACTCCAATGATTTTTTACTAACAAGGGCACAAGAGTTCAAGCGGGTGAAAAACCTTCCCCTCCATGCACATCAGAATTTATGGGCTCCCTAAAAGTAAGGGCCAGAATGATACTGGTACGGAGGCCAAGGTGGGAAATCAACCAACTCGCACAAGGTCACACAGATCACTGGCCAAGCTGAGAAACCTAGACTCTACTCTTTGGACTACGGTTCGACAACCTACTGCTCAGGTGCCCAGGGCACTGAACAGCTGGAGCAGGGCCAAAGCAGGCCTGGGAAAGGGGAACTGCAGCTTCTTGAGCGAGTCAGGTGTGGATGGCACGCCACCCTGAAAAGGCTCACCCTCTGTGAAGCCATACCACCTTTACTAATTAACTTGTTCTTCCACCCTCCTGTCATTAGGTGCCATTGTGGTGCTGCTTCTCATCTGTCCTCTCCTCTGTGGCCTTTTCCACCAGGTCCTGTGGGCTTCAAGAGAGGGCTGATGTGAAGTTAAGGCTATCTGCATTTTTAACCCTCCAGTGGGTTTAGAAGAAGGAAGAAGGTGTTGCATTTTCACAGACAGCAGAAGAGAAAATCAGCAAAGGAAGAAATGAAGTGGCAGTAGATTGATCTAAAAAAAAGTGAGAGGAAAAAAAGGAGAGAGATTTGTACAGAAGAAGTAAGAGAGCGTACAAAGGTTAAACAGTTACTTTGACTAGCAAAAAGCAGCAAAGAAAGTCGAGCCACAAAGAAAACACGCACAAGAATTCAACTATGAACTCGTGTGTCTGAAACACTTCCTTCTGCTTTCCTCTTCTGCACAAGACAGACACAGAGAAAGAACACACAATCCAGGCCTATCTTAAAAAGGTTGATAACAAAATAGCCAAAACTACCCTCAGGACATGATGTTTGCTTTCCCAGAGGGTGATACACAGGAGCAAGGTTCTTTAAAGAGAGATTTTTTTAAGGAGATAATTTGCCAGGACTAATTAGCCCTCACCAGCCTGTCTTTTAGAGATACAGGGCACCTGTTCAGCTTGCTTTGGTGCCGCTATTTGGAATTTAAGACATCTAGCTGTGGGACAAATTAACCCCTGAAAAAAAACATTCGTCGTTTTTGGCAGAAACTGGCCGAAATGGCCACTGCAGCTGACCTGGTGTTAAACTGCAGGGTCAGCAACAGATTCACTGTCTGTCTTTGTTCTGCCTTCTAACCTTCCACTAAAATTAACCAAGAAAAAAAATCCAACTGGACATTAAGCCTTGCTAGAAACCAGCATCCCGAGTTCCTTGTTGGATCTAGGTCTAGATGCTTATTTTGATATCTCTAGATACCCTCTAAGTAGTATGTGATCGCATTTTCCCCTGCAACATAGTCCATCAGTCACCAGCGGATGCCAGCTCTGCAGAGCCCGACCTTCTTGTATAGTTGTCTAAAGGCAGGAGTAAAGCACCCGCCGACTTTACAGGTGTTTAAATTGGGTCCCCGCTGCTACACACAACCACTAACTCAGAAAGCTGAAAGAGAAAAGCCATTGCTCTTTAGTATGTTTGAACTACATCTCCAGAATGGGCAGCAGCCCACTTTTGTTAGGCTGTTCTGGCATTCTCACATCTCTCTCATTTTAATGATTTTGCAAATGAATGAACAAGAAGATTTGCACCTGCACATCAAAGAGAAGTCTTTTCAGGCATAATTAGGGTTGGAATGAACTTACACAGATGTATTCTAGCAAACCCAATCTGTTACTCTTTAACCCTTGGTCATCAGCATCTAGCAAATATTTACCCAGTTGAAATAACAGTGCAAAGGTTTCTGCTGAGAGAAGCAAAGAGAAAAGATGTCAACAGGACTGAAATGCAAGTGAAGGGAACAGCTACACACAGTAGCAGTTTGTTTTAAAAAGCATTTTGAAAATACTATACACTACTCGTCAATATTTGCCAAGCCCTTCGCGTTATGCGAGCTTTTCCAGTCATTTCCCTCTTCAGTAAATCTGAAACACTATGTTGGACACACACTTGTAGGTCCCTTATAAAGTAGCATCAATGAAACTGCAGCTCCCCAGACGAATGTCACATTGCCCATCCACACCTAACACGTATAAGGCACCAGGAAACATTCATCCCACTAGAGAGCACAGGACTAGGAAACATTACATTGATGCAGAGGACAGGCTACGTTATAAGGAAACGTATACTCTACGCAGCCACTTCATCACCTCCACTTAATATCCAACTGCTAATACCAAAACCAGAGAAGTCTGGAAGCTTTTTACCATCTTCAGGGAAGAGTCAGCAAACCAAAAATCCTTTTAAGTGACAATTGCAAATCATCAAGACGCTAAGGGAGAACACATTTAGTTGTATATAGTGCCTCTAAGGTTATTTACTTAGAAGAAATCAATAAACTCCATTCTCTCTTACAGATTATTTATACTTACAGCCAGTCTGAGCATTATTGTTAACTTATGTACAAGGCATCTCCCGTGTGAGCTGAAGGAGCTCCACTGGAGTTACTGAAGCTTTTTTGATTTACACCAGCCTAGGATCCAGCCTGTAACTTTCTAACAGCAAAACATAAAAAAAAATAACAGTATTCGCTGCCACAGCAATAGATTACACAGTGCTACAATACAATCAAGAACTTACTAATTTAAGCATTAGTCTTCAGCATTTTTCTTCTCTCACCTTCAGCCTCTACCACTCAAAATATTAATGTTATGTGCATTTAACTTTTTCACTTCTTTGTACATTTGGATAGTACTCACCTCTTCTTTGCCACTGTCTGGCACCTTGCAATAGACATCTCCAGTGGACGGATTATAGGAGTCTATGTAGGAGGAACAAGGAACAAATTTGCCACCTATAAAGTTTTCCAGCACTAAGAGAGCCTTTGAGTGAGCCATAGCTAGCCGCTTGCTTCCTTTGTGATTTTTTTCTACAAGGTATCAATTTAGATTAGTAGGTCTGTATGTATTTGCACAGGGAGTCTGAACTCCTCCTCCTCTCTCTCCGTCTTCCCTGCACCGCTTGCTCACGAGTGGGAACGAGCCCTGGCACAACAGCAGAAAAGAGGAAAGGGGGAAAAAATTACTATTTCTGTGATGCTTGGTTCTTTTCTAAGAGTTGAAGCAGGGAGGCAGGATCAGCTTAGTTGTTAGAAAACAGCTCCTCTCTGTCTATAGGAAATGAAGTACCGAAGAAGGGGAGAAAAAGAATGGTTTGACAGGGAAATTTCTCCCTATACCAGTTTTTCAAGCTACAGTCTGAAGACATTTTGCGACAACTATACAAAATAATTCAAGACCCAAACACCTGCTCCTTACTGTCAGTACACACAAAAGACACTTGGGACTTGCATGTCTGCAGCTCATGTTCACAACAACTTTGTCATCATCAATACTTTTCCTTGTAACCCCCAAAACAATGCTTCTGCCAAACCAAAAGATTTTAAACATAAGAAACTCTCTTTTTTCCACCAATATCCCCAAACATCGAACAATACGAGCAGCTGAGTGGCCCTTCAATTCAAAACAGTCAAGAAGCACAATCCTACCTGGTACACTCTGCTGTATGTTGTCAGAAATCCAGTTTTTAAAAAAGAAGCAAGACACTGGCTTTCATGCTTTCCCTTCCATAGACATTCCACTGGAAGCCACCTTACTACAGAGAAGCCTATTACATATAATTAGGTTTTTCTTTAACTTCGAACTTAACATGAACTGCCCGGTAAGAGCTGTGTAAGAGACATTTTTCTCCAAGAGAGAATGCTTAGATTATCAAATTGCTCTAAGATTGCATGCCACCTCCTTGCACTCCAGAGATATTCAAAACACTACATCCACATTGGAGATTGGAGAGCAGTATGTTGTCACCAGGAGACTGTAAATATCTCAATCAGCAGTTTAGAAAGTTTTTGCACCTTAGACCACTGCCAAGCCATCAAATTTCTTGTGGATCAACATGCAAACATATTTTGATCGAATACAGGTGATATGTTTTTGTTGCACAACGACAGACCATTTACGCATCAACCAACTGGCGCCTCTGGGCAGAGTTCAAATCACTGCTGAAAGGTAGTGCAGTCATGTTGAAACTGGATAAGGTAATACCTCTGGCTCTCCCAAGCTACAAAATGGGAAAGCATGCAGTAGCTTTTCTGTCATCACAGAATACTGAGTCTCAAAATTTAATGCAGCCATGTCTGAGAAGGATTATCAGAGGTTTATCCCGTATCACGCTTCCTTGTCCACAAACAGCAAGGAATTTACTGAAGTCTTAAAACCGAAGACATATTCTTCTGCCTGTAGCACTTCAGCTGACCCCTGACTTAAAAGCAACCTAAACATTTTCAAGGTTTGAAGGCAAGTTCAAGAGGAACAGGTTCAATGCAGGAGCTTGGCAGTAAAAATCTCTGGAATCCAACAAGTGCACTGAAACCTTCATGGCTGGCATGTTGATGCTGCTAAGTATGTAAATGCAATGTAAATGTAAATGTAAATGTAAATGTAAATTCTGGACTATAAAAAGGCATAACAAATAGTGATAATTCATAAGCTTCAGTTTTGGCAATAACAGTTTTCAGTTATTTCAGATTCTTAAGATTTTACAAAAGTCATTTCCACATAAAGTATTGCTGATACTTCTACAAATATGCATGCAGTCAACAGTACAATTTATCTATGTAGTCAAGTGCAGGTATCTGCTGAACTGGGACTAAAGCATGCAAGTGCAAAAAAAGTTACCTACAAAAAAAAAAACACGTGAGAAGAGTAGGCATGGACCGTACACAACTTTGAACTTTAAATAACGATCTTTATATATATATATATATATATATATATAAATATATATATAAAAATAAAATAACATTACTTTAAATAACGATCATAGGCTTTTTGTGTTCTTCACTACACAGGACACAGCTTTACTTCGGTTAACCCCAGTGACTGATGCTCTGGAGTGAGTACTTTAGTTTCTTCCCCACACTACTAACTAGGATCAAAGTAGAGTTGTCTCCACCCCGCACTCACGTACAGGTCCTGAAATACCCGAGGTCCTCTCACGCTTCCTATTGGGAAAAAAAACCCAAAAAAGTCTTCCAAGTTGTAGTAAAGTGTGTCTGTCCTGATCTTATGCTGGAGGTGGCAGAAGGACCCTCTTTTCAGTTGGGAGGTTTCACCTGCCCTATTACTGAAAAGCGGAAAGGAGTTACAGGCTTGAGTAAGCACAACAAACTGGCTTTAGCATACAGCCCAAGATTAAACTGCCAGCTTTTGTTCAAAAGAGCACTAAGTCTGGATGAAAGAGATGTGTATGCGTAGTAGCTACACTGAGTAACATGAGAAAAACTGAAATTATTTCCACAGAAACACAAGTCGCATGCCGGTTTCGCATTTTAACTCATAAGTTTACTCTGAAACTTCTGACTTATGGAAAGTAAAGAATGATTTAACACAATTTAGAAGTGTTTAAATCACAAAAGATGAAGGAGACAAAAATTATGCTTAGACAAAGTTATTTTATTATTCTTACAGTTTAGAAAATAAAAGTAGCCAATGTTGGCACAGCTTCCACTACACAGCAAAAGAAAACTTTTTTTAAATAAGTTTTGGGACAGGGAAAACAATCCCGGGATAATACTACATGCCATTCTCTTGAAACCAAAGTAAATAGTTCTTTTTTTCCCTGAATATGCATTCAACTCAAACCTAAAAATATATTAGACCAATAAAGTTACTGTACTGAATTAATGTGCAGCAAAAAAGCAAATCAAAGAAAATATGTAAACAATTTATGTCTGGAAGTAAGGAGTTTGTTTCATGATGATTCATCATCTTTTTCTCTAATTCAACTTTCTAAGATTTTTCCAATCAAGCTCTCTAAGGGCTAAATTCCACATGGAGAAACACATGAGATCAAGATCAAGAAGTGCAACATTAGCAGTTCCTTGTCAGTTGGCATCTTCTTCTGCAGTGGGAGAGAGTGATGAAGGGCTCCCCAGATGTCTCACACGATTTAACTTCTATCATCATCATCATCTCCCCAATTAATTGCACTTGTTCCTTCAACTGAAGTAACTGGATTCTTTAACAGAAGTTTGGATATCTGATTGCATTTTGGTTGGACAGTGGAAGTTCTGGCATCACTGTCATTCTTTAATCTAAAAATATAAGCAAATGGAAAAAACCCTATGGTGAAAAATGAAGTACTAAATGTAAAACGATCGCAGCTTTTTTCAACATGATATAGTTAGCTGTGGAAAAAAGAATTCCTTTTGCTCTGAAATTCTCTGGAACAAGATCACAAATACTAAAATAGTAATTCCCAAATAACAATCAAAGAGTTATTTAGTCCCCAATTCTACAAACATTGGGCATCATAGATCTAAATAGGACCCCATTCACTTCAAGTTAAATTTAATGAAAAATGGGTGCAAAATTAAAGCCCTAATTCTGGATCCTATTTAAGACCAGACAGATTGTTAAGAGCATTAAAGCTCCTTAAGGCCCAGAACCTCTGACAGACCTAGCACATCATTCCTACCCACACAGGCAGAAGCCAGAAATTCTCACCCTCTAGTTCCAAGTTTTGACATTAAATGCCTCAGCTTTAAGTCTCAGTACCAGAACTTAGTTAATGTGACTATATTGCTCTCCCTCAGGCCTAGAATTAGAACTTGAATTCTAATCCAAAAATCATAGCAAGATTTTTTAAAGTGACAGATAGAGGGACATTCATATTTTTTGCTCCTAATAGAAGGCAAAACATTTATATTTAGCCCCACAGCCTTTGCTTCCTCTCACTTACACAGGATCAGAAAATGTCTATAGGCATCAGTAAGAATCAAATGTACAATTGTCTTTAATGCTAGCAGAAAAAGATCTGGGACCCAAACTAGTCACAGTAAAAATGGCCAACACTTCTTATTTACAAACTACTTCCGGTATATTTATACAGGCAATTAGATTTCAGAACAACTGATGTACGTTAAAATAGTGAAGGGTTATTTTTTAACTCAAGAGAGGGGGCAAAATGCACAACATTCAAAAATTCTAAATACAGTAATTTTTGTTCCTAATAAATTGAACAGAACCATGGCAAGTTTTCCTCACATCTTGCTGAAGCACTGTCTCTTTTTCAGCAGTATAAATTCACTTTTTAGGCCAAAGAGTGTAAAACAAGTCTTAACCATAAAAACTAAATGCTATATGAAAGTTAACACCATTCCTTTACAGTATAGAAAGTCCATTACAAAAATGCCATACCTCTGTGACAACTCCTGCAGCAATAGTGGAACCACTGTAGCGTAACATAAACCTCCCAAGCTCTTTAAAATCCTTATACAGCTCTAGAGCAACAGGTCTTTGAGTTTGTAGTTCTATTAGAGCATTCTGTCCTTTAGTCAAGAACCTGCAGGTAAATAAGCAGAAAACTCTTATTATAAATATATGCATGCATAAATGAAAAAGACAACAGTGAATAAATGGAAAAAATCAACTTAAAAAGCCAAAAGTATAATGATCAAGCTTGATTTCAAGTATAACCCAAGCCACTACACTGCAAACTCATTTGCCTGGAGCATACCTTTTAAAAAGGTATCTGAGTTTTCTTTAAAAACTTCTTGAGAAGGGCATCCACCACAACATTTAGCAAATTGTTTTGAAGCTATTTATCTCATAAATAACTGTTTTTTCATGTCTAGTAGAAATCAAGTCTTGTTTCAAACCCAATGACTAAAGAGCCAATTCATTGCTCTGTAGAAGTCATGATTTTTCTTCCCATTACCTTTCAGCAACAGTTTCAGCCACGCAATTTCTGGAAAAGGATTATTCTGATAACATTGTATGTATCAAATAGCATCTCTACCTAAATATAGCTTTAAATAACTAGAGGGATGTTCCCATAGTTTAACTTGTATGGGAAGACTCCCTAAATCTCTTTTTCTCTGACCCACTGTCTAGTCAAGTTTATTTGAGACAGTAACCCATCTCCAGAATTATACCAAGGATCCCATGCTATTACAGGAAGAAAAGAGATAATGTTAAAAAACCACCAACCAACCAAACAAAAAACCCCCCAAAAAAATCCTTTAAGTGCACAGCTGGTGATCTAGGATTCACCCGCAATTCTGCAAGTGACCTTAGGCAAGTCATTTTACATCTCAAGTGCTCAGCATTTACCAAGTGAGCAGGAGGTTTTTCACTTTGTACAGCACTCTGAAATCTAAACATGAAACCAACTAAAACAATGAAAGCATATTCTCATAAACACATTATTGCTTCACAATAGAACCTGCTTGATATACTGTATATTAATAAAAAATCAGCCCATTTCTTGAGTAATTATTAACTATTCAACACACTTACTTAGGTTTTTTCTTTGTCACTTCACCAGTGCTTTTGTGCAGGACACTCAACAGTCTTCTAATAGTAGCAGGTTCACTTACGGTTTGATAGTGTAAAAGCACCTAAAAATTTTTTTTTTTCAGTTATTAAACATTCTACAATAATCAGAAATCCTAGGTGTTACTACTTGAAAACATCAACTACTTTTAAGATTGCTTTTTTAAACAAATTCTTATAAAACTTCTCTCACAGGAGTCTCTGCCTCACATTCAGTAACTATTCCTAGTTCCTAGGACCTTTGTGATCTCTACAGATATGACACAAAGGTCATGTACTAATTCATCATAAATTCTTAAGTGTTTTGCTTTTGCCACTTCAATGCAGTTCTGTCGCATGAACTAATACTTTATTTATTTTAAAAGGTATCTTACAAGTAAGTGCATCATTATACTCCTACAAGGCATGAGTTTTCTAAAGGACAGCCTAGCCTGACTGTGGTGGAACTCATGCTCTCTTAAACGGCTCAGCTATGTATTAAAAGCCAGTAAGAATATGCATAAGCAGCCACAATAGCCCCTTACATCCTCTTCAAATTACAGAAGAATCCATTTCCTCTGGAGAGACAGAACCACTTCTGGACGCTAAATGCCTCTCATATTCGGGGGCTCAAACATGGAGAGGAAAAGCCCTGAGCAACCTGTAATGAACACAGGAACTTTCACAGAGACTTACAGGAAATCCTTTAGTGATTGGAACCTCAATATTGAAGATGAGAACCCGAGCTCTGAAACGAGTGCAAACTTTAATGGGTTCCTTGGGATCACAAAATACACAGCCAACACTACAAGAGAGGAGAACAAAAGAAACTGATATATATCTTGACATACAAATGTTAATCACTGCACTGGAAAAAGATAAATACTTAAGACAAGCAAAGCAAAGACAACACCACTTTAATATAACCTGGGGCGGGGGGGTGGGGAAATCAGGAACACCATATTAAAGCCTGCAACAAAATTAATTCTTAGACAATGTCTATGGTATTTTGAGGGTATGCATGAAGAGGTCTGTCTAGTTCAGTGAACGATTACGTCCACTGCTAATCAGTTTCTAAAAATGTCACTGTTTCCTGTGCGTACGTACTTTGAAGAATTAGACTTTCATTCAGACATTAATTGTTCCAGATCAATAGCATATAATACTGCAGGGTGCCCACAATTGCAGTGCTGCTGCCTGTAACTCAACTATTTTGTGGATAAACGAACATCGTGATCAGGACTCTCAAAACCTAAGCTCTCAGCAGCACTCATTTCCAAAAAACTCTACATGGAGTCACAAGAAAGCTGCTGCTCATTACAAGCCAGTAAAGTAGGTTAGACACGGCTTTTTCACAGTGGCTAGTTTTAGCCATCTAAAATGAAAGGAAAATTAATCCCACCCAGAAAAACATGACTGAAGAGAACAAACAGCATGATTAAACGTATACATCAGATGTAATCGAATTTCATCAATATCAAGAGGACTTAAAGCTTCATACCTTTTCTTGACAAATCTAACATATCTCCAAAAGATGAATGATGTCAAAGTAACAAATTGACTCAAGCCTTCATTCAACAAGTACAACAAGACTTTTTATCCCTCCCCATTTACCACAGAGAATCACACCCCATTATGAAATGGCAATACAGAAAAGCCTGTACTTTTCGCTTAAAAGCAGAGCATAAATTTGCAAAAATATCAATGCAAGGAGTTTTTCAAACGGTAGCTTGAAAGTTTGCTGTCTGAACTCCAACTGGAATGTAAAGCTGAACAAATTATGGATCCAATTTTCTAGCCTGAACAACAACTGACACTTACCTAAAAGCTTGAGGCTAACACTTAGCATGAAACCTGTAGACTGAAACAGGCACGAAGAGATTTGCTGTGTCTCACTGAATGTATCAGTCCCCCAAAAAAAGGGTCAGAAAAACATTTACCAAAACAAATGTTACAAGCAGCTAAATGTGTTGAATAAACAGTTTCCACCTATTCCACTTGTCCAGATTTACTTATTGGTACTCAATGGCAGTTGTTTGGATGTGTTTTGTTAGAATGATTTATGATTCAATAAGCTCTTAAAAAAATCTTCTGTTTTATTTAGCAATAAGGATTTACTCAATTCAGCAACTAAAATGTCCAAGGACAAGTCTTAAGGAAAAAGGCTTTGAAGGTTACCAGTGTCAGCACTAGGGCAAAGTATGAAAACTAACAGTATTCTTCTGAGGTTGCCGTTGTACATGCAGCAGATGTTTCCAACGTTTTTACATGCAAGCCAGGTGATATGCATCACTTCGGTTTTAAATATCCTGGTAGCCACATCATTCTTCAAGTAAACCGCTGATTGTCAAGTGTAATAGTTATAAAGCTTTTCATTAAAAACAAACCGTTACTTAGACTGAAACCCAGTTTTGCTCACTTGATTTTGATGATATCCATGCCGGTCAAAGTGAGACTAACGTGATCTCCTGCTGCAGCCCAATCAACTGGTTCATCGTGCAGTGAGATTCCTGGAAATGAGTAAGAACAGAACCTCACAGTGAAGTACCTAGGTTCTGAGCTACAAACAAACAGCTCTGTTTGGGCCATTTGTGCTTCATCAACCATTACTCATCAATTTTCAGTATGAATGGGTTGAGAGTAAAAGCTTTTTAACTGAGAAGACTGAGGAAGCTTTTTTTTCCCCTTGGTGAGGACTCACTATTCTCTCACCCCACCCTGCACAATAACATGGCTTTATTTAAGCCAGAGGAGGGGACTTGGCACTTGTCACACAGCGCAGATGACGCAGTCCTGAAAATGCCGTAGTACTAATATCTCCGTATCTGCCCCACCCATCCTTTGAGGCACACGCACACCCTAGACCGCATCTTTCATATACTTTAATGGTACTATGTCAACTTTCATTTACCTTAAGTGGGTTTGCTGACTCTTTCATAAAAAAGCGTAACTGATGCCTTTCGTTCACGACATCGCGTCTATTAGAAAGCATCTTTAGAAGTAATTTTATTCTGATTTTGATGTATTTTAATTGCTTTAAAAGATAACCTGGCTGGTGGGTGAGGACAAAACTAATTGCTCCTGACTTAACATTCTGAGGCTTCTGGTAGACACCAAGAAGGAAAGAAAACCCCCCACTTTTTATAAATACTGCATACATTTATAGGATCTAGTTCTATTTCGCTACAGATTGTATTTATTGATTTGCAAATCTGTTCCCAGAACCACTTGTCAAAAACATGCCAGAAAGCATCATTCAACTACAAGCATGTCAAGTACTGTTTTTTAAGCAGTGTTGATAATTATTTCACATATACATGTCATTCTCACAGAATAAGTGAGATTCAGCCTCTTGAAATGAAAAACTGGAATCCTAATATGCACACTACCTGTAGTAAATATTGTATGATAAATTAAATTATCTCTTCTTTACATTAAATATAAATTATACATGCTTATTGAACTAATACCCCCAATCTTCACCTGCATTTCAGCCATACAAGAGGCAGTATAAAAGAAAAATCATAGAATTGTACCATTGAAGATACTCAGAAAAAATACATCTTTTTCCATGCTACTTCCTCCACTCCCAAAAGAGAGGAGTGACTACAGTGGTCTGATACCCATATTCATCCACATTATTGTAACATTCCTGTGCATGCAAACAATGTGCATACAACTATATAAAGAGGCACGCTGAAGAGCTTCCCAAATTAGCACTGAACGAGCTGGTTCCGGAACAGAACAGGACAGTCAAACCAGCACATTGCTGAATTCAGGCTAAATAGTTAGATATAGAAACCTATTCATTTATTTTGATGGCTTAATTTTTTATTCATTGGTCAATGTAGGAAAATCATAATTTTATCTTTCTGTTTGCATATGAAACAAAACCAACTGCAATACAAAGACAGCAAGCTTAATCAGGAAACAGCTAAACATTTAATGTCTTAACTTAGCTATTCCTCTTTTCAGAAATCAAATGTATTGAAATTTAAATCCAATTTTCTTCTCTTTTGTAGTTGCTCAGGACAATTATATCCTGAAAGTTTGTATATTATGAAAGGATCAGTGACAAATCTCATGAACATCAAACAGCAGAGACTTAATTCTCAAGCTTTTTCACATCTAATTCATAAGATTAATTTCTAAAGGTTGTTTAAGATCCTCACACTTCCTAACAGCAGTAACACTCCACACTAAAGCTGAATATTCATGATTCCCTTACTGCATATTTTTATATGCAGTATATGCAGTTGCTGGAACTCAGACATTGTTACAGGTTCTTCATAAAGCAATGTCAAAAGTCATGAGGCTATATAACATTTGGACTATCTGATATGGTAAAAAAAAAGGTAAAAAAAAATGCAAGATCTCACATACTCTTCATAGACATATTTATACAGACACAGTCACATCTAAAGAAATTCGTTTTATGCTTTCACATTTTATGTTTGACAGTTAGTATCAGTTTGACAGTCTGTTACCATTTCAGTAACTGCTTCTAGCCCAGTATTGACCTGAAAGTAAACACGCTTCTGAAGACTGTACCTTTTGCAGTGCAAGTTTCATTGGGAGGCATTGCCAGAAGTCGTTCTCCAACTTGAATATAGCCTGCTTCTATTTTACCAGTCACACAAAATCCTGATCCTTGGTCTGTAACAAACACATTAATAACTTAAAAAAACTTCATAACAAGGTCGATTTCCCACAACAAGTCAGCCCTTCAGCATTGCATAGATAAGTTTTTAATATAATGAAGACAGGTTCCCCCCCCAGTAGAGCGTTCAGTACTTGCAAGTTAGCCAGCTGTGCATCATAATGAAAATGAAACATCAAATTCAAAACCTCTAGATCTTATGTTTTTCAGAACTAAGGGAGAAAGATCCTTCTTTAAACAAATGTAGGTACATGAAGAAATATTTTTTAGTTTTTCAGTATTAGATTAAGCCCCTTAATTTCTAGCAATTTTATTTAATTCAGCACTTTCTCACTACAATTACAGATAAAGAAAACATACCACAGACTTCTCATAAAAATTCTCATGCATACAGGTGCAAATTCCTATGCCATTTACTGTTTAACTGAGTCAGAATCCTACATGCTCTGTCTGCATATTACTTTTACTCCTGGAAAGTCAAAGATTGATTCAGTCCTATTTAATATGAGGAGCTATTATAATTGTGGATGACTTAAGTATTTCTGAATAAAAGGTCTGCAAAGTTTTTCTTCTTCAATGTCCTAGTACTCTGTTCATTATTTGAATATGTCAGTTATTTTCAATAGATGTGCTACATGTGCACATTTATGCATATACACCTTAAGAAAATACCTCATCTCCCTAGCATGTGTTTGCAGGTGTGTTTAAAAAGAATCCTCTGAAGTGATGCTACACTGACATTTTCAGTATCCGTACAAACAACAAATATACCTTTTGCTGAACATTAGAATTCAGTGATAAGCAAGCATCTTAGTATTTTGTGTGTCACATTAGATTAAAAGCTTAATTTAAAGCTGAATTAAAAAGAGCAAGTTGACCTCAAATCTTGAGGTCACATACTACCAACTTGCTCTTTTGCGTTCATCACCATTATTGATGAATGCTTCCATCTATCTAGCTGGAAAAATATTACCAGTATGCCTGCAAGCTAATTTTCCTCTATTCATTCAAACAAATGTGATGAATGCAAGTCAATTAACAGATGACATCGGATGTCAAAAGAAGAGAAAACTGGAGAAGCAGATACTTGCCAGAAAAAGAATCCCCAAGTCATGGTACAAAGACCACCTCAATATGGTACACAAAAGAACCTGAAGCTGGCTCTGCAAGCACTTGCAGGCAACCAGAAACGTGAACCAGCTTCCCAACCACTCCCAAGCACAATCAAGAACCATTTCTCTTTTTTTCACATCATCACCAGCTCTGGCTTGGTAAACCAGTGTGGTGTTTGAAGCTTCGCCCTCTCCCATGCTGATTGCTTCCTGCAGAGTGTTAAGTTCCTTCAGCTCCCCACGAAATCAATGCAAGTACAAAACAGATAGTGGGCAACAGAATCAGGGCATAAAAAATGGCCTGGTTTCTGTGTATCATGGTACGTGGGTTCTGCGAGGACATGTTCTTTGTCATCAGGATTTCGCTGCTGGACAAGGCTTTTCTAAAGTCAGATCAAGTCATACCCTAGACAGCAGTATAATATGGTAAGTGGGGACTGATGCAGCAGTGAAGGCACTTACAGGGACCTCTTGGATTAGGAGACAGTTTGCCTGGAGAGAATATTAGGAGGGCTATGGAGGACAACACCTAAATCAGGCTGAGGTAGATGAATCATATGTGTGGGTAACCTTAAAAAAAAAGGGGTTTTCCAAACTACGTAAGAGTACACTCAGCACTCTCACTTTTTACACACATCTATGGACAGCTCCTCCTGAGCACGCACAAGCACTGGAATAATGCTGAGAACAACTGTTGTTTCATGTACTCATACCTGCAGCTACTTCCTCTGGTGGCATCCAAGTTAATTAAGTTTTGAGATCACAAGGTAAGAAAAAAATAGCCTAAAAAACACCTAAAAGGCCACATTTAGTGATAAACCCTGCATACGTAAATTGAGTCCCTTCCAAAGCATACTTTAGCAAAAAAACAGACTTCTCCACAGAACAGATTTAGTCAAAATTGCTCATTTTGTGAAACTTAGCTCAACACAAAAATGATTATTGCAACAAAAAAGTTGTGATAATATTTTGAAAGATCTCAATCAATAATCCTAACACACTTTCCCACAGCTCATAAATTAACAACAAAAAAAAAACCCAAACCAGTGACAGCCTAGATCACGAAACCAGTGGGGACACACTAGGGTAAATTCTCATGCAAGGTTTCAATATTTAACATCATGGCTTCAGTATCTTAAGTCAGGTAACCCAGGGCATGTACAGCATCTAGTGTTTTCTCAAAGTCCCACATGAAAATTGCACAAAACTGACTTTTCCAATTACAATCAGTATTTTGATCTGGTTTGTTTGTACTTCCCCTATAAACACCCTATATGTAAAGTAAAGTTTCTTTTAAAATATGAATTTCAATAATAATATTTGATTACAAGTATTTACAACATTTCAAATCATGCTGCCATTTAGTATGCAACATTTCTCAAGGGACCTATGGAACATTTCAAATGAGCATTACAAACCTACTTTCTTCTAAATTACCTGTAAATGTAAATGCATGTAACTGAAAAAAAATATCAAGTTTACCATGAAAACCTTAAGGGCTCAAGGCAGTCTATTTTCTCCAGACAACGGGAATAAAAACTGGTTATAGTTACTTGCTGTCTGTATCTCTATTAGTGCTAGGGAATAGCTAGCTGCCTTTCATTAAATCCTTGGCTGGCTATAAGTGTCTCACCACCACCATCCTTTTCCTCCACCTCACCCCCCCCAAATTTTTATAGGAAAATGAAGGAATTTATCACTATTTACAGCTACAACAATGAACATAAAAGGAACAAGTCAAACTTTTTTAAAATCTAGGAGTAGAAGGTAAAAGAGCCCAAAGTCACACTTGTAAAAAGTTCGAGAAACATTCATCTAGACAACAAGAACCAGTTTGGGAAAGAGAAACTTCCAAATTCTGTCCCACAGAACCATCAACTCATTACATAGCCAATTAGCTGGTCATGCAGATTTTCTTCCTCAATTTCTTTTCCAGTGTGTTTCTCCTTCAGCGGTACTATCTAAAATTGGACAAAGAACAGTGCTTGAAAACTTACTATTCCTGTTCAAGACTACTGATACACATAAAGCTCCTACTTTAAGTCTTATTTTTACATCATTTTTCAAACACTTGTGTTAAATATCAGTGAAATGATGATGACAATATTATAAAAACAACCAACCTTTAAAAACATCCGCAACACACAACCTAAATGCTTTATCCACTGATCTCTGTGGTGGCTTGAAAGAATCTGCAAATAAATTGATAAGACCTTTTAGAATTTCTGTATTCAATAACTATCTCAACAACTTCTCACCTGGGATAAATCAACTATATTGCATTCCAAAGACTTTGCCCCACATTTCCCCAAAAATAAAAGCTTTGACATACACAGGACTAAGATATATTAGTTTTTAAATGAGGAAAATTGCACTCACCAATTTGCTCCAACAAACACTTTCCTTTATACCACTGTGTGAGGTCACTTGACTGACACCTTGTGACAAGATTTTCACCACCAAGGCCACTCGTTGGGATATAAGCCACATCTGATTCCTAATTAAGAAAACAAATGGAAGTTAAGCATACATTAACAACAGGATCTTCTAGGAGAAGCAGGAGGTGCATTTTTTTCAATATTACGCATATAAGCTATAAGAGAACAGTTGGCACATTCGTATTTCCCCTGGAGAAGGCACATTACTCAGTGGATCCACTTCCTTTCTGTTTACCTCTTGCCTGATTACAGTGCTCCAACAAAGAGTTGGAGATACTTAAACGTGATGATAGCAACATTAACAACCAGAAACTGAGTTCAGGTAACAAACTCCAATTCCATATCTGACAGGCAAAACTTTGGTTTGAATTGCTGGTTTATGCATAGGGATTTCAGGAAGGCCGCAGCCAGTCCAAATGGATAGTAGTTGGAACTGAGGAAACGTGAGAAGAACAGTCAAGGATGGCAAATGGAGAGTGTTCTTATGAGTTCATAATCCACAATGACACCTGCTCTGGTATAAAACTCTCTACTGTCATTCATGTAATCCTGAACATTAAGATAGACGACCCTTGGTCTGTTCTGCTTTGCAGACAACAATCCCAAGAAACTACAATCGAAGCGAGTGCCCCAAAGATTCAACAGGCCTAAACAAAGATCATGACAGAAAGAGTATTAAAGAACTGACTAACCTTAACCAGGGCTCCATGTACACCCTACCAGTAAGAAAAGGAATCTGCTACACTATGTGCATATAGTAGTAGCAGGAAAGTGACACAAAATAACCTGACTGTAAGAAAAGCTTATCCTACCCAAATGCCTGAACAAAGCAACAAAGACCTCAGAAATTTATATTACCTTAAAGCCAGCTTGTTTAAGAAATTGGCCAAGCTTACTCGTAATTTCCTGAAATCTTTCCTGTTGCCAATTGACCTAAAATAGAAAACAGATTATGATAATAAAATTGTAGATTTTTAACCATGAGTCAAACATACAGCTGCATGTCACCAACTCTTTAGTACCAGTAGGTGTTCTTCACACACAGCACCCAATGAATTTATGAGATTTCCAGGTGGATTCATAGTTGAATACATAAGAGCATACACATTAACAATTACTGATAGCAAACAACACACCACTTAACTTGCAAGCCCCTTTAGTTTCATTTGTCCTTGAACAACACCTTTTTTTTTTTAAGTTTACACAGAATTCAGATTCAGCAAGAATATATACAACACAGTAATAATCTAAAACACAACTAGTAATATTTAACACACCTTACAGGTTTAAACAAAGCTCTTGGGGTCTTGACCTGAATGACCACCAAGATGCCCTTGCAGATGCCACTGGGTTAACTGCTTATGTGAGATTTTCACACGTACAAGAGGGACCCCTACTCATTTTAGCACCAAAACTATCCATCTGTGTGCTTTGAAAATACACCCATAAATAAAAAGAAAAGTATTGTAAAGTCTAAACACAAGACAGAGCTGAGAATCAAAGAAAGAAGCAATACTTTATTATTAATTTCACAATATTGATCCATAAAATTAGGGTCAATATTGATCCTTAAACTTAGATAGAAGCCCTTCAATTAAATGAAAAAATGAAGCACGTACCTGGTCCATTTTATTGACTGCAACAGCTAGCTGTGTTACTCCGAGAGAGCGCACTAATAATCCATGTTCTCGAGTTTGTCCACCCGTTTCAAACCCTGCTTCAAACTCTCCTCTGCTAGCATCCACAACCAAAATAGCCACATCAGCCTAGATTACAAAACAAAAAAAAACAATCAAAAGTGATTAAGAGGTGGAAATAATCTGGGTAAATACATCAATCAGCAACATTTCACACAAAATGTACTTTAGATGGGAGGAATCCTGACGTGCTTCAAATGTAATAGAAATTGCTCAGTCCTATCTGTGTCATGCCCACTTCAGTGACGTATTATGGCATTATGTCATCTCATGCCATAAACCACCATTTTCTGTTAAACACAAGCCAAGTCTTGGTTTTAGGAACCTGTCATCTTCAAACTACCCACTATGGATGTGATGCACAGACCTCAACTAAACAAAAGCTGCCTGTGTTCCAGAAGCTTTGGAACAGGTATGAACACAATGTCCAGTTCTCCCTGGCTCAGTCTGGACACCTTCATAGTGAGAAGCTGCAAAAATTACAGATAAATCACCTCACTATACAACTGGGACAACCAGGCAACTGCATGTTGGATGTGGATGCTTTACAGTCTACTCAACACACCAGAGCATGCCAAAAATCATAACGTGGAAAAGACGGAGTAGCCTACTTTATCATCTAGGCAAACTCTCTGCCCCAGCATTAAGAGCAAATAGGTATCACACAGTCTACAGCACTGCACAAAAGTCAACATGTAAGCACAGGGAAAAACCACAGATTTTGCTGTTAGCCCTAAATGCTGCTAGTATTTCTTCTACTTTTCCTGCTTTGGTAAGTAACAGCCAGTTAGACCATCATCATGTACCAAGCAACAGCAACAGACATGAACAATAAAGGTACTGCTGTCAAAAGGCAGGTGTAAGACAATTTCACAGGACTCATGAGATGGACATAATGGAAAGAGAGAGAAGAAAAAGTGGTACTTTCTCCCTTTCCTTACATGCTTATGCTTCAAGATGCCAGGAGAAGGAACAGAGACAGTACATTGTCCTGGCTCTGAATTCCCCTCACCTTGTCCTAGGGGTGAAAGCCCCACAGTTCATACAGAGACACTGCAAGTGTGAGAACGGGAAAAGGATGAGGGATTAATTTCCCCACAGCTCTCAGCCTCAGAAATGCATTGCGGTGAACTTCTCCCTCAAAAAAAGGACATCCTGTATTTTCTAAATTATAAAAACCATACCTCGGGACTTACATGAATTAACCATATGTATCAAAGGCCAGATCCTGGCCCTGATAAGGCTGATTTGCATTTTGCACAACAGCACTTGGGGATTCACCTTCTAACAGAATTCTCCACGATAAAAAGGCATCAGAGCCATTTCCATGTTTGCTTTCTTCTACCCATTGCTTCAGCGCTGAGCCTACTCTAACAGGCAACAGAAACTTGCAAAGTTTCAGTGATTCCTTAACAGGCTTCAGAACAGACCAGCCCCACACCATCCTGAGGGCTGAGGGAACACAGAGATACCAAGTCTTATTTGGCCAGCCCCATCTTCTGCTGAACTGATAGAACTGCTGGTGGATCTGCAAGTCTTCTCTTAACACTTCTGCCTGTATAACTTTTTCCCCAAAAGACAAACCACTCTAAATTTAAGTTGTAAAGAAAATGGCGTGGCTGAGTTAACATTTTTCCACTGTTCTGAAAGTAAAGATCCATTTCTAATTTTAAAACTCCTGAACTTCCTACAACATATGCTCCACAATATAGATGACTGTACAAGCTCTATACCATAAGTTTGCAAACTTATACCAGAAGTTTGCAAACTTCTGGCTATTCTGCAGCCTAACCACTGGGTCACAAGGTCTGAATTCTTACCAAGGCTCTGCTTCAGAGCTAGAGCAGAATTTGGGGCAAACCAGTCTTCCTACAGTATAGTTCTCTGTCGGGAAAATCATACTAACAGTACCCATCCTTACTGAGATCTTAAGATAAAACTCACATTTCAGGTTGTAATGACATGCACAAAGCAAAAACTTCTACACAGTAGCTTAGCTTCAGAAAAAAATAATCTTTGATTACACCTGTACTTTGGAGAATCAGTTCTACTATTTAAAAAAGGGTGCCTTTAAGCAGAAAAAATTTCACACATTTTATGTCATGTAACCACATTATTCTTCCCCCCCTCTGATTTATTATTTCCATAAATTAAATAACTAACCTATATGAGAACGATAAGTGCCATACTGAATCCAATGGGTAGTGCCCAATGCTTTTGACTTTACCTACTGTTCCTAAAGCAAGTGGCATGTAGTCTCTGCAAATGTCCTACTGACAACACAGATGCATTCTGCATAACCCTTGTTATCTATATTTTCTCATCCCATATAAAAAACATTGTTAAATAGAAGAACAAAATGCCTTTTGTTTGACCTCTCCAAATCTTTTTTCTTTAAGCTCAAAACCACTTAAAATCTTTACCTACAAGACCACTTTCACAGAACTTCTTGTTGAGTAGGCATATGCCACATTTGAATAGCTTTCAAAGCTCAACTCTGATTTTATCAAACTGCAACTTACCATTCAAATTACTTCCCTAATAAAACTCTCCTCCAAAAAGTTAACATCCCAAAAAAAGAAAAGCAACTGCCTTTCTGCATTCTTTTTTAAGTTCAGAAAACTCATGAAAACTGCAAAGATATCTTAGCACCATCGAGGATTCCATTTCATCTTAGATTTTTAAAAGAAGAAGAAAACCAATTTAAGAAAAAGTTATAAATAATAATGCTATTAGAAAAAAAGAGTTTTAGATCATCTCTACCTGTGCAGCTCCTGTGATCATATTTGGAATGAAGTCTTTGTGGCCTGGAGCATCCATCAGTGTAATTACTTTAGTCTTTGTCTCGAATTTGGTCATACCTACATCCATTGTCACTCCCCTTTAAACAAAGCATAGATGCAACACACTATTAAAACTGCTTTGAAAGCTTCATAGAGATATAAAGTAAGCTATTAAAAACACAATCATGAAATTATACACGTCATAGCTTTCATTTGATTTAGCCTGCACAAAAAAATTGAAAGAAACCTGCTTGCTGGAAAAGCAGACCTCTAGAGCTGCCTTTCAGTAACTCTAGTCGCGAATAAATAAACACCCAGAATCACAGTACTAACTCCATGCACCATAGACTACGTCCCAACAAGCACAGTGAGAACATGAAAATTGTCCTGCATATTTAAATCATTACTAATTCTACTTTTAATACTTAACTCTTCAGAAAAAAGCATCATAAAGTAACAGAAACACAGCCAAGAATAAAAAAAATAGAAGGTATAGGAACATAGGAATACAGTTACACATTTGCAAAGATCCACGTGCAGAACTACTGATTATCAAGGAGGGATCCCAGTGCTTTGACTCAATTCCACATCTCACTAACAACATGTTCTGCACAGCACATAGGATAGGATTCATCTGATCAAATGCAAACACCTATCATGCCCATGTCTGTATCTGGGTTAGTCATCTGTATCTCCCTTTATAGACGATGAAGAAAGGCACTTCCAAGGGACAAAACTCACATTAGCACAGATGCTTAAAAATATGCTACTTCCAATAACCAAAAAAAAAAAAACCCACACCAAAACAAACTCCCCAAAAACCCAAACATTTACAGATGGCTCCAGAAGGTTTTTCTTTAAAAATACAAAACCCAAAGTAAAGAGAAAACAGAATCAATCGAAAATACCAATTCAGAAAACTTCTCCCTTAAAAATTAAAATTTATAATCTGAAGAGAAGTCTGGTATGCTAAATGCACAACTGTTGTATCCTAAAAATCATAGACCAAGGGATATAACTTTTAAGGCTCATGACAATTATTCCACAAACTTTACTTTCTGTTAACATTTTACTTTTTGCAGGCAATACTTGTCTCTCTTTCTGGTTTCACATGTTAATTGCATCCTATCAAAGGTAGCTTGTATTAATAAAATAACATACTTAATATGATGTTTAATTATTCTATTACAGATGTGTGAAAGGAATCGATCTTCAAAGTTTGTCTGTTTTACACCCAGCTACATCTATGGGGATTAAGAAAAAGACCCTTCCCCCATCAGCTTTTCCTCTTTTACATCCTGAGACTGTAATGTCACAACACTACCACTCTAATATCATCAGGCTTAACTGATGTAAGGCTACTTTTAAAATTTCTGTTTGGTCGCTTCATGATTGTTCCCCCCTTCCCTGTACTTGCACCCCCCAACACACACCCCTCCACTCAGGTTTGTTTGTTCACTTCATAAATGAAAGGACTCACATAGGCAAAATTCTAGCTATATACAGGGACACTGCAAAAGTATCTGCCTTTAAAAACAAGTTACTCAATAGGGACTGCCTTATTCCATGTTCTTCAGCATCAGTTTACATTGTAAAGGTTATCTTTCCAACCAGAAGAGCTTATATGCTATGAAACCATGGGTGACAAGGGATTGTAAAAACAAACACATAAGAAAATTCCTTTTTTATTATTTTGTGAACACAGAATAACATGTCTTTAGCTTCCCATATGGTAAGAGCTTCCCATTCTTAAAAGTTCTTACAGATTTCTTTTTAAAAAATTAGCTTCACTGCTTCCCCATTACATACTTTTTCAATATGATAAAATTTAATTTTAAATTTCATATTTCAAGTTAATAAATTAAAGGCAGTTTATAAAGAATATAAATATAATTTATTAATCTAGTTTAGAGATTTTATATTCAACGTAATGTAAGTCACATCCGATGAACTGACATTTCAGTGCTTAGTTTATAATTCTGGCACCCTTTCATAGAAAAATTTGATCTAGAATGTTCCCATACAATGATAACCAAACTGTGAGAAATTTGGCAGCAATAAACCAGTAAAGCACCTTTAAATGAACTAACTCGGCTACTAGAAGCATTCCGTATTGTAGTCCTACACTGCATTCCACAGCATAGAAATACATGAAGAAATACTCAACTTCTCATTAACATTTCTTATAACCAAATGAGGATATTATTTTTTTCTTTTGATAACACGTACTCATATAGACAAAGAAAAATATTTGCTAATAAGTATTGATTAAATATCTTTAAACATTTAGAATATTTCTACCAAAGAATTATTAGTAAATTGATATTTCCTAACAAATGCTATTCTTTCAGGGAAAAAAGGTAATTCCCATTAAAAGATATTTCTACCTTTCTCTTTCTTCGCCAGTTTCATCCAAGACCCATGCATAGGCAAACGAAGCTTTACCAGCTTTCTTAGACTCCTGTTCGTATTTGTGCATAGTTCTTTTGTTCACATTTCCCAAAAGGTAGAGCAGATGACCCATTAAAGTACTTTTACCTGCATCAACATGTCCTATGGAGGGAAATAAATATTATATCAATTTTATTAATTTATGCATTTTAAATATAGTACAAGAAGAAATATACTAAAACATATTAAAATCACATGCATTAATAATGCTTATGCAATCCATAGAATTTCACAATACTGTAAGATAGAGATACAGAGAGACAGTTTATTGAAACAGTCAGTTAACATGACAGCCATATAGCACCTCCAAATTTATACTAAAAAGAGCACACCGCAAGAATGAAACCAAACCAAAGTACATTTTACTATACTGTCAAAAGGAAGCTACGTCACCCTCACTGTCCTAGTCAAGGACATCTGAATGTACTCCTTCCAAAGAATAACAGTCAAGCAGATGCGACTGAAAGCAGTATGAGATTTCCCTTCCCTGGAGAGAGGACAGTTTTGCTTTTGTACCACTTCTAGGTTCAATCAACATAGTTTTTAAGCTCTATGTTTGTCAAAAATATAATTTATCAGTATTACCTATTACCACCAAATTAAGCAGTTGCTTTCCTCCTTGTCTCTTCTCCAACTCTGCTTTCACATCTATTTGTGGTTTTGTCTTGCTTGGCTTTTTTACTGGAGTAGGCACCGTATTCGGCTCTTCTGAAACCTGCAGCACTTGGGGTGAAAGAGTGGATTTTGAGACTGCCTCAAGTACCCTAGAAGCTACACTGGTGTCTTCAGTTAACAGTCCTTTCTGAGGTGTGTTAGCATGGCCATTTTCTTCAGCAATCACACTAGGGAAAAAAGAAAACACAAGGCATGCAAATGACAGAATCCATAGAAATACAGGACAGAAACTGAGTTTTCCCTTCACTATCATGTAACCCCCAGACAAACAGTAGGTGATAAGCCCATTAAGGTGGAAGCAACAAGCAGCTGGATACAAACTGCACTGATACGAGCTCTGAACACCTTGCCCGAAAAGGACTGTGTACAAAAGCAAGATAAGAAATAATCTTGTAAAACACATGAAACAGATAAACAAAAGCTTCCCACAGCCACTTCTTTTAACAGGGAGGGAAAGGACAGTTGTGCAGAACAACTACAGAGAGCTGGTCGTCTCTGAAGTAAGAGCCCAAGTCAACTTTGAACCATCGAACCTAAAACAGCTTCCACATATACTACAAGTATTGCAGCTGAACGTAGTGATGTTCTATTGTGAGAATAGTGATATAGCATAAAGAGTAGATACTAAGCATATCTGAGCTGCAATTTAAGGTGCAATACTTATATACAGCCATAACAGACAAGTCACATTTATCAATACTGAGAAAATTTGGTTTATGCATAAAACAAGGCATCTAGGACTAAGGAGATTTGGATTCCCCAACTCCCCTTCTCTAACACCCTGTTCTCCCACGGATCACCATACTAATCCTAATAGTAAATAATCCTAAATATATTATTCTTTTACACTCTCTCACTCTTTTTCTCTCTGATTTGTAAATGAGGATATTTTCCCAATTTACACAAGCGTTCTGAGAATATACAATATAATTCTTCACCTGTTATGGCAAAGATGACCACTAAACACAAATGCTAAATAACGTCTTCAAGAGAGCAAAAGCTTTCTTACTGCCTGACAGAGCTCCATGGTGAGGCATTAATGTGAGCAGCAAGACAGAAACAGCAGCAGTTATTACAGGTGTGACAACAATATATCACGGCAAACTTCAATATACAAACCACTGACCATTACAGTATATTGAAAATACCTACAAAATACTGTATTTAAAACTTTATCCAAGGGGAAGAGGCTTTTTGCCCAGAAAAACTGGAAATCTTTTCCAATTGCAGTACCACTGTGCTGCGGGCTGCTTTCTATGGAAAGGATTCATGCAGGCTCTCAGACTCAAGTGTCTCCACATCCAGTGTGAACTTTTCACTCTCCGCTTTCTGTTTACCTACCACAATTAACTTGCCAGTTTTCCTCTCTTCAACTTCTATAAACAAAACTACTTATTTCAGTACTTCAGAATCCCACATCATGACATCTCCACTTTTATTTGACATTACTTCTCACTTTCTGTCTGCATAAGAGTATTTGCATTGTATTAGTCCCTTTGTATTACCTGTATCTCAGGAAACAATACAGTCCAAGTATGTCAGTCTACTGAACAAAGCAGTTAAAGAGTTATTATCTAAAAAATTAAACCTAGGAAATATTCAGACTGAATGCAAAATTAGCCTCTCATTATAGCACTAAGCAACACGGGACATTTTATAGGTCTCCCTTTTTCCCCTCAGTTTCAGAACCCACCTATGTAATCAGTACTGCAGCAGACTGATTAATTTTGACACCTTTTTCATAAGGCCCAAAGCCAAGCTTTTCTCTTGATTGTGAAACCCCAAAGCAGAAATGTGAGCACTCGTTGGTTTTGGCTATGGTTCCACAACCCAAGGCCAGTGTCTTGCATCAAGGCTGGATATGCAAGCACATGTTTATCAAATTAGCTATGCAAAGAACTTAGTTTATGCCAGCCATGCTAGTTGCAGGGGCACAGATGGTTACCTGCCCTTCTGCATAATGCATCAACAATTCTGTATGAAATCTATTCACAAGAACTTATCCTATCAAAATATTCTAAACCACTTGAAGGAGAAGGACAAGTTTATATCAAACAACTGCCTTAGGTCACACAATCATGACATTTTAGATTTGACACTACGAAACCAGCTGTACTGTATCACCAAGTATAGCCTTAGACAAGCTCCAGTATATAACATCTTATCTTGACAAGCTGAATACCCTTTATAAGAAAATACACTTGATTCCCTAAATTCCAAAAATTAGTGGGTCATCATTGCTTTAGACGTAGCTATGGAGAAAGGTGATTACACATTAACTATTCCACAGAAAAATAGCCACTACAGTTATTTGTACTTCCTTTTACTGGGAAACGTAAGTGCATTTCTATAAGGCTGAACACAAGGCTCTCTGTTTTAAAATTCCTTAAATAGTACATTAAGTTCAAGCTGAAAATCTACTTTGGAATGGCAGAACAATTATTTTCTCCAATGTCTCTTCAGGGACATTTTACTTCGTAAAAATTGACTGAAAACAATCAAATTGATAGAAAGCAATTATACAGAGAATCATGGTGACAAAGCTTTCTACATATTTTAATAAGTTATTTAAAATTATCTGAATGTTATAAAGTACACCAGATCATTTATGCCTGAATCATGTATTGAGCCATATATATTTACAGTTAATTTGCATTAGACAACTTTCATCAAGATTAAGACTCTCTTCCATCTTTTTCCCTTTTTTTCAGATAAACTTCAGTTCAGTATCAGCATAACATCTAGCACTTTCACACTGAAATACTGTGACTAGCGCCAATATGCAAAGGTCACACTGGAATGCAAATATGGTATTTTACATTGGTATCAAGTTTTCTTCCTTGAAATTCTAATATTTGAAGTTCTGGAGAGAAGTATTTGTCTAAGAAGCCATATCAAAGCGGCCTTTGCAGTTGGCAATAGTTTTCTCTCCTTTTCAATGTCTGCATTTCTTCCCAAACCAAGTTTTCAAAAATGAAAAAAATTTAAAAGGAAGATATTTAGATGAAGCAACAAGTAATATGAGCCAAAAACATAACTCTCATGTTTTTCTATAGCTTTCCAAAATATATTCAAAGACTGTCACATCAAGCCTATGAAAAGACAAAACTGTATTTTGAAAGACAGGTTATTTGTAAGCTTCTAAATTCTATTTTGGTTAGCTAGGCAATGATTTTTTTTTCAGATGCTCAGATCTTCTTGCAGGCCAAAGCCTATGTCAGCAAGGATTCCAAAAAAGAGGATGGATGCCAAGTGGTAGAATTCAAACTAATTACAGCACCTGAACAAATCACGGTTATTGCCAGATAAAATAACTACTCTCTCAATTCTAAGTAGCTTTTATTGTGACTACCACTGCTTAAGGCTGACAAATAGTTTTTATTTTGGGTGGTGCAAAGAAAAAGTGCTGGTTACAATTGAAATGAGTGAAACATGACTCCAGCCATCATAACATTAGGCCTTGCTACTTTTTCAAGGGTGCAATATTTGAACAGCCAGTACACCGCTCCATTTAGAGTTTTACACGTTTCAGATACTGCCATGTTTTGGAAACCTGAAAACAACCTGTCCCATGATAAACCAAGACCTGCCATTTCAGAGGAGAAACATCGGAATGGATGGAGTGTATGATCTACTTACAGAGCATCTCTGATGAGATAATTCAGCTTTTTGCTGACCAGTGTTGGGGAAAGGGAGAGTGAATTCATTGCTAGGTACCTACACAGGAAGATGGGGAGATGAAATGTACAATTCCAGTCTCATGGAATTACATGAAAAGAGATGCAGCAATAAGACCCTGACAGTTAGTTATTCCTCATAGCAACCACATGAGTAGTTTACTGAAAGCCTGATAACAGCTCAGAAAAATGCTAAGGAGCTTCATCTCTAATAGTCAATGAAAAAATGAATGACATTGAAAATGCTTTTCAGTAAGCCTTTTCCACTGAGATTTTTCAAAATGACTGAATTGAAAATTTGTCAGAAGACAGAGCATATAGGATAGCATACTAGTACCTACTATATCGCTAGTGCATGCAGTTGATGATATAAACAAGTCAACTGCATTAGCAAGCATCTTCAGTAGCAAAGTTCCAACTTGGTCTGAGTTACGTTGAACCACCATATCAAGTAAAATTTATATTTGGAGGAAGAGCACTTCCTAACCAATTGCTTGCGTCTTTGTACGAGAACTTGATGGAACTATCAAGAGCGGTCTCAGTTTGCCAGCGTCTGTGCCTGTCAGCCACATCACTGCTAGCTGCTAACATGGAGCCACTGATTAAGCAACTCTTGACTTCTTTGAAAGGACAAACCATTAAGCACCTTGTATGTGCACTGAGGCCACGTAGTCAAGAAAGCTTGACCACAAGCAATTCAGGCACAAATGGCAAAAGAGCTTACCAGAGCTTTTTGTTAGGAAATCAGCAGACATACAAAAGCCTGGCAAGGACCAACATTTAGTCAAAATTAAAACTGCCAGGTCAGAAACTTCCTATGTTGTCTTGCCAACAAGGACCGTGAGAGTAAACTGAGTAAAATGTTATGGTTACATCACTGTTTTCTGGGGAAAATTAAGATACAACATACATTGTTATAAGACATGTTAGAAGTCACTCAATCTCACACAACCGTTGAAAGGTTCACACTACCATGCGTTCAAAGAAGAACCTGAAAGCTTATCTGCTGAAGATTAACTCTGCATAATTTAGCTTTTAAACATTATTTTCAATCTTCTAGTCGGGACGCTTAGTGAATTATTTTTATACAACCGACTCTTTCGGAGTACTTACAGTCATTACAGGAATGTCTACATTTATTTCCCCTTTCACAATTATTAATTACACAATATTGGTCAGGCTGGTTAAAATAATCACCCTTTTTTGCTCACAACTTCTTCTGGCTTCCTTCATGACTTAACAGGAACAAAAAGCCTGGTAAATAGTTTTGCTAGAGCATCAGAAAACAGTTTGTCAGAAGTGAGCAAACTCCATTTTCCATAGACAATCCCACTAAGAATACACAGCAACAAAGGCAATCAATGCTTAAAGCAATCCATGACTTCTAATAATCCATTTATTTATGAGTCGTACCTTATAACAAGATTGAACCATAAAGACTGAATAGCTAGTCAAAGAATGGTTATTTTTGCTAATGCTAGGCCACTGGTTTTAAAAACGTGGTCCATGAATTACCTTTAAGATCCCATAGAAGGTGACAACAAAAATTAGTTCATACATACTATACAATCACCTTCTAATGATGTCTGCATCAACACCATACAAATATTTGGGGGTGAGGGTAAGGGGCACAGTTACAGGTGTTTTAGAATCCAAACTGCTATAAATAATTTATAACACTGTGCTTTTGGTCAGTGATATAAACTACGTACTTAGAAATCTGTATTATTATAAACCCTCTGCAGTACATTGATAAATGCAACAATAACATAAAAAGGGTCTGAAAAGAGTCAAAAGAATAAGCCTTTCTTAGGTGTTAATAAACACAGGTTCACTCTATTTCATGATAACTCATCCTCATGCTCTCAATAGAGAGAGAATGCTCTCAATAGATGTGGGAGGGAACACAGTGACCAAGGATGAGGAAAAGGCTGAGGTACTTAATGCCTTCTTTGCCTCAGTCTTTATTAGCAGGGCCGACTGTTCTATGGGTACCCAGCCCCTGGAGTTGGAAGATAGGGACGGGGACCAGACTGGAGCCCCCATAATCCAGGGGGAAATGGTGAGTGACCTGCTGCACCACTTAGACACTCACAAGTCTATGGGGCCTGATGAGATCCACCCGAGAGTACTGAAGGAACTGGCAGAAGAGCTCACCAAGCCCCTTTCCATCATTTACCAGCAGTCCTGGCTAACTGGGGAGGTCCCTGCTGACTGGAGATTAGCTAATGTGACACCCATCTTCAAGAAGGGCCGGAAGGAGGACTCGGGGAACTACAGGCCTGTCAGCCTGACCTCGGTGCCGGGGAAGCTGATGGAGCAGATCATCCTGAGTGCTATCACACGGCATATAGAGAATAACCATGGGATCAAGCCCAGCCAGCATGGGTTCAGGAAAGGCAGGTCCTGCTTGACCAACCTGATCTCCTTCTATGACAAGGTGACCCGCCTAGTGGATGAGGGAAAGGCTGTGGATGTTGCCTATCTAGACTTCAGTAAAGCCTTTGACACTGTTTCCCACGGCATTCTCCTGGAGAAACTGGCTGCTCATGGCTTGGACGGGTGTACTCTTCGCTGGGTAAAGAACTGGCTGGACGGCCGGGCCCAAAGAGTGGTGGTGAATGGAGTTTACTCCAGTTGGCGGCCGGTCACAAGCGGTGTTCCCCAGGGCTCGGTGTTGGGGCCAGTTCTGTTTAACATCTTTATCAGTGATCTGGACAAAGGGATCGAGTGCACCCTCAGTAAGTTTGCAGATGACACCAAGTTGTGTGGGAGTGTTGATCTGCTTGAGGGTAGTAAGGCTCTGCAGAGGGACCTGGACAGGCTGGATCAATGGGCCGAGGTCAATTGTATGAGGTTTAACAAGGCCAACTGCAAGGTCCTGCACTTGGGCCACAGCAACCCCATGCAACGCTACAGGCTTGGGGAAGAGTGGCTGGAAAGCTGCCTGGCAGAGAAGGACCTGGGGGTGTTGGTTGACAGCCACCTGAATATGAGCCAGCAGTGTGCCCAGGTGGCCAAGAAAGCCAACAGCATCCTAGCTTATATCAAAAATAGCATGGCCAGCAGGACTAGGGAAGTGATTGTGCCCCTGTACTCGGCACTGGTGAGGCCGCACCTTGAATACTGTGTTCAGTTTTGGGCCCCTCACTACCAGAAGGACACTGAGGTGCTGGAGTGTGTCCAGAGAAGGGCAATGAAGCTGGTGAAGGGTCTGGAGCACAAGTCTGATGAGGAGCAGCTGAGGGAACTGGGGTTGTTTAGCCTGGAGAAAAGGAGGCTGACGGGAAACCTTATTGCTCTCTACAGCTACCTGAAAGGAGGCTGTAGCAAGGTGGGGGTCGGTCTCTTCTCCCAAGTAACAAGTGATAGGACAAGAGGAAATGGTCTCAAGTTGCACCAGGGGAGGTTTAGACTGGATATTAGGAAATTTTTCTTCACTGAAAGGGTTATCAAGCATTGGAACAGACTGCCCAGGGAAGTGGTTGAGTCGCCATCCCTGGAGGTATTTAAAGGACGTTTGGATGAGGTGCTTAGGGACATGGTATAGTGGTAGTCTTGGTAGTGTTAGGTTTACGGTTGGACTCAATGATCTTAAAGGTCTTTTCCAACCTATACGATTCTGTGATTCTGTAATAATCCAGAAGATAACTGTAGAAGAAAAAACCCAGTTCTGATACCCATGGAGTTGAGGCAGAGGTTCATGTTTGCTTTGTTTTTCAAGTTTAGAAATGGATGCGTACAAAGTCATTACAAGCTTGCAAGACAATGCTAGTGCTTCAGCTAACCACAATATATTTACACAGACTTTATGCAGAGACTGTGGAAAGGAGCTAGTCAAGATCCAACTGTTAGGAAAAGAATCTGGAGAGCAAATGCCACTGTCCTACAGCAGAGAAGGAAAAATATGATGCAAATATGGTCAAAACTTCCTCCCCCATTCATCATGTCAAGGTCCTAGTGCCTTGGCAGTGCCTCCACAGTGGCCTGTAGGACAAAAGAAGAAAGGAGGCCATCACAGACTCCTTGAAGCAGAGGTCTTTAGATATGCAGATAACTTTACAATTTAAATTGCGCTTTCTTCCATATCTGTGGATTGGCTGGGCTTCAAATCTTGTGCTCTTTTACAAATCACTCCACTTCTTACCCATTCCTCCCACTTAAAGCTAAATGCCCAATGTGCATCCAACTTCTTCCGCAAAAGAGGCTTGTTCTCAATTAGTATTTCAGCAGTACCACTAAATAAGTGAGGTGAATTAAAAAACATCTTCACAATACTGAGGATTTATTTAAAGGGATTACCAGCAGGTCCTGAAGGCTTAATTTTTTTCTGTCACAAAAAAATAATATGTCACTAAACTGGAAGCAAGCATGATACAGACTATTTCAGGGTCCCTGAAGAGAAGCAGAGTGCCTGAGAACCATATTGGAGCCAACCACCTTTCCTCAGAGACTGAGTCATCACTAGCCTATCCAGGAATTACTCCAGTCTACAGATGAGGAAGCATTCTTCTTATCTCTTCCTTCCCTATAGAGCAGGCACAGGTACACAAGGTGTGGCAGTTGCTAAATAAATATCAGAGATACAAAATTCTGTATTTTCTCTTTTTTATAAGCAAACATTTTAAATAGTCATTACAGCTAAAAAATTCAATCACTAATATCAGGACTAGCTGGTGGATCTTTTTCACTCACTTAAGTTTCCTTTCTTTTTATAAACCTCTATCCAAATTAATTTAATCCACAGAAGTCCCCATGAAAAACTCCAACTTATAAGAAGTGTAGTAGAAACACCAGAGATGAAGGTGCCATGACGTTGATAGGAATTTTCTGATCAAGTCCAGTTGTCACACCCAGAGTCACTGATTAGCAGAGGCAAGGGGGGGGGGGGGGGGGGGGGGGGAATTATGTTCCCTTTCATTTATTGCAAATCTCAAACAGCACAGAAATAGGATTTTTGAAAGGCCCAGAAATTTTTCATTTGGAGCTTATTGCATCTAACTAGCTGAAAGTTATGTGTCTTCACAATGGCATTTAGCAGTATAAAGGGAATAATGACATCAGCTTCACACCTTGTATTAAATGTGCTTAAGAGACTAAGTAGATGCAACTGCTTGCTTTCCACTCAGTTATCAAACATGCACAAGATACTGTAAAATAAAGACCATGCTGCCCTCTTACTCTCAAAAATGCTTTCCAGATCAGAACTACAAACACTGTGGGATGAGGTGGGGATGTTGGCACTGCTTATGCTTGCGAATCTTTTTCCTGAGGATGAACTATGGAATTTCTTGCCACAGATTAGGTGGCTATTACAAGATTGGGTTCAAAAACAGAATAAGCACACCCACGTAAGAAAAATCCATTAACCATTCTTAATAGAAACAGCCTAATAAAAAAAAAAAATAATAATGGTGGGGAGCCACAGAATGCTACATGTAATGATATTTTGCAGACGGTATTCCCAATACGCATGCCCTGTCCTTATATACTTCTTTAAGTATTCACTGCTGGCTACTGTTGTAGGTAGACTCTGACCCAGATGTCTGTTTTCATGCTTTCACGAGACATCCCCCCAACAGTTCCAAGTCAGGATAAAATTAGAACTACTGCTCAACCACTCTAATTTAGCTAAAGCATAAGGAGGACCAATTTCTTCTCTACAACAGTTGTACCCTGGACACCTGTTAAAGTTAATAAAAGCTGCAGAGGAAGGCAAAGTTTAGCCATAAGTGAGTGTTTTCCCCATAAATTATTCTTACATGTACTACTGCCTTTGAAGAACAAGCAATTACAGTTAAAATTTATTGATTTCATAATTCCACTTAGAGAACTAAATTTAAAATAAACGAACCCCAAGAAAGTTCAGTATTCTATGAAGCGGATGTTTAAATAATCTGACTAGCTGATACCTCTCTGCACTATTCATAGTGAAAGGATTTGTTAAACTCAAAACGTGAGGTACCATCTTCTGAAAGTAATTCTGAGTCAAACAAGAAGCTGAGATGGTTAGTTCTGGAGAGTGACACTAAAACTGCTGTAAAAAATAGAAAAAAAAGAAGAAGAAAACTTGCTACAGGTGCATCAGTCTGAAAGAAGAGCTGCTGATGTACCTTGATGTACAAGAGCTTGGCTTACCATGGAACTTCAAATCCCATAGATTGTTTCTTTCCAGACACTGTCATTTTGGTAATTTTTGGCACAATTTCAGATTCCATTCTGGCTGACTGGGAATCCCTTGTTTTTCCTAGTAATAGAAAAAAGTAAGTTTGAACTTAAGGTTGTCACTAACAGGTGTTAAATACAAAGTTTAACAAGTTACATTACTTTTCTTCAACCCAAAGATACCAGTCTGTGATGACGAATTCTCAGACTTCAGTGTCTTACTTGCATATATTACATATTTATTCAAAATAATCTACAAACAGTTATATTTATTGTGAAAATCCTATCTGTATCTCCAAGCATTCACATGACACCTACACCATTCAAGAGCTTTACTCGCAGCAGTTCTGCAGGATGCCAGAAGCATTTCATGCAATATGAGGATGAAGAAACGCTTTGCAGCTGCTCACTAGCTGATTAGGTTAATTCTTATTTGGAGTTTTTCTTTTGCCTTAACATTGTTGAGCCTCAAGGCTATTGTAAGGTTAAAAAAAAAAAGTCTGCCTCAGGTACTGCTAGCAGCAGCACAAGCTATGTGTGGGCTACCAGGCCTTCCCTGAAACCTGGAAACAGTTGTCTCGTACTGAATTACACCGAAGCAGCCAAGCAATACCCAAAAGCTAGCTAATTTAAAGGTTATTTAGAAATAATTACCAGAGTTGAGTAACTTAAGTACTCCAAAGGTATCAATTTTTACCATAACTTAAATGAAAACACATTTACAGTAAGGTTCCTTCTTGATTTTGTGAAACTACAGTGCTATTAGTTTCTTGTCAAGCTATTAAAAAAAAAATTTACTCTGGGGAGGGGGAGTTCAAATAAAAAGTAAACTAGCTCTTTTCTTTCCACAACTCCCTCTTTAATATGTTAGGATCCCTTCTTTCAAGGAAAAAGACTTCCAGCTTTACAGCGGAAGCGACAGTGGCTGTACCTTGTGTACAGGAAAGCAAAACAATAACCTGAATTCAGAATTAAGCTGCAAGTTTTAAACAATCTTCACCTACAGATGTACCTGAAAACTAGAAAAATGCCGCTACTCTTCCAGTAATAGACCAATTTGGATAGTCAGGGTCAAGTGAACACTTACTTTGAATAGCAAGTTAATCTTTTAAGTATTTTAGATCACTACTGTAAGATGAACAGTTGGAGTCATTTGGTCCTACAGTTTAGGTTAAATAAAGTGGGTTAACCTAAACTATTAAGTTAACCCAGTTTAGTTAATTTAGGTTAACTCTTTATCGCGTTCTAAAGTATGATGGCTACACCTTTAAAACCACAGAACTGTATTGGTTTGCAGGTTATACGTAAAGTTATGGTCAAGTCTGCTGAAGAGTTCAGGTAAGGAAACAGAATACCACAGACGTGTCTATAATAGATAGCATAACAAAAAAAGCTGTTGTGCAACTTTTTCTAAACAATCACACCATAGCCTGAGATTCTTCTTTAACTGATGACTTGGTCTTCATCTCCCTCATTTGTCTTATCTGCTGATACTCATTTTATTTATATGCCACCTGGAGATCTCTGGAAGAAGTAGTCTGTACATGTATTATTAATAGTTGCATACCAAGTACACCGTAAATAAGGAAAAACAGTAAGAGAAATAAAGGCAACAGCACAAATCATGCTTTACAATAACCACGAATTATGTAACTGACAAACAAATACTAAAGATTCAGAATATAAAATTCTCAGATCACTGGACAAGGACTACTAGTTAAGCACAAAGATTTTGTTTCATCTTCAAGCTCCTACATAGATCACCTATGGCATTTTTTTAATAAGCAGTTAATCACTTGAGTTACAGTAAAAGTTACATTATTTTTGTCGCCACCTTGGTATGTTTTTTTCCACTTCAATTCTAACAAATTTCAAGCAGCCATCACTTTCAACTGCCAGTTAAACATGAATGCTTTACGTGTCATTTGAAAGCTGAATTACAGTTAATTCTCAGAAAACACCATGTTTGAAATCTGGCTGCTAGGAACTAATAATTACAAAAAACACAATGAAATTGAAATGAGATTAGTTGAAAGAAAACAAGATAACAATTCATGTCATATAACTCAAAAATAACTTGCAATCTATTAGCAATATTTGCTACATATGATCCAAAATCAAAAGTCAAAGGTTTTACAAAATACATCTTCTCTAATCAGTTTAGAAATTAAGCTTCACTCTGTACAAATACTGTTGAGGTGTTTGATCCAAAGTTAAATGTACAAGAAGACAAAATGCATTCAACAAATCAAGTATTTGACACAGAAAACACAGAAATTTAAAACTAGAGACTAGAGAACACTAAAAGTTGAAAGAAGATACTAAAATAAAATTACAAAGAGCAAGAGAAAGTAATGTAATTGTCCATCGACAGCACTGACAGTTTGAGTGGGGTTTTTTTCTTTATTTATTTTTATAAAGCACTAATACTTCAGCATGGAAGCAGACCAGAATCATATAAAGACAAGACAAACCAAACCATAGAAGATAACTCTGGAACGGTGGCATTCAAACAGATGCAAAGACAACACAAGAATTATTAGTAACACTACTGACAGAAGCATCAAATATAGTTTTCTGACTTCAATGGTTTTATAACCAAGTACAATAAAATCAAGCAGCACATTTGAGATAAGGACCAAGTCTGTCTTTTGTGCACTGCAGGCACCATTAAAAAGATTAATTATTATGGGCTTCATTACAAAGGACACAAGGCTGTGGAAAGGGGTGTACTTTACTATCTAATCTATAGGGCACCAGAGAAAACTGCATGATAAATTCTTATCTGCTTTAGCAGGCAAAGCAAAAGCTATTCAGCACTTAAGATCGCATGCAAATCCTTAAACTGCACCTTGGAACTAAAAGGAAGTCAATGCACAATGCTGATACAATTCTTAAAACACTTCTTAATCAACAAGCAGAGTATCCCATGGCAACTGAAGCACGGAACTACAAGCGTGGAAAAAGTATAGGAGCAGTAATCCCAATCTGATCAGGACAAGAGCAGCTGTGAAAATTAACCTCTGAAGGGAAAGGATATAAAGGATATATAAGTTTTTGCCAAGAAAGGCTTCATAAAGTTCTTCATGCCTACTGCTATTTGGACATTCTTAAACACATTCCAAAACAATTCAATGACAGCAAGTTTCCTAAATCAAGAGTACACATAAAATAAAAACAAAGACTCTTAAAAACATCTTTCATAAACTCCTAAAGAAGCCCAAATACCTCCTTGCTACATTTCACTTACTCTAGCATTGCAAAAAGCAAAAATAGGAGTGGATCACATGCAAGTAATGCACCAATTGGCCAATGGTGTCAAATTGTAAAGCAAGAGATTTTACTGCAGAGGACACTCCCTAAAATTCTTGCAATTCACTAACTGAACACTAGAAAAATAAAAGAAATTTTCCTTCCATGAAAACAGAAAGTATACACTCATAAATTATAAAAATGTAAAGACTTGTCAGCATGATAGCTCTCACAATTCAGAATGTTTAATAACCAAAACTTCTAGCCTATTTTAAGCAAAGTAGTTTTCAGACAGATATTTGGCATTTAGACTGCACTGACATTTTGGACCCCTCACTACAAGAGAGACATTGAGGTGCTGGAGCGTGTCCAGAGAAGGGCAATGAAGCTGGTGAAGGGTCTGGAGCAGAAGTCTGATGAGGAGCGGCTGAGGGACCTGGGGTTGTTTAGCCTGGAGAAAAGGAGGCTGAGGGGAGACCTTATTGCTCTCTACAACTGCCTGAAAGGAGGCTGTAGAGAGGTGGGGGTCGGTCTCTTCTCCCAGGTAACAAGTGATAGGACAAGAGGAAATGGCCTCAAGTTGCACCAGGGGAGGTTTAGACTGGATATTAGGAAATTTTTCTTCACTGAAAGGGTTATCAAGCATTGGAATAGGCTGCCCAGGGAAGTGGTGGAGTCACCATCCCTGGAGGTATTTAAAAGACATTTGGATGAGGTGCTTAGGGACATGGTTTAGTGGTGGTCTTGGTAGTGTTAGGTTTACGGTTGGACTCGATGATCTTAAAGGTCTTTTCCAACCTATGCGATTCTGTGACATCAGCGTACCTAGAGTAAAGCGTACTGTAGCTACAAGTCAAATACTATTACAAAAAAACCCCATGCACTGATGCACCTTGTCTCAGTATTAAATTAGGATGAGCCTAATACCAAAGGGAACAGACAGACCTGCACTGACATTACTCCAGTGCAACTATGGCAGTGTGTGACAACTTGACAATCAAAGCTCTCTTCCCTTTATTATTCTTCTCTTTGCTTTTACCTTTCCTATGACTGCCAGGTGGTCTTCTTACATAAAAGCCTTTTGATTTAGTCAAAAAGTATTACTAATGACACCTGCTGTAACTTCAAAAATATTAAAAAGTACAACCCCAAAATATCATGGCACAATAAAGTATTTGCAGACTGATACACAGGACACAGACACATATATATGCAGGAAGCAAATAAAACATAGGGAAAGTCTTTAAAAATGAAAACAGTCTCTCTGGGTGTTCAAGCTAGAACAGCAAAACTGTATGGATACAGTCAACCATTTTCCTTTACTGTAAGCAACGCCCTATATTTTGGATTTCCTTTGTAAAAATGGTTGTAAGGAGCACCTGTAAAAGATTTAAACAAACAAATCAAAAGAGTATTTTGGCTTTTTTCTCATACATAACAGGCTCAAGAAGTTCTTTTTTCAGTTTTTGTTCGTTTATATACTTACACTGACAGTAACAGGAAGACAAAAACTGGTCTTTTCTCCAATTCTGTTGGAGGTATGGAAATTATGTTTCAGTACTCAGAAGAGTTGTCAGTCTACTCTGTTCCCAGGTAGTTTACAGGCGCAGAAAAACAACAGGAGTCTGTTAAACAACCACCGTCTCAAGAAAGACATGTTGATACCAAGTGAAGCAGGGATATTGGCCTATTTGGAGAAATGCATACTAGCACTAGGTATTTAAATCCATACTGGCTTCATTCAGATGGCCATACCTTTTCAACAATAGAAACAAAATGCCACCATTTGATTCCTATACACAGCAGCTTCTCCTCCCAATTTGTCTTCCCCTCATCAAATTGTATAATGGCACTGAAACTACACCATTGCACAGAGAAGTCTGCTTCTGATAAGATGAACCAGAATTTTTAATATGCCTGAATTCAGCTTGAAAAACAAGAAAGGAAGAATGTCAACATATTAGGCATGTCTTGAGTCCATGCTTTTTCAGATGGCAACCCCATTTAAATAAATCCATGTCTACACACAAAACTACTAGTGGTGTATCAGCACTGGCAAAGGAATGCACCTCCAAGGGAATTATGTGCTAATTAACTGTGGTGACATTGCAGCTTCTTCTTCTTTAAAGCTTTAAGTCATTTACATGCTTTTGAAATTTTTACTTGGTGTATATTGATTCTTCTATTTTCAAAAGTGGTATGAGCCCTTAAAGAAGGCAGCTGCATACTATTTCAATTTTGAATGGCGCTAAGGAGCCTAGATGCTATTGACACTTAATAGACAGCATTAATTTACTTAAGCAGGTCCTCCTAGCGCTGTCTAAACCAGCACAGCCATGGAAAAATATACATGTAACACCATGCCTTCTGATCTAGAAGATACAGTTTGCATCCCTCACTCTGCTACAGACTTTCTATATAACCACAAGCAAGCCACTTACACCTTTGTCTAAGCAAGCCACTTACACAGCAACAGCCACCAATTGCATAAAAGAAAAAAAGACAGTGCGCTGTTTTTGTGCTGGTTTTGTGCACCATGTCATGAGCTTGTTCCAAGTATGTTTTATGACTCACTGATTAAAAAAAGTATTTTTTGCATACACTACTGGCAGTGCAACTATTGAGTGTATTAGTAACTATAGAAGCACAGACAAGACACAGTTCTGTCTGAAAAGCAAATTTAATAACTGAGGCCTCTATCAAGAGAGTACTTCCCTTCCTATAAGCTGTGCTACAATTTAAAACTAATTTTAAGGCCCTACAATTGTGAAAATATTCCAAATATGGACTACACATGAGACAACCAGATGCAGAGATGCCAGCCTCATTACATACAATTTCATGCTCAGAAGCATGTATCACCTGTTTGCCCACATGTATGTGGGCTTATATTAATATCTAATACATCCACCCATCACTGTAATCAGCTATTTCAAAATTTTGACTGTAACATACCCCAGCTGACAAATTTCAAACTGTTGATATCCTTCTATTTCTGCCATAAACCTCACAAGCTTCTAGGCTTTAATTAAAACCTTTAGTTTGCCTTAAAAACAGTAGTATTGTATTTTTCTCCCTTCAAATTTCACAGCATGTAGAAAAAACAATAACATAAGGAAATATAAAAATGTGTCAAATTAAAGAGATACACTACTGATTTATTTTTTTTTTTAATAATTCAACTGAATTATTTGACACTCATAAATTCTACAAAATGCTGTAGGACATGACAGCACCTTGCAGCATGGTTTAGTCAAGTTTGCCACAGAGCACACTGGATCTTCAGTGGCAGTGGTACTGAGTATTAGTATTATCAACACATCACAGTGCTGGGAATACTATCAGAAGTCCAGGACTCTCAACCATATCCTACCAGTACATAACATAACTACTGGACTTCCCAGATTTCCTAAATCTACACAGTTTGCTGACCCTTAAGACATTCTGCCTGCATATAACTTGCCATGCACTCATCCTTATAGCCCATCATTTAAATTTCTTTGAATGTAACAGATCAGTGACAAAGCCTGCTGCATGTGTGAGAAGTAAGTTCAACATACAGAAATCCTTTCTTATGCAAATAGATAAAGCAATATAGGATAATTGGGAAAGGAAAAATTAACTGATTTAGAAAAGTCTCTCCCACTCTTCTATGATCCTAGAAACATCAGCAGCCCTCCAAGGAGCACCTCTGATAGCAAAGAAACACCAACCAGCTCTAATAAAAGTGCCACTTGTGAAAAATTTTCAAAATAACATGTTACTTTAGTATTTAAATTATACCAGTTCAAAATACTCATTTTTAGGAAAACGCATGACATTATACTACTATGAACCGCAATATACAAATGGATGCTACGGAACGTCCACAGCACTTAAGAAAATAACGCAACAGTCCAAAATAATAGAAAAGGCAACCTGCTAAGTCACCCCCCAGTGCTGAGACACAGCCATTCTAAAGATACTACTGAAAACAGTTCTCCAAACAAGAACGCTGAACTTTTTCTTTTTAAAAGAAAGGTTATTTCCTAATAGAAACCACAGTCAGGGGTTTTCCAGGTAACTTCGTCTTGTTGTTATAACTATTACCTTCTCTGCAAAGTTTCAGATGGTGAATATGACTTTTTTTCATGAAACTGGGAGTAGGCATTTTCACTGAAAAATGCTGCAAATAAAAATGTCTACTCGCACCTGACTACAAGAATTTTTTGTTTTGTTTTTAAGCTTTGATACAGCAGGAGGGAGGAGGGATATAGCAGGCTATTGAGTGATATTCCTGAGTATCTCCAACAAGGGCCAGTTGTCTGTCTCCAACAGACAAACAGCACAACAACTTGCCACCCCAAGACTGAAGTTCCAGAAACAGTTTGTTTCACTACCTGCAGCTGCAACAACTGGATGTGCAGCAGGCACAGTCAGAAGGGCTGGCAGCCTCGCCTGTTACAGTTAGCTGGCACTTCTCATTGCTCAGGCTTCCCTTTCAATGCTAGCAACTTCCAGCAAGTTGAGCTCTTTAGTCCAAAAATTAATCTGTTCAAGTGAGGTACCTGCGTGGGACTGACTTTTTTTTTTTTCCCTTTTTCTCTTTTTTTCCTTCCAGACAGGGAGAACAGGCAAACTGGGAGAGAAAAGATCAGAACGGTTTATTTTCAAAAATTGCACCTGAAGAAAATATTGTTTATATAAATTAAATCCTTTAAGTGACCTTTTCACCTTTGGAAAATCCACTCAATTTGGCCTTAGAAAACAGTTTGTACATGCTCTTATGGCTTAACTTTTAACAACTAAATCCCCAAAATACTTCATCAACATTCAATATGTAGCTGCTGTGTCTATTTTTGACCAGGCTGGACTTGGTTGTGTCACCTGAGAGCAAATCCTACCTCTCCTGTAGTCTGCATAGTTTCCTACCACATCAGTAAACTGCAGGTGTGAATCTGCCTCGGATAATCAGACAAAGTAAACAAAACTGGGGGGGCAAGAGAAGAAACCAACAGTATAGTGAACACCGGCAAGCAGCAGGACAAGTAGGTTATCAAGGACAGACAAGGACTACAAGAATGAAAATCAATAAAGCACAGAAGATGAAATGAGAGTTACAGTGACCATGAAAAATTTGACAATATTAGTTAACAACCTAACTTGGGGAAAAATTGCGTGTAAGGAGGAGAAAGCAAGAGGCCACATAGTCAGTGACAAGTTACGTGCAGAGCTAATCATGAACAAAGGAGCAGAAGAGGATCAGAACTGAAAATGAATGCAAACTATGGGTGGAAAAAAGTGAACATGGAAAATAATCTGGAAAATAGGTATGAAACTGGGAATGGCTAGATAAGGGGTTTGGAATGATAAAGTGGAAAAAATGGAACTGCAATGAAAGACTTGGAATGACATGAGGAAATGTTGTGTTTAGGGCACAAACAGGAATTAAACAAAAAAATTTGAACATGACTAAATAAATCAGAGGATGAGAAGGACACATACACTGACATTGGATCAGGCTGAAGTGGATGATGTGAAATGTGTTATAACAAGGCAATAAAACATTTTCTTTCCTGCCTGGAACTTAGCGAAAATTTCTGGAGTCTCATCATTTCTCTTGCCATCAACACTTCCTCCCCAGCTGAAGCCAAATGATACAGAATACAGCAGTCCGCTACTGCTGCGTTCTCTTGCTGCTCTTACCCGAAATGAACACCTTCCCATGGAACTTTTCTGGCCATCAGGACTTACTCAAATTACATGTATTCAAATACTCAAACACCACAAAATTAATGTTACCTATTAAAGCTATTTTTTCTCTGTGATCCTTTAATGCATTGAATGGTGTTAATTCAATTTAGAGTATCTGATATCCCAGAGAAACCTAATATCTCAGAGAATGGTATATTTTTATATAAAACTTCCTACTGACCTCTATTACAACTGTGAGCATCCAGTGTTTCAGCAAATTAAAACTTGTATGTCTCAATTTCTGGATGCTTAATATGACATTCCAATAAGCATCTATCTCTAAGAAGTTATGTTTAAGCAACATACTTCAACAAAGGAATGCATAGTTCAGCTCTATATGTAGACCATTGGCATAGTCTTTCCACAAACACGGATAATTGGTCTGATTTACATTCACAGTTAATATATTAGGGAAAGGAAAGGCACTGTCACTGGAGTAAAACTCTCAAGATTTCCAGTTTCACTAAGCCAACACCTCCCATGTAAAAGAACGGAGATCTGCTGTACAGAAAGGCAGACTGGGGGGGGTGGGGGGTGTCTGTTTGCTTCTAGAGATTACACAAACATCAGCTGCCTCCTTTTGATGTTTCTGATACGTAAACATGTAAAGGTCCAATAGGAATTCACAACAATCAAAACAGTGACTTTCTCATCCGTCAAGTTTTTGAAGAATGTCCCTGTGGTATTTCTCATGCCTACTGCTTATAGTTATAGTTAAATGGACTAAAATCCAGTCCTTCACATAATCGTCACTCAGTTCAACTCATCCTGTAACTACAGAAATCTTATTTGTGGGAGGTGTATTTCTTTGCACTCTAGCAATGCCAACAATGCCCCTTCTCAATCTGTAACTGAAGCTACGATCTGCTGTACAAATAATTCATTAGACATTTGCAGTTGTTCTGTAACAGCACCTTCACTCTCCCACACATACACAACCGTAAATCGTTGGTGGTGTTTTCTAATTCAACGAATTTTTCTTATATGACTGTGAATTGTCTTTCACTGAGATTTAGAAAAAGCTCGGTCTGATATTTCTGAAGTGCAACTTCCTACCATAAATGGTCATGTAAAGAGCAGAGTCAGCACTACGGGCAGGATAACCCTAAAAAGATATCCCCTTCAGCCAGTCACCTAATTGAACAGAATACACAAAGTCCATGCAAATTACCAGAATTTCTGTTAAAACCTTGGCCCAAAATGAGTATGTAAAACTGAAAGTACAATATGTACATTCTATTACAATTATATTGAATTTCCAAAAATAACAGACAGCAATTTCAGGTTTAATTCTTAGTTAATATTATAATGCCAGAGGATGGTGCTATTTGCCTGCACATCATCCAGGTAATTCAGAAACAACATCATGCCTTCTACACATTGACATTATCTATGCAAGTACAATCCCGTTGATTGTATTACAGGAGTGCAAGGCACGTTACAAAAGAAAGCTTTCCTGATCCACAACTTCTATTTATGCACTAAAATTACTTCAGTATGAAACAGAAGTTTAAATATAAGAAGAACAGTGAACAAGAAAAGCATACCAGCAAACTGATAGTATATAAAATCATCTTACATCTGTTCAACTCTTCCACAACCATTCTGCAAACCTTCTCCAGAAACTTAATGAGGTGGCCTTTGCCATTGCAGAAGAAATGCATAAAATTGCATAAAATTGCAGAAGAAATAATGTATTTACTAGTCCTGCACAATTAAATATATTGAAGCTTCAAGTATTTTCAGCTTTTATAAGTTCCGGAAAGTTGTATTTTGCAAACTCCTACTATGGCGAGAATTTCAAGGTACGATTAGCTAAAACCTTATTTAATATAATTTGGGTTCTCTGAATTCTCAACTCTCCCACTCTTCTGGTGACATTACAACCACACTAGACCCGGACTGGACCAGAGAGCTGACATAGCTGTGGGAGAATCCATCCATTTTTTTCTTAGAAGTCAGTCAAATTTGCAAGTGTTTACTTGTCCACACATTCACTTTTTTATTTCTCTGCAACGTTAGCCCTGTATAAGAAAAATACATTTACCTGATGCCCTTCCATGATTTCAGGGATGGCAGTGCCGACTGCAATGTCAGCACAGGTCACATTTCAGACTGGAAGATTTGTGGCTTCAGAGGACCAAAAGAATAACCTAATCATATATCAAGAATTTATCAGCTACTGAAAAAAGGAGTTTAGGGACTTATGTAAGACTTGACTGCAAAGCATCAAAAATGCTCAACAGTTTCAGTACAGTTTAAAAGGGGGGGAAAAAAAAAAACCACCAAGGTCCAGCAGTACAGCAATCATTGAAAACACTATGCATACACACACCGCCCTTACTGTAAATTGAAACACAAATGCATTTAAAAACAAAAAGAGGAATTGTTCATGAGTACAAGGGAAACAGACTCACTGATTGACACTGACTTTTGCATTTCTGCCTGCAAGGTTATAGTAATTAAATAGCAAATCCTCAGATATGTCCCCTTTCAGTTTGTGGGTTTTTCCTTAAAAAAAGGAAAAGACAGACATACTCTACTTACATATTTTACAAAAAGTCAGCCAAAGACTCCAAACACTCCAAAGTCAGATAAAGACTTACCTGTAATTAAGATGAAACAAAATGACAGTATGCATTAGAATTTCATTAAAGGTAAAGATGGTAGGAATGGTGGTATGGGATTGCCAACAGAAATGGGACTGAAAAGGTGGAAGCGCATTATGTGGAACAGTTCATATTTCAAGGGTTTTTACTTTGCATCATGACAAAATTGACTTCTTGATCATCCTCGCCATGCCCACCACCCCCTAGTCAATAGAGATGGAGACATCTTCCCAAGCTAGTAGTTATGGCACTTCTCTGGGATCTGGTAAAACTAGGTACAAAGTCCTTACTATAACCAACAGAAACTGTAGATACGTGTATCATCCACAGCACAGTGAAAGTTCAGACTCTTGACAGTTTTTTGGGGAGTTTTTTTGCACTTTGACAAGCTACAATCTTCCAATTAAAAATTACTTCACTGTAGACTTGTAGACTACTACTAATCAGCTTTGGGCGTAAGCCTTGGTTGAAAGACAACCACCTTTGTGTGAGATGTTCAGTATCTGTTCATATACATAAGTCAAAGGAGACCTATCTTGCATTTTTGGTACAAATACTTAAATTGTTAGTTAGTTAAATTCTACAGTCCATAACCTTAGTGGAGACTTGAACTCAACAAGACCTGCTTCAGGTCATTGCTCTGCTTCCATTAAGACAGAAAATTGCTACTGAAGATACTAAGGTACAGAGACATCTAAAGTTACAGAACTTTTTCTACATGAACCATAAATATTCTTACAAAAAACAATGTGCCAAAGAGTACAGCAACTCTCTATATTGAAAACTACAATTAGATACAAGAACACAAACAAAAAGTCATTGCTGACAAAAAAGAAAAGAAACCTTTGTGATATGGTGGAAACTATTGTGCTATTATAAATCCCCAAATAAAAATCATTAAAAGATATTATTTTGACCAAAGGAATTAGACACAGTCATTTTTCCAAATTGTCACAAAACAATGTTTAGTGCTTTCTTGACCATGAGCAATTCTAATAAATTCAGGAAACTGACAAGGAAAAAGCTGACATATGAACCAGAATGGAAATAATTATGCTGGAAGGCAGGCTCCAATGAAGATTAAACCAATAAAACACAAGACTGACATTCTACAAGCTTGCCTGCTTTGCAGAAACGGCTGTGTTCTATACAAGGCCTCCAGCTCAGTGAATAAGCAACACCTTTTACTCTGGATGGAAAAAACTTTCGAAGCAACAAGAATAAGCAGTGAAATAGGAACTAGCATGTTACACGTAACAGGTACTCTCACTTTTTAAGGCAGTCTAGCAGAACAGTGTCTGCCCTTGTGCTCCCAAGACAATGGGAATTTTTTTCAGAGCAAGCATTTGCAGCTGTGCACATGAATGCCTCTACTTAAGATAAGTAGCTAACTATTGTAAATAATTTTTTTTACAGGAAAAAAAGCAACAAGACTGATGGAATGATGCAAAAGGTACCTCTGATAGCTGACGAGCCCAAACTATACAAGAACTTCCAGACCTAGCAGCTGATAAGCCCCTGATTACAAAAGAGCTGTATTAAAAGATGGAGGATAGAGTAGAAGATATTATATTTTACAGGGTTTAACAAAACAGCATAGCTCAAAGGTACTGTAACTTGAAAATCCTACCTCTTTTGCTATTCCAACCAGTCTCTTAATATCCAAAACTTAAGCAGCTACTGGAAATGTACAACCTTGTAAAAAGTGAAATGATACATTAACTGAGTGTATTTTAAAAAGCTGTGAATCTTAAACAGTTTAATACATACATTTAAAAGCCACATGAACAATTACTTTGAAGAGAAAAATCTTAAACATGTTCAGATTTTTATCGTTTGTAATGTATCACAAAGAATAACTGTTAAGAAAGGACAAGTTGGAAACAAAAGGCATTAAAAATGCATTGTTCTCCTTTGCACATGTAAATTAGGTAAAGTTAAACATTTCACACAATCTGTTCAAAGGAAATTTGCTGAGTGAACATACACCTTTTATAGTACTCGTTTTAGTCGGATTAAATGTAAAATAATGAAGCAAAACACATACACTTATCAAAACCAAGCAAAATAATTAACAAGGTACTGTTTTCCTTGGGTTTTTTCCTCCAAATTAGAGACTAATATTGATCAAGTACCTGCTCTTCCCCTCCTTAACTATTCCAAGATTTCAGATTAAGGGGTGATGTTTTATGCCATTAGATCAATTTTCCATTATTCCTCAATTACAAAATATTAAGTAGCTTTTTAAAAAAAAATTTAACTGCAGGATCATAATTCTTCAATAGAAATTTCAGAAATGCTAAAGTTTTAACACTTTTTCTTATATCCGATTCAGCTTAAGACAATTAAAAAGAAATGAGAATTATAAATTATTTCTATGTAGATGGGACAGTTTAAGTATTCTGTAGAGATTCAACATCAATTTTAAAAGGTAACACCAGGAGAAAACACTTAAGATTTCCTCCTTCTAGCTGAATCTTGTTTTCAGTGTGTTCTTACATCATGAAACCAAAGGCTGTAGGTGCACCATCAAACAAGACGTTTCTACAACCTACCAATTCAATACTAAAGATTACATTTTACAATGTGCTATTATTTAGCACTGTGCTTTCCCTATCTCTTATATTAGCTACCTCTTAAAATCAGAACATCTTCCCATCATCATCCAGAGTCTTAATGCTATTTTCCACTCACGGTGGAACATCAGAAGGAAAACAAAGGGAAATGAGGCTTAAAGTCTAGGCATGTTCTTATCTACCAGGCTTTGGTCCTATGTCCATAACAATGGGGTATATGAAGATGTGTTATTCCATATGTGACTGCCCTCTAATGGAAGAGACCTTGCCTGGCCATAATTGTTCTAGAAAACCAGCATTTTATTCTACCTTACTACTGGGATTCAAAGCTCAGCTCTTCTGATATAGCTAGCTACATCACCACTAGCAGCTCTTACTGGTACACTTTCCAGATATTCCTGTGCTGTAAAGGAATTTTTTCTGCATGTACCTCGTAAACTTGAGCAACTCCTGCCATTTGAAAAAAAAAAAAAAAAAAAGATTACAATCTCAGTTTTGTCCTCAGTGCTACACAGATGAAAGTTCAACAGATCACACACAAACCTACTCAACACCAGCTGTCTTTAACAAAAGACAAATAATAACTAAACACATCCCTGGGAGAGGATGACCACATTCTCAGAGCACAGCTTGAGATGCAAGCTGTTAGATAAAGCAGTCAAACTACTAAGGCATACTTTACTGCCATGTAATTTTCTTCTAGTTCATTTTTGTCAAATTTTCTGTTTGTCTTCTCTGTAATATCAACAGGCTTCAACATCTACCTTTGCTGCTTCCTTTAATTCTAATTGAAGGCACCCTGTTCATTTCCTAAATAAACAGAATTAATTTGCCACACTGCTATTGTGCCCTGTTCATATATAGAGTACATTTGAGGAAGGGCAAAAATGCAGAGGAAGCAATGGCTATTAAAAAATACAAAGAATATGGAGAAAGAAAAGCTTTAGCATTCTTTGTTATTTAAATGTGTTAGTGGCAACACATTTACAAAGAATCTTTGAAACCTAGGTGTGAAACTGCTAAAGATCTCTGAATCTAACTTGCAAAACAAACTCAAACTGCATCAATGCAGTAGGCTGATCAAGCGTACTGAATTTATCTGCAGTCCAGAATTTCCGCAGTACTAAAAACAAGGTATTAGCAGAAAAAAAGGCAAACAAGTTCACAAATCTATTACTACAATTTTAGAGACAAATCTTAAGCTATCAAAAAAGCCATGAAGGCGATTTTCCTGGACCACCACCGTACACCACACCGTTTGTACACTTAGCTACAACAGATTATACACAAGGAAGACATCGTTCCATAAGAAACACATTATAGATGCTACCAGTAACAATGGACATTATTAGGGATTTAGTGAATCTAACATTAATTCGATTATTAAGCTGACAGTAGGGCTTTCAGTAGCTAACTGATATACAATCCTAGTATTAAGCTCTAATTGTATTTATCAGGGAAATCGTTGCAAGAAGTGGAGATACTGGTCAAGCTGAAGTAAGCAAGGTAAAAGTAAGCTACTTGACATACACAAAAACATACATTTGAGAAGCACAAGATACCTTAAAAAAAAAATCTGTTCTGCATTAAAATTTAGGAAGAGTTTATAAAAATTGCCCCACCCTTCAGTGTCAGAAATGTATTCACTTACATAGTTAAGTTTTCCCTTTCTAATTGCAGCATGTTTTACATTATCTGCATTACTTATCTACATTTGCATTATTTATCTATATTACCACCCTGAAAATTTCTTTAATTATTCCAGATTTTCCCATGAACTCCTCTGGTGCTAGCCAAACACAGCAGAATTCCAGAGTTATCAAAGATGAACTTGCTTAGTTAAGTCTAGAAAAAATGGAGACTGAACATCGCCATAATCTAAGGGAGACCTATATTTGGAACAACCTATGTATAGATGTGATGTGAAACATAGCATTGGAGGCTCTATTCTTCATTGCCAAAATAATTCAGAGACATGAACTGATTTATAAAAAGCTGCATATCTGAATCTAGAAGAAGAACTGAATATAGTAAAATAGAACCTATAGCTTTAAATAGGCTTTGCAAGATTTATCAGATGCAGATCAATGCCAGGAAAAGTTCATTTGCCAGTCTGAAGCAGTGCATTTCACTCTATCGTGACGTTAGAGAGGAACTTGCATGTACTCAAGTTCATTGCTTCATGTTTTCCTCTTCCTTGATGCAGTGAAAGAGTAGTTAGACATGTCACATTTGCAGTAGTACCTGCAAGCACACAGATAGCATCCAAAACTTTACAATAGTTTGTTCGCATATATATGCTATCAGAAAAATAGTGTTAAAAGCATACATTCAAATCACATTTTTTGCCTTCAAAAATGTTTACTTAAAATCTTTAAGTGGCACTTTTCCTCCTTTTTTCAACTTAAGCATAGCATTTGGTGTACACACAGTTTCACCATCTTGCCTAGTTGACAAGCAAAGTTAGTCATTTTCCTGTTTTTGGCTCAGCAATAGGGAAGAGGAAAACATTAAAAATAGGAAAATGTGATTCTAAAACCACAAAAAGTGGTAACAAGGACTCAAACAAGGAGTACCCAAAACAACTTCAACTCATATTTTGGAATTAATTAGATATAAAATTTCCATTTAGGCTGAGCTTTTACATGCAGTAAAAACATGGAGAACTGAAGCAACAACCACTCAAAGCTCCTCCACATCTCTGCCAATTGGGCATCACAGCTTATGCAGGCACAGGTATTTTCCATATTTAAGTCACCTAGTTTTCCAAGTTCTTGGTATTTTAAGCATGAATTTCTACCAGGCATTCTAACAGTAAACTCATGAGTTTTAAGTTTAATGGCCATTTCAAATGTCACAAGTATAACAGAAGGGAGTAACCTGGGACTTCAAGCACTGTAACTGTCCACTCTGAAGACCGAAATGCTAGTTTTATGAGAGAATACAGAAGCCGAGACGATGAAAAACAGGTTATATTTTGTCACCCAAGAACAAATCAGTTCAGGTGCAAATAGAAGCACACAAGTAGTGGGTGGGTGGCATTTCTGTTGACATATACATGGCATAACTAGAGTATGCAACTAATACGTTTTATAACAATACTGAATCACACAGAATTAAAAAAAAAAAAAATGGATGATACTGCAGAAACACATCCAGAAGACCGTACAGAGATAAAGTAGGTATTGATAACACAAATTTTACAGGGAAGGAACAATAGTATTTGTAGTGAAAGACACCTAGCATAAACAGACATTGTAAAGTAATTTTGTGTTTTAAGCTTGCATTTTTTACACCTTCCTGGCTTTTACCTTTTAACTTCATTTCTGAATTTTTACATGTGTTTCCTATTAGCGTTCAAGCTCCTTTTCATCAGTAACTAATATATTTTAAACTGTTTCTTTTGGTCCCACAATTTTGGATTTGATATGCCCATACTTCTAATGTTTAGATGTCTTACTAGTTTCTAGAGCTGAAATGCGTTGGCTTACAACTGCAAAATACTACTGTCTCAGCCTTGTCAACACCCTTGCTTTGAGTACTCACGTGCAAACTTCAGGTAAGACTTACAGTGTTTAAACTGATATACAACGGCACTACAGCAGCAATCATTCATCCTTAAAACTTAACAGGATTTTAAGAAAAAAAAAAAAAAGTTACTCCAACCATACTTTCCTGGCACTCCAGCAATCACATCGGAGAACTCAGTAAATTCTTTACTTTACCTTCTAAAGACACAGAGAAAACCAACTGATGGCTGATCTTGACCATAACCTGAAAGGACTGAGATAGAAGGCCACTGTAAGAACAAGTGGAGCTACTGTTTCCCCAGGATCTCTGATTCTAGAATCCCAAAGCTCTAAAAAGGACACAATCATTTTTAGGTTTATCTAAGCTCTCCTAGCTTCCAAGCAAAACACCCAACTTTCACACATGATATAGTAAACTATGAAAATGATTGACTTTGTATTGGTTTACACTTTGTCTGAAAAAAAGTAAACCAAGCCAGTGTTAAAGGACCATAAAAGAAAACTCAGAAAAAGCCTGGAGTGTCACTTTTTCCAGTGTAGGTGTACAGTATGTATGAGGAGAATCTCAAAAAGGTATCTCAAAGGATTTTAAAAAGCTTTTCATTGCTGGTGACACATTTTTCCCTGAAATAAGCCACTTCCTTTCTAAAACCCACACAGTACCTCAGTGTCAAGATTCAGTAACTTCTCGAAGTCTGTGTATATATTTTTCTTACACAAAACACGGAAGTCTTAAATTCTCATTACTTTCCATGATTTAAGATATAACTATATCATCAGTCATGTCAGATTTCAAACATTTCCATTCAGTACAGAACAAATTCTCTTTGTCACAGACTGAATACATGCCATATCTGAGTATCATTAAGTACAATGGGCACTCATCACTATAGCAGGCATTTGAGAACTCTAATGTTACTGAAAAGTTAGAACAGCCAGTTGAAGTTGGGGATGAAAATTTCTTCTTAGCTACCTGGGTATAAATAATGGGTTTTCAAATGTGCGAAATCAAAGCATTAGAGCCTAGTATGATAAATGTAAGTAGAACCTGAGGGACTCTAAGCTAATGAAAATATATTGTACAACACCATTAAACTTCAGAATGTTTGTACCTCCAGGATTTCTCTGGAATTCTCCCTATAAATAAAATCCAAAAGTATTGGTTTGTTTGTTTTTCCATTTAAGACTCCCAACTTCACTTGTCCATTAACCACAAAGCAGAAGTGATAAAAGTTATCTGTTAAAGCACAATAATCTGCATTCTGACACTTGCACTAGGAAGCAACCGCTATCACAGTGTCCATCTGTAGCATAAAAAGACAGAAGACAAGTAAGTATTTGTCCATGGACTGAGAAATGCCCATCATTTTGAACCAAAAACAAACCTAGCTGCACTCGACTGAGTGAAAAGAAAAAGCTAATTACATAAAGTCCCGCTGTGGTAATGTTTGTGGGATTTTTGTTTATTTGTTACTGGTGTAAAGCAAAAATGAAGGAATATATTTACACAGGAGAAGCAAAAAAAGAATTCTAGAAAACTGAAAGATAAACAACATTAACAAAATGCAAGCTAAGCACCTACTAATTTTATTTGTGGCTTGTACTCTTGAAACTGCCCCCACTGTCTTAATAGCTATGTCAAAAACCTGAATACATGCAGTATTAATAAAAATCATAAATCAAAAATAAACACCAGTGAAGAAATGCCCGCTTCTCTATTAACAGCTGCAAGCAAAGCAGTACAGTCCAATATTTAGAAATCTAGACTGGAGCTTGAGCCCTGTGCTCTATTCCTAGATTATCTGGCATATCATGAGTAAGGCTTTTCAATTTCCTGTGCCTTACTTTCAATTTTGACTCTTTACTGTGAAGCTTGTTTCTTATTAAATATTTATACATATAGCCCTATAAAGGTCCTGTTCTTGGTGCTGTTCCTGAGAAATTACTGTAATACAAAATAGCCAGTGCCCCCACAAAAATAGCTCAACTATGAGAATGACTTCATTAAAAAAAGACTTGCTAGCAAGATTCCTTGCTATCCCAACAACAATCAAACTAAACATGCTCAGTTCACACTAGTTTTAATTTCCTGCAAGGACTGCAAATTTACAGACATCTGACCTCCTTCTTGCTCATACATCACTAAAACCAAAAATCTTAGTGTCATAAAGTGGTTAACAATTCCGTTAAAGGTGCCTGAAATGGAATAGAATCTAGCTCACTCACCAGTATCTGTATTTGTTCTGCAATACTAACACGGTCAAAAAGAAATGAAAACGTAGTTTAGCCAGAAAAAACAAGCAGAAATGAAACGAATATGCACAGAATGCAGATCCTTTTGACTAAGAGGGTACCATTTTTACATAAACATTTTTTAGAAATTTGAACTTTAAGAAAGGTTTCTTAGAGAACCCATAAATATCAGCTAAATTTCATAAAACAAAAATTCTTGCTTCTCTTGACTATAGTGAATTTAGGCCGCACCTCGAATACTGTGTTCAGTTTTGGGCCCCCCACTACAAGAGGGATATTGAGGTACTGGAGCGCGTACAGAGAAGGGCAACGAAGCTGGTGAAGGGTCTGGAGCAGAAGTCTTATGAGGAGCGGCTGAGGGAGCTGGGACTGTTTAGCCTGGAGAAAAGGAGGCTGAGGGGAGACCTCATCGCTCTCTACAACTACCTGAAAGGAGGTTGTAGAGAGGTGGGGGTCGGTCTCTTCTCCCAGGTAACAAGTGATAGGACAAGAGGAAATGGCCTCAAGTTGCGCCAGGGGAGGTTTAGACTGGATATTAGGAAATTTTTCTTCACCGAGAGGGTTATCAAGCATTGGAACAGACTGCCCAGGGAAGTGGTTGAGTCGCCATCCCTGGAGGTATTTAAAGGACGTTTGGATGAGGTACTTAGAGACATGGTGTAGTGATGGTTTTTGGCAGTGTTAGGTTTATGGTTGGACTCGATGATCTTAAAGGTCTTTTCCAACCTATATGATTCTGTGATTCTGTGATTCTGTGAAAGCAAACTTATTACAATAATGCATTTCAAATTGCAATCTCTGAACATCACTAATACTCACTGCTGAGATCAAGTGAAGGATGCCCGAGAAATGCTACATATGTCAAGAACATATGCTACTAGTTAAAAAGAAATTTATATAAAGTTTTCATTCTTTGATTTTTATGGACAAAAAGACTCAAAATAGCCAACTGAAAAATTAAAATAAGGTCCATCTTCATCAGCTATTACCTCCATAGATTGACATGATGATGAGGAAATCCTTCACAAGCAACTGTTCTCCAAAATCTCCATATTCTCATTATAAAGAGAGTTAGATAATTTTCACTATGTCTTCCTAAGTCTGTAACTTAACAAATCGTTCATGCGTTCTTTCAAGATCTATCATTTTAATCTCTGCAGTCTAAAACCATTTTACAGGTTCTAGTCATCTTCTGGTCATTTCATCACCAGAGAAGGGCAATGGGTTATTTTCCAAAGGAATTCTACCAACACTAAGCATCCAAATCAATTACTTGACCAACAAACCATTGACATACCTCAGAAGTCACTAATTGTTTTTAATGGGCCATTTTGAAGTATGCAATGTAACGTATCCACAAACCAGATAAAGAAAACTTCCATGATGACATAAAACACCAGAAACACATGAACCATTTCATAAGAATCGTTCATCTCAACAATCACCTAGAATCACAAACTGCAACTAGCTTTTACTTTTGGCAAAAATGTATACTTTAACAGTCTGCATAAAGGAGGAACTGGCTGTATAGTACAGTAATACTAAAACAGAGACCCATTCCCATTGAACTCAATTAAGACAGCAATTTGGGAAGACCAAAAGAGCTTGCTTCAATAAATAAATCAATCACCATTGGCTTTGATTTTTGTTTCATCACTTTGTTTTCTAGTGCAGACTAAACACACCAGTTTCACAAAAGAAGTTTCCTTTACCTCCCCACAGAAAAACCTGTAAGGTCAAAACCATTAGCACACACAGAAGTATAGATAACTTGGACTAATGACATTTCCTCATCATCTAAATAGCAGTTTGGACATAGTGAATTGAACATGAAATCTACTTAAGAATTTATCAGCCATCTACATTTCACAAAAGCCAAAAAAGGATATGTTACCCACAAAAATTCAACTCAATTTCCAAAGAAACAAAAAAGCAGAGAAGCATCCCCTTTCAGCACTTTAGGAAGTTTATTTTTACTGTATGAGTTACAATGTGATGAAATTTTTTGCTTTTTTTCCTCCTGACCACAATTCATAATCAACATTTAATACAAAAACGCTTTAACAACTTTGAAAAGCTGAGCACTTTAGCTTTGAAAGAGATGTGAATGATTGTGTGTATAACCCTAAACTACTGCCCTTGTATAAAGGTACTGTAACAAACTATATACATTTCATAAAGACAACCCATATCCTATCTTCATACAAATTATTTTGTATAGCTATTCATTTTTGCATTAGTAGTAGTTGCTCTTTAACTTTTTGCATAAGTGTAGATTTTCAGAAACTGTTGATTACTGAAAAACGTATTTGAATGACATGATTAGAGGAAATAGGGCAAAACACACAAAATTGCAAAGACTACCTCACTGCACCAGTCTCTTAGAAATAAGATTTTGAAATATTACTGTGCAACGTTCCAGAAATTCAAGTAGCTTGCTGCCTCTGAAACTTAAGATCCTGAGAATTGTCTGAACAATTCAATGAGAAATTACTCATATAGTTATTTCTGAATAAAAAGTAAAAACCAGGTATGTGAAGTTTTAATCCCATGAGATTTTTTTAAAATCTGAAGCTTATGCTCCTAACATTCTATACTTTTCTCAAAACAAAAGTGTTTTCTGTTGTAATTAAAAAACAGCTAAATATAATTACGTTAAATCACATCCCAAAGGGTACAAATCATCAATCTTTTTGATATCCCAATGTGGGTTGTTATTTTCCTACCCTTCTAATACTTTGACTTTCAATTTGCCCTGGTTTCCCAAAACAAGTTCGGATAGAAATCAGCTAGAAAAAGGAAACCTAAGAGAGAAAAATGGAATGGGTATTTAGAGACATTTTAAGAATGTTGATTTTAAGAAATCAACTGTAGTAGCTCAAATTTCTACTGTAACAAAGAGCTTGAGAACTAACTTTAGACAGTTGGTTTTTTCTTATTTCACTGATATCCTTTCCTTTTTAAGATCCAAATGAGGTTTAAAAACGCTATCAAAATGATCTAAAAAAGTTTTACAAACCCATTTCTAACCAAAAGCAAACTGGAGCCTCAATTTGGTATCTGAAGACACACTAGTAGATGCCAGGTTTTGCCTTACTTTCTCCAAAGGAATCTTCCATGGAAAGAAGTATGCCCATGCAAACCTAGGCAAGAACTGAAGCCTGTTTCCACAATAGATTCAATCATCATAGAACATTCAATCACAACTCTATTTCTATCAGGTAAGTTAACAAGAAATTGTAATTAAGTCAGTCCTTTAAGAATATGCATTTTATTTAGATACAGAAAGCAATGTCCACAAGGCAATTTTATATTAAAAATATTCAGCAGCCACTTAAAAATTATGTACAAAATAAATTTAATGTACAAAATACCTTAGGAGTATACAGTCTGAATACCAGAAGTAATATTTAGTTTAGTAGTTTAATATTATCTTTTTTATCTCCATATGCAAACACAGACACAAGTACTTTGCAATGCTAACATGTGAATTCCAAAACAAATAACATAATTAACCCGTATTAGACAAAGATGCACACTAGCTGCAAAATGGGGGGGGGGGGGGGGGGGGGGGGGGGGAGTTTTATACATACATCAATAAAATAAGCTCACTGTGTTAAGCATAAAATAGACAGATTTAGTTAACAAGAATTCTAACATTCATTAGGCGGAAACACTTCAGTGCAAAGGCCAAACACAGACTTCTTATACAAAAATGCCATATACCATAGTAACATGCAGTATTCTAAGACAAACCTGTCACTAATGACACAAACCTGGTTCTCAGTAAGGAAATTACTAAAATACCTGTTTCATTTAAAAAGCAAATATAGTAACACATTACCTTTTATTTATAAAAACAAAACTGAAAAATTTTCCAAGCATGGAAATAAATAATCTCTGCTGAAAATTAATTGGAATTCAGGTTTATCCACCACTTAGGCACCTCTGCAGTGTTCCACTTGCAGGTTTGTACTAATTCAAGGCTCACTTCAGGATTCAGGATTGCAAACTGAAGAAAAATCCCTCCCCTACTCCTTATACACTGAACAGCATGGTTCTTCAAGATCACTAACAACACTGAGATAAATGCAAACAAAAAAGTATTTATATACAAAAATCTAGCTACCTAACAAGATCCAAAGTTGTTTACTAAGGTATCAATCCCACAGCAAGATCCGTGATAAACATACAATGCCAATGCCCTTTGGCTTCAGTCACTTGTTTGAAGTTTAATCTGCATGAAACCTATGGCAAAACTGAGCTCTAAGTACTACACATTTCCACCTACTACTTGTACATACTTTCCAATGGAATCCACGGGACGTACATTTAGGTGTATGTCCAGTTCAGGCTCTAAAATTAAAAATGCTAAGAAGTTTTATGCAAAGAAGAGTGGCCAGGGGAATGAGAAAACAGATCAAAACCAAAAAGAAGTTCAACAAGAATAAGGGAAAAGATTTAGAGGGGAACAACAAAGCTATTCAATGAAAATTTAAAAAAAGCACACATGTATTCAAAATCTCTACCTACATTAATTAGGGCCTCAAGAATATCTGGAACATAAGAAAGCAAAACCACCTAAAAATATACCAGGCATGATGATGCCAAACTTTGTACTAATATTTTACTTTTAAAAATCAGAATTTCATCACGAGAAGAATACACACAATTTTGGAAAAACTGAACTTGAATTATAAATTCTGCAAATAGGACATTTTGCCTCAGTGGGAAAAACAGACTTGGACTTTTAAGCAGTGGGAAGTTAATATTTGGACTGACTACAGAGAAACTGATCACTGAAAAGCATTTTATATTGTTCAAAAAGCAGAAGTTGGTATTAAGACTAATTAATAAAACAACCAGTATACAATCAGTATCAGACAGACTTCTATAGGAAGTCTTCTGAGGAAATAAATCAATTATGCTCCTGCTCATGAACTTAGACCATAGTGTATACACTGGATTGTATTATTTACACTTCAATGCTTTAAGGCACTCAAAATAGGTAAGGATACAGATGGCTAGATTAACATGTCAACTAGAACATAAACACTGCAGCACTGTCATTATATAAAACTTTTATTAGTAAGTGTAAGAAACATTAATTTCATTCAAGAGGTCAGAGGTCACACTCCTCATAGTCCTAAATGACAATAGCATCAACTAGACAAACAAGCAAAATATACAGAACATGAAATCTGTACCTGAGAGCACTAGAACATGTTATATTTTTATTTAGAAACAAAACTGTAGTGCAACCTGAAGTCAGGAATAAACCTGAAGTTTTTGTCTTCTTTTTGATGAAAGATGTTCAACAAAAATTCGATTTAAACTAGATGAAAATTGTATCTACTGTTCCATACTAGCTGCCAAGTTTAGCATGAGTAACTGTATGGCAGTATATGAACAAACGTATTTTTCTAGTTGCAGCAGTACCTTTATTGCACTTATTGCTGTTCAGGATCTAAAATACTGACATTGACACTGGAAATACATTAAAAGTAGTAATGTGTACTAAAAGGAAAGTTGAAACATACATGCAGTTACTAATTTGACTAACATGGGCACAAGAATCTGGTAATTATCAGCTAAAAAAATAAGTCCAGAATGCCCTGATTCTGATCTTCTATATAAAGATTCAAAGTAACAGCAATGGGTGCAAACAGTAGAAGAGAATATATTTCCGTTACTAAAGGATGCTTTCTTCAAAACAGACAAGAGGCAGACACAAACAGCACTTATGCTTTGCCTGATTTTTTTTTTCCATTAAGCAAAGACTCTCATGCTAAAGTTGAAAGAACTGTTATTCCAATACTTCTCTGAAAGACTTGAGAATAAACCATAGAATCCTAGCGAAACTTCTTATGAAATACATGCAACATTAATATACCTACAAAACAGCTGTTTTAAAATTCTGAATATCACATTTTGACAGCTGATTAGAGAGTGAATGGGGGGTGCACACAATTTTAATTGCTTGCTCCCCTACAAATTTGGTCCTATCAAAAACTATACATGTCCTATCACAACTAAAACTGTCAAAACCTGAGGTTAGTGAGGCTTTTAAAAACTAAAGGTATTTCTGTTGTAATATTGTAACCAGTATAAAGATAGAAGAGAATAGTGACCTTGACTGGAAATACCAATTACAAGACTGGCAGTTTAATAACCTACCTTATCAGAAAAATCTAACTTTAAGAACATTTAATAAAACAGTCATAATATAAACTGAGGTTCCCGCTCCCCAAACTATGCACCACATAGCAAAACTAAATTACTTTACAAAATAATAATTCAGTGTTCCTTCCAATGAACTGTATCTTCAACATCTAGAGAGACGTTTCAAGAAGTCCAATGGTGTTTATAGAATTTTGTACGTGCAATATCTATATACTGAAGTTCAAGACTTTGCAAAAGTTAAAAATGTTAAACTGTCAGTGAAAATTAGGCAAAAATAAAGATATTCAGTGCAACAGCTTAAAAGTTCACATACAAATTTGATACCAAACAGTGAGAACTGTAATATGTCAATTAAAAAAATAAAAAATTCAATTCTGGATTATAAACAGGTCCTATATAATCAGTTGTGGGGTTTGGTTTGGTTTTTTTTAAATATACCAAGATATAAACACTGATTCTTTCTTTTTTTTTTTTTTTTGCACTACTCTCTTGTAAAAGCTCTTTTTTGGTTAGCTTTCACAATATCATCAGGAGATGCTGATTTGAAGTCAAATGGTGTTATGGCTATTATAGGACCAGTTTCCTTGGGTTTTACATCTTGTACTTGTCTACTGTATAGGAAAGCTTTATGCATACCAATTGTGTGTCGCTTATAACCTTTTGGAGGATAACGGAGACACAAGGTTAAAGCAAAAGCTGAAGGTCTTGCACGCAGTGCCTTCATCCATGAAAGGGACAAATCCTGCCTCTTAAGAGTAAGCCCTCTTTTGGGTTTTTTATTTGCTTTGGCAAAACCAGAACATTTTCCTTGTTTTTCTTTTAAAAGTTTAGTTTCAGGGCTTAAGATATTTGACTGTCCTACCACATTTTGTTCTGCAGATACACCTGCATTTTTTACAAGGACACTTAAATCAATGTTGGTTCTTTTAGAGGGCCTCAATTCAGCGACATTGAGCATAGGGAAATCTGTCCTTTGTTGAGTTTTATCTACTTCAATAGTCTCTGCTATTAAATCCGAGAGTGATAAATTCTCAACTTCCTTTAGTGGAGAAACATTAGAGAGGGCTAGAGAAGACAAAGATCCTGTTAGCTCTGGCATTCCACCTGAAGTTTGGGGTTGACTTACTAGTTGTGATAATGGTGAGGTTCCCAATTTCCTATCAGTGAGACTTGCTGTTGACTGGGTATAAAGATCAGCCAAAGAATAACAGTGGCTAGGACTGCTTTCCTGGTGCTCCTGAAGTAAGTCAGCCAATGATGTACTTCCAGACCTTAACACTGGCAAAGCAGCCATGTCTGAAGAGGGGCTTTTTTGTTTTCTGCTTTGCACAAGTGAAGGAAAATTTTCAAGAAGTTCATTCTTTCTACTTACAATATCACTGACTTCATTATCAAGAGCCAGTTTTCCTAAAGCACTTGTTAAACACGGAGGACTGTAAAAATTTGCATTACTGTTACAATCAGAAGTATTTGGGGAAACAAGAGGAATGCTGTCTTCAGGACTCAGAGAATCACAAACCACATTCTGCATCAGCAAGGATTTCAAGTCCTGTGTTTCCTTGCATTCCAACTTCTTAAAGGAAGAATTTCCAGATGGGTTACTTCCTATGCTAAAGTAAACATCTTCACTGTCAGGAATCGAACTTACTGCATTAGCACTTTCTGGTAGTTGATTCTCTGCCTGTTTATTCACAGGTTCACAAAACGTTCCTTTACACAAATCATCACTGAAAGAAGATGACAGAACAAGTGAAGAGGATTTCAATCCTTTCCTTTCAGACGTAAGCATATTGGATTTTTCAGCATTAAGAAGCATTTTGTCATTTGTAATTAGAGAGTAACAAGCTGAACCACTTTTGGCTGTCAAGTTTCCAAACCCAGGTTTGTTGGCATTGTCAGCAACATTTTCTACTGCACAAGGGAAACTGTCTGTATCAATACACATTTCTGGACAACAAAGTAAGTCTCCTTACCTTACGATAGCCAGTAATTTTCAGATGGAAGTGCAGTCGCAACGAAATATCCAATTTTTTTTAAAGTAGACGGCAGCAACAAAAAAAAAAATCAAGAAGAAACATGAAAAGGCATTTAATTACTAAGTGTTATCCAAAGATACGCAGTGCTCTACAATTAAATTATGGGTATCAAAATAAGTTACTGTATAGGCACTACCAAAAAAAGGGAGGTATTGGGGATGGGAGATATCAGTTCACCAAACAAATAATGGAAGTGCATAAAACTTAAAGATGTTGTCCAACTTTTAGGACATGTATTCATTCACTTAAGTCACATATTAGAAATCAGAAATTTACTGTGAACTGCAGATGGTTGCAGTTTGAATTTAAGCTGACACTAAGGTTTTATTTTGACTTCTAGCTCAAGAAAAGCAACTGTTTCCTTTATATGTTTTTAGAACACAGAAATAGAACAGTAAGTTGGTCTTTTTTAATGTTCTAATAAATGACTAATGCAATAACAAGCATCTTCAGAGGTTGTAAAGCCAAAATTAAACTGTACATAGAAATGAATCATCTTGAATGTAAACAACTAAATAGAAGTATACCTTTTGTCGTCTTTCCTACAATCACAGCGTCCTCATTCTTGGTCTTCACATTTTGCTTACTGCCTTGTGAAAGCACAAGATCCAAAGCCTTCTGTACATCAAATTTACTATCCAGTACTGCTTGCACCATTGTTTGCTCTGGTACAGACTCTGCCAAAACTTCTCTCATTTGATCAAGGCATGAATTAAGATGGGCTAAAAGAGACATATTACTGTTATAAGCTGCACAAAAAAATGTCTTAAGCGGCCTAACCACTAGCACCACACATCTGATTAACAAAAACAGGAGAAAAATATCATAGTAAGAGATAAAACCTTTAGAAATTAATTTCCATCTCACTTATTGCTATGATAAACTTTGCCCCCAAACCCTGCAGAATATTTGACTAATTTCAGATATTGCTAGAAGGAACATATCACTGACTACTACGTATTAGTTTACAAAGTCTCAATATTTAAATACTTTGGCATTGTAAAATTAACTATCTTCACTGCAGAGAAGAAATACAAACAATCACCTTAAAATTACACAAAGTAATTTAGTAAGTCAACGTGGAATCCCATTGAACAGCATATTTTAAGTGTTTACAGATGCTGTAATAAACACCCAAAGTAAAACAGCTTTTTCAGGGAGCCTCAGGCCTTACCAATTGAAAACTCTGGATCAACACACCAGGTTTGAAACTACGTGCAATCTTTACCTTTTCTAAAACTGTAATACATTTTTTGGCTGATAAAATAAATTTTCTTTGGAGCATATTTCTGCAACCAGTATAAACTTTGTCTAAGGTCAGTTTCTTAAGTCTTGACCTGCCACACAACAAGAGACTGAAAATTCACCTGGCTGCCACTCACTGGAAGTAGTGGGCTAATCAGACATACAAACACAAGAGAACAGAAAAAAAAAATCTTTCTGAATATCATGGTTTCTGCCAGTTCAGATTTCAGAAAACAGGAACTGAACAACAGGAAGACGACCACAGATTCTTTATTTGAACGCCTCCTCAAAGATGGTGATGTTTAAAGAACTTTGCTAAGGGAACTCAACACTACAGAATTCCAACTTCCTCAAGGTTACTTAAATCAGCACCCTCGATCCGTAATCAAGTCAATGTTCCCCAGACGTTTGCTCTGCAAAACAAGTACTGGCAGAGCCCTGCACAACATGCTGGTTGGCCATTTTATTATCCGACACTCAACAAGGACAATCTTGCCAAACTCTTTGCAGTCAGATTGACCACAATCAATAATTTTGTATTAATGGCCAACACTGCACACTATACCAAACATAACAGGTCTTGTGGGACCACTGCTGTTTTCACAGTAGAAATGGTTATTTCTAGGTTTCTTTTCCATCTTTTTTTTCGTCCAGAATATTACTTTCCAATAAATTCCAATATCAACTCTTAAGTGATTGAGTCTGTCAAAAGCATTCTGAAAAGCCAGGGTACAGTATTGTCCAGATCACCTGTATCCACATACTGGCTGATTCTTTCAAATTGCCCCCTACAGCATTATTTCCTACTGTAAAAACATGTACATTACACCCCAATTTATCACATTTACCCATATGTCTATGCATTAGCATAGCTTCTACCAATTTACTTGACGTGGAATCTAGATTGTTTCTATTCTATCTATTGTTTCTGAATTTTCTGCAACTTGTTTTAAATACCAAGTTTCATTCATGCATTTTATTGCCTATTCATTCACCAACACACATTACTCTGAGCTTATCAACATTTTAAAAGTAACCTAGATTATTTCCAAGACATTAAAAACTAAGTGAACTATTAATAGTTCGGAAAGAGACTTGTGAATCTTTTTCACAAAGCATGTAATTAAGCTACCAGGCAGCAACTTTAAATAACAAAAGCAAGTATTTTTTCCCCAATCACTCAGCTCAGAACTCTGCTTATAACGTGGAATTCACGGCTGCAGAACTGAATGGAAACCAAAGTCTAATGAATTCAAAACAGGGTAAGACAAGCTTGTAGAGGATACAGGTATCTAAAGATATTGGCTACTGTTTCAAGGAAATGTGTGACTTTGAAAAGCTCTCAAATACTGCTAATTGCCATAATTTGGAATGCCATACAAGCAAAAGATTATTCTACAAATTATCTGTTTCTAATACTCTTCCCTAAGCATCCATTTGCAGAGTCAAGACCTTGAGCTACATGGATGCTTGGTCTGAGCCAGTACAGCTATTTTTATGTCTGAATTTCATATCAAATCTCACTATTTCTAATAAGAAACTAAGAAGAACATATTCCAACGTATGCAACCAAGTTACAAGCAGTATATAAAAGGTAGTTATGAACTTGAATCACCACTGAAGCTATGCTCATGAAGGGTGTTGTTATACAACAAGATTACAAAATTGAGTAGTGTCAGTCAAGTAACAAACATTAATTTAAGACTATTTTAGTAAGTCCTTAATTCATAAAGGAGATTGTTCTGAAAATTATTTATTTTATATAATTACCTCTATCAACTTCAGTCAACTGATGATTGGATGTAAAATAATCAGCAGTATCATCTGTACCTTCGTAGCCATATTCTTCTTCTAATGGCTCAGCAAATGTGGCTGGTTTGTCTCGTCTGGAGTAGATAAATTGAGCTGCTGCATTAGGTAAAAAACAAAGTATTAAAAAAAAAAGTCAAATCTTTTTTCCTCCTTTAAAAACAAAACATATCTAAAGGGGAAAAAAAGTTAGGACACTGATCTGTTGCAGTGGTTTCAGGGGCGTGGGGATGGGACACTACTGTATAATGACTACTACCTGAAGACTGTACAGAGCATACAGCAGTTCATCCTAGAATATAAGTAAGTCATCAATCACAGTGAAGCCACAGGCTGGGCAATATCCTTGTATTCATGTAATGCAATAATTCTGCAAAGTTCAGTATTCAAACAAAAGAATATACTCCAGGTTTGAAAAATAGTATTTTCTATACTGAATTACCATCTATGGCCTAATGTCTTCAGAACCTTACTCCACAATTATTTTTTTTACCTCAGTTACAAGTAAAAAATAAATCAGCATGAAAATAACTTTGCTTTTACAGCATGACACTGTCAAACTACTGGTAACAATTTAATGGAGTTGGACACATTCTTCTCTTCCTGGAATTTCATTCGAAATACAGCCCATGAGTTAAAATGTATATTCAACACAAAATTTTAAACAAGTCCATAATTCCACTCTGATTTAGCAACACATTAAGGCATATATAGATAAAACTTCTTGCTGAACATGAGCCCCAGTCATCACATACTCTCAGAAATGTACAAAGTATAATGTAAACGAATTTCCTTATGTTATGTAATATTCTCCCCAACTCTGAAATACATACTGAAAGTATATGTATATCCAGAAGTAGTATAGCCTTAACTGTTTGCCAAACGTGTACCATTTCATAGTCAATGGCCATAACTGAAGCAACCATTAAAAGATCGCTATACAATCTAGATCAGATTATTTTATAAATGAAACTTACCTAAAAAGAATTCTTCAGAAAATTACTGTGCACAAACAAGAATTAATTTTGCCATTTAGCACTTTATACTTGATTAAAAAGGAAACACGTTGCACGTTTTCATCACAAAATACAATGCTACCTTAATTCTTAGAAAAGGTCAGAAAAATTCTAGCAATTAAACTTAGAAATTGAATGCAAGACAATCTGAATTTAAATCAGGGAATGTGACTACAAATAATAAAAATACACACCTAGATTTGCTTATCTAAAATCAACAAGATGACAGCGGAACAGATTTTTAAATTAACTAATTAACTCAAGTACCTGTGGCCAGAGGTCACAGACTACATTACAGTCGCAGTGGATTTAGATCCAGTCTAGTTACCTGCAGTAGTACAGCCTCACATCAACATCAGCTATACTATTTTCAGGGCCTACTCAGCTCTAGAAACACTGCCACCAAATCTGGGGAAACCCTGAACTCATAATCTTGCCAGATTTGACTGGAGAACACAACCTAATGGTTCTACTGTCCGGTTGAATTCAGCTGGGCCGAGCCACTCCAATTATGTCTTACCTGAGCACACACTATCACTATTTTTGCACCTACTTTGCAACATTACAAATGCCCGAAGGCTTATTAGCTCCACATGATCTTGCATGAGAACAGAAGCCAGTGAGGACCAGTGCTGCATCCCACAATAAGACTCCTTACCCCACACTTACTCAAAGTTGTGTAAAAGACATCAACTACCAGGTGCAGAATCACAACTGTTAAGCCCAGCTAGATACTACTAACAGTTTTAAAACATACCAAATGTTTCAAGACTATCAACACATTCCCATAAACCAGATTTTTACATTATCAAGTACATTCTGACCATCCCAGATAATATACTTGTACAAATGAAGATATGCCCAGCTGTCTAATGTGACCTCCAAAAGTACGACAATGCCTAACACTACCTAACCGACTTTAACAAGATTATGGCTGCTAGGCACTTTTCAAAAGTTTCACTAGGTTTTAAATATTGTTTTATTCTAGAAACAAATACAGTAGGAATCAATGGGCAATGCTTATACGTAATCATTTGAACTAACCTGTTGAAGGAGAAATGCAATAATCATCTTCTACTGATTGGCCATACACATCATCATCTTCAAAATCTATGAAGCAGAAACAGTAAGATTAGTCTGCACAATTTCTACATACTTAATATCATAATTGAAAGGGTAGTTTTTACACAATGTTTTAAGAAATTATGCATCTCTAGTATTCCAGAAGTGCAGTTAAGTAGTGTTTATTTACCTAGGTAAGAAATTCTAAGTTACAATAATAGAATATTAACATTTAATACTCTATTCATTAGGAAAGCTGAAAATTTTCATGAGCTGCCATGCTTCACGCCTCCTCCTTCAGAATCTCCTGTGGAAGGCTGCTCTCACAGTCCACACCCAACTTTCTACAGTTCCAAAAATCTTTACTCATGGCACTTCTCTTGACATTTCTGCTTGACCTCTCAATAGTCTTAACCACAGACAGTTCAATTATGATCTCTACTCCAACAACTCAGGATCAGCATTTCTACTCCATACCCATCTGCTTCGCAGCTTTCTTCTCTGGTCTATCCTCATGGCCATCTACCTTTCAACTCAAGCTCAGCAAGGCAAAAACACAATTCCCAATTCTCTTTGAATATGCAAAATTGTTTCAGCCAAGAATCTTATACAGTTACTCTAAACATAGCCATATACTTTCTCCATTTAAAAAAAAATAGGTATCAGGAATCAGTTATCAGGAAACACAGAGAGAAGGTAAATTATCCCCCCCGCCCCAGCCTAGTATTATTTAAATCTTGAAAATAAATTTTTAATTTTCAGTAATAATGAAATAAATGAAAAAGTAATGGAACTATTTTTAAAGATGTTATTGCATACACTTGGCGGTTTCACAAATAACATATATTGTTTGTTGTTTTAAAAGAGTGAGAGAAAAAAGTAGCTAACAGCTAAAACAAAATCTGCACTCTGATATCAACTTACAGACCACAGAACTGGGACATTACAAACACTGTATCCAACTATAAAAGGCTCAGAATATCATAGGCTTGTTTTGATTGTTTGTCTTTAAAAAAAAGAGCGTATTGTTATCTACTCTTTGACCATGTTGAACACACTGTCTCCTGGTTCCATGCTAGGACCAATTAATCTACAAAAAGTCTAGAGAAGAGCTATACATTTTTTTCAAGGTAAGAAGACTTTTTGTAGTTTGGCCAATACTCGGAGAGTGTCAAGGAGAACTCCAAGATGACTTGTGTGAATGATTAACATTCACAGTTAGTAGTAAGTGAAATCAAGGTAAGTCTTGTCAGCGTGCATTATTTGAATCACTTGTATATACTGGTTGTAACATACCGGTTTAATTTCTAGACTAAGAAAAAGACACTTCAGTGAAAATGGCTCAGCTTGCATTGACCATAAAAATAATTATTTAAAAATGACAGAAATTACAGAGAACAGAGTAGAAGCCACAGAAGCATTCCAGAGCATCAACAGCTGTATCACCAACATACTCTCAGCTGGAGTATCACATTCAGTTCTGATCACAATACCTCAAAAAGGAGAGAGCAGAAATAGAATATGGTCAAATAAAGGCCACAAGATCTAAGGCTTCAGAAGCGTTCCTATAAAAGGAGACCAAAAAATACTGCAAATATTTACTTTAGAAAGGAGACAAATAATTGGGCCAGACAAAGCATTACAGTATCGTAAGTGGCATAAAAAGAACATATGGCATTATATTAAATAAAAAAAAAAGACAAAAAAGCATACTTCATTTGGGACAGAAATGATTGTATGCGACTACAAAAGTAGTATACAGTGTAAGTATAAAGACCACACATATACACACTTCTAATTAAACCTGACATGTAATGCAACAGTAAAGTTTCAAATAGCAATAGCAACTTAAGCCTCATGTGGCTACAGCAAATTACCATGTATCTCAGCAACCTCTTTAAAAGAGATTCTAATGAGTGTACAACCACTGAAATGAGTCCTACAGGTTGGGCACCCAACTTCACAGATGACAGAGATTCAGTTGAAATCAACATTTCAGCCAATCTGTGATGAAGAAAATCTCTAGAGGATGAAAGAATCAAGCAGTAAAATCCCCAATCCAGTCTAAGATTTTGCCTATATTAAGTACATTTGCACTAGTAAAACCTGTAAGGTAGGCCACACAGGTGTCATGGCTCACAAGGATTTACACGACTTCCCCAAAAACTCCAAGATCATGGTGCAAAACCCAATTTGTGCTACTATAATACTATATACACATTGCATCTGTTCACTGAACAGCAAAAGAGGCAGGCAGAAGTATTTCTTGCAGTTTTTTTACATAATCTGACAAAGTGAAGCAACAAAATAGCTGCTCCCATAGCAAACGGTTCTTTAAAATACCAATATCAACTGGAAGTGCGTCCATTTTTCCACAGCCCAAGCCAACACAAACAAAGCCTTTGAGAAAAAAGGGTGCAATTTACAGTTTGCCTAAGTTAATGGGACAGAGCACAAAGAAAGCTGTAGTACTGCAGGTAGGAGCCAAGTTCTTACACAAGAGCTCATTCATTCCATGCAAGGTTAAGTAAAACATGACAGAAAGGCATCTGAAAAAGAGGTTCTTCCTTAGATACACAAATGCTCATCTTCAGGAACTTCATCCCTTCTACAAGGAATGGCTGTTGCCGCTTATCTATCTATGGCTGAACACCAGCAACAATTTGCTAGAGTTAGGCTGGGAACACAAAGTTTTAAGCTTTACAAGGCTAAAGAAGGGCGGGTTCAATTGTATTGAGGCTGGTTTTCAAGTCACTCCCACCCGCCTGAAAAGCAGTCAATTTCGGCGGCTTAAGGCAACGCAGGTAAACCCTGCCACAGCTTGGCCTGCGTGCCAGAGCCGCGCTTGACCCGTGTGAAAGCTCCGGGAGACCGGCGGCGGGAGGTGGCCCTGACGGGCAGCAGCGGCGGCGGCAGCAGCGCGGCCACGTGCGCCCGACCCGCCACTCGGGCGGGAAACGGGCGGGGAGGGGGGAGGCGGGGCGAGGCCTCGCACGGGGCCTCGTCCAACCCCCGAGGAGGGGACGGGAGGGGAGGGGGCTGCTTCTCCCCTCCCACCGCCCTTGACAGCCCCCCACGCCCTCCCCTCCACCCGTGCGGGCCCCGGCACACCCTCCCGCCGGCGGACACCGCCGCACACCCCCGCGGGGCGGAAGAGCCCGCCGGGAAAAGGGGTACGGGCCGGGCCAGGGTTGGGGGGGGGGGGCGGGGGGGGACGCGAAGGGACCGGCAGTTAGGGCGGCGTCCGGGCCGTCCCCCGCAGCTCTGCCGCCAGCTCCTGCTCGCCACTACCTTCGTCGTAGTTATAGCCTCGGACGTTCCTGTGCCGGGACATGATGGCGGCGGCGGCGGCCGCCTCGCTCGCCCACGGTGGCACTGGCGCGGCGGACTTAGGGCGCCATGTTGGTGTCCAGCGGGCCTGGCGGAATCCCCCTGCGCAGGCGCGCCGAGCACTCTTCCGCCCTCGTCTCGCTGTTGCGCATGCGCGGCGTGCCCCGCTGCGCCCGGCAGCTTCCTGGTCGGCCGGTTGTGCGAGGCGCGGGGGGGGGGGGGGGGGCGGCTCCCTACGCCGCTCGTGCTCCGCCCCTGCGCCGGGCCGTTGTCCACGGCAGCGGCGGGCGCTGGCCTCGCACCGCCGGGGCCGGCTGAGGGGCTGGGGAGGCCGCGCGGCGCGGGGCCTGCGGCCCTCACCTCGCCCTGCGCCCTCGGCCTCCCTCGGCTTCCTCAGAGACTGTGAGGGAAGAGCCGCTGCGGCACCGCGCTCTGGGAGGGCTCTGCGCGCAGCCTTCGCTGGCGTCGTGCACAGCCCCGCGCAGGGCAGCACGGGGCAGGCCCGGCCCGGCCCGGCCCTGCGAGGGGTAACGCATGCACATCTCACCTGCCCCCCGACAGGGAAACACCCGCGTCCTCGCGATGCTGCAGCCGACACTGCAAGTGCCGGCATCCAACCGCCCCGCTACCGACGCTGTCATGAGTCTGAGCTTACAGTCGGGTGCAGTCTTGGCATTTGAAGTGTCAACCTCATTGCTACATCGTTATTCACACTTCAAACTTAAAATGGATAAACTGCTGCAACCATATGTGCACATAAGTAAGCAAGCATGTTTAAGATTATTCAAAACAGTGACCTCATTGATGACAACATAGCACTCTGGGTTGGCCTAAATTCACTGAAGGGTATGCTCACTTAAGCAAACTCTCAAAATACCATTTTGGTATTTGTGTACCACCACAGAAGCAGAGTTTGGAAGGCTTTGAAATTAACTACAATTTTTTTTCAATTCTAGATCTGAAATGGCTCAAATTGACCTGGCTTGTTGGTGACCAGTAGCCATTACAATGCAGTGACTGACTAGTGGCAGGGATTAAATGAGCTGGCTGTAGGTAAATGCAAACTGCATTAATTGGCATTGCTATTGGCAGTGTTAAGCAGCAAAATGTCAAAGCATTAGGCTCCATGGAGGTCTTGATTGGACTTCATTGGTGCATTACTGTAGGCACCATCTAAAACCGAGTTTCAGCCTGCAAGTGCAGTTGCAGTGCCAAGGGATCAGGTACTCAAGGAACATCCCTACAGCTACTCCTCTTGCTGGGTCAGAGAGAGAAGGGCAAGCAGAGAAGACTGTAAGCTTTGGTGGTGGAGGAAGATGAGAGAGATCCCAGTTCACCGGCCCTACCAGCGCTCCTTGCTGAGCTCCAGCTCTGACAGGCTCAGCTGCTTCTACATCCTCCAGCCCGGTTGTTCCCCAGATACCTGCATTCATCTACATCCTCAGGAGCTGCTAGGCAGACGACCCCAGTAATATTTCTGAAGTCAGATGTCTCCATCTTCAAGACCTTTAATACTTTATTTACCATCTTTTTTCTGGTCTTGACAACACCAGAAATCCAGCCTCCTCCAGCCACCTGCATGCCCCAGGTGTCCTCTGATATCCCACTGTGTAGTCACACATCCCTACAAACACATACCCAGGTTTTGTAACTGCCATCTAACTACTGTCTCATCCTGGCCCACATGCCAAAACTGTCGCTATCTGTGACTCCACATCCTTCCTACTCACCGCCAGAGGCAGGGTGTGTTAAACATAAGCCAAAGTTTGTGTTCGTATACAAATTGTATGCAAATGTGCAGATTGTTTCCTTATGCTATTTGCATATTTCTAACTAATTTGTACAGAACAGCACATGCAGCTGCACAAACTTAGGATCTATATAATATCTTCCACATGGTGCTAAGATTAAAATAGAATTGCAAACAAAGATTTTTAATTAATGCTGGTGTCCTGTTGACCTTTAGTGACCCAACTGTTCTCTACAGCAGAGGTTTGACAGAAGTTGTGTTGATCCTTATCTGTCCCAATCTCTTGATATGGCTCAAAGATACAAAAGTGAAGAATTGCTATCATACATTATAATTTAATATTACACGGCCAGGGTGACACACTTCTAAATTCAAAACCTGATTCCAGCATGGGCTATCTGAGCCTTTAGTGAAGTAACTTAAGACACTGGAGCACTACAACCTTTACAGTGTCCTGCCAGTCTGCCTCCAACAGCTTTACTTTGGAAATGGCACTCTTTCCAGCCTCCAAAATTACTTAGATCCCATTTTTCAAATGTTAAAAACTCCAGGAAATATTAATCATATAAATTTAGCATTTTTTTCTTTAAAGTAGTGACATTTCTCATTTCATACTTGACCATCCTATTGCAAAGATGTTTCTTTTATCCTTCCTATTGATCCTTTTTACACAAATCACCAGCTGCTTATCAAATAATAATTTTTTCATATTTGAATTTTATGCTCACATTTATTATGTTCTCTCTCTTGATTTTCAGTGACTGTGGCCTCCACATATATGACCCACATTTCATTTGCTCGATAGTCAAAAGTAACATTGTTTTCAAGATTTCAAAATTAGTATTTAAAAGAAGAAAATAAATAATAGCTGTAAAAATATAAAGATTATCTAAGCCCAGTGTAGGAGATGATACACTACGTAGTCTTTCCATGGCATTAACAGTGAACTTGGAAGGCTACTATTTTTCTTCATTTAAAGTGTAGTAGGTTGTATCATATGAAGACCTGAGGAAAAAAAAAACACCAACAATTTCATACAGAAGCACAATTATTTCATGTTACAGCAGTATCTTCAAAGACACAAATATACTGTGATCATCCCATGCTTTTCCTTAACTCTGAGACCTATGTAAATGTTTTGGGGAAAGGTGTTCAAGAAATAATGAGCTTTAGTCCTCAAGCCCTAGCTATACCTCCGTTAGGGCTATTTGTAAGTGAATGCAAGGTTCATGAAAGGTAGCAAAGCAGTCTATAATTAAACATTATTCCTTTAGCAGCAATTAAAGCACCATCAGAGAACCTCGTCGGTCTGGCTCCAGCAGCTCTGACTGAGGAATGACTAACCAGGTCACTTCTGGTAAACACTATGAGCATTCATTTCCTTCCTGCCCACTGAGATTATATATTACTTTAAGATGTGTGCATTAAGAAGTGAACTAAGACCACCAGTCTCAATCCAGGTGGCAGCATTGCTGGTAATCCTGTTTTTTTCAGCAGTCTCCTGGGCATTCCCAGCCCCAGCACTACTAATTTTTTTGTAACAGTAAGAATCAATTAATAAAATATTTAATAATTTCTTTTAGCTAAGCAGAAAGTCTTTCAACTGATATTATTTCTTCTTAGAGTTAAGTTACCCAGCTTTTTAGTAGTTTTAAAGTTCTTAGTTAAAAAACATTCAGTCTATTTCAATATTGTTTCCTTTTAAACCAAAGTTAAGCAAGAACTGGTCTGGGAAAAAAAACCCAGCGTAATTCTAGATGTTATACCACACTATGCAATGTGGGTGTTAAGTTTTAAAATACAGGTATTATCAATGTCACTAAGCACTTTTCCAGCTGATAAATGATCTGACTAGATCAAAAGAACTGCAGCCAATAAATACATGTCTGTTTTTCTTTAAAATGACACCATCTAGATCAGAAGCTCATTTAGGAGTCAGAAAGCAAAGAGTATTAATAAATGATCATTTTGTACATATGGTAAATAGCAAGTGTCTCCAATTTTCCACAGTATGAATAAGCTTGTTAAATATATTTATTATTTATCTGAGAATGGATCAGTCTGCAAAACAACGAGTTTTGCATGTGACTTAGTGATTTATGTTAGTCAAGACCTTATACAATTTCAGCAAGATCTAGCTAAGTTAGATGGCAACTGGTGGCAAATGGTAATGTAATGGCAATTTGACCTGGAAAAGTTGCTTATTTGCGTGGTTTAACATGGAATCATAGAACCATAGAATCATTTAGGTTGGAAAAGACCTTTAAGATTATTGAGTCCAACCGTAAACCTAACACTGCCACATCCACCACATTTCTGTTCCTCACAAACATGTAAACTTACTGTTACAATAAGGAATAAAATATTTCGGTGACTTTAGCTATGTCTATGTTTCCCGAAACACTTTGGGCTCAATCCCAAATTCCCCTGTCATCCTGCTGCCTCCCTGCTGGCTCTCGGACTGCTTCTCATCTGCAATGACCCAAACATCAGCCCAGAAGGGGTAGTTCAGTCTCCTCAAGGAGGGGAACCGCCTTGAACCACACGGCTGCGAGAGCAGGAGTTCAAATTCAAGCACGGTTGCCAAGAGCATGGTAGCTATAGCCACTGTGAAGCACTCACGGAAAATCCCTGATCAATGGTTTTTACCACTGAATGCAAATCAAAAAATAAGATATGATGACAACAGAGAGTGGCATTCACTTCTAGTTGGTCTATGAAGTATATTGTTGATACAGAGTGAGATAAGTGATGAGAATGATTAGGGGCATGGGAAATTTCTTACGTGAAGAAAGATTAAAAGGATTAAGAATTTGTCTTAACAGAGGAGATGTATAAAATGGGACATGACCAAAGTATATACTAGGGAATGGCTCAGAAATAGCCATTAGCTTTTTCCTCACAGTAAAAGAGGAAATTTCTTGAGATTGAAAGAAGGCAAATTTTAAACTGATATAAGTAAACAATTTTCATTCAGCACAGAATTAGACTGTAAAATTCACTGCTGGAAGAAAAGATCACGGCCAAAAACTTACCAGGATTCAAACAGTTTAGATACTTGTGTAGATGACAAGAATACTTAAACATGATCACAGTAAATATTTAAAATATATACAAGTTCTGCAGGGTATGGAAATCTTCATGTTAGCGATTCAGTCTACTTTCAGTTGTTACAGGTGACTGACAGGATAAATTAATGGGAGCTACAGACATAAGGAAGAGACAAAACAGAAGGCTGTCATTATGACTTGGTTGAGTATGATGCACGTGTCTGCGCTAAAGCATATTATAATGACTTGTATATATATGTAGTGGCAGCATTCTGTTGTATATGATTGTACATGTCAATTTAGAAAGCACTTTAAAAAGTTTGTCATGGATTCTGGCTACTACCATAAACTGTGTCTTCACCAGTACGTCTGCGGTGAGGTGTATTTATTGAACATAGAGATGCAGTCAAGCCTCCAGTAACACCAGCGGGATCTTTTTTCTATTGCCTCAGTAGAAAAAAACCCTCAGATTCTGGAAAATATCTTTTAAGAAACATTACACAAACATCCACAGGTGCAAATCAAAGCAGAGTGAATACAGTTTGAAAAGTCCCTCACTTTTCTGGATAAAGTAATTCGTGATACAAATCTGACCAGGACATTCCACTACTGATCTCTTCATATAGACCTTAAATTAAAAACAAATGCTGACACATGCATGCTTGTGGGAGGTGTAATTATAGTTGATTTGTTGGGAAGACAGCTTCTTAAACTTTAAGCATTATCTTAGAATTACTCTGATTTTGTTTTCTGTATTCTGCACTTTTAAATTTTTGGGACCTGCCTTTGGCAAACCCAACTATATCTGCTGGGCAGAACAGACTGAGTATGTTGTCAAGAAAACTCCATATGCCAGTCTCTCAGAGACTTATTTTTTGCCCTTTCTGGTTACTGAACTAAAAAAAAAGCTGTCCTAGAGGGGGGTGGGGCGGGGGGGATTGTCTAACACGTGGAAAACACAACGAAGACTTCCAGCAGAAGAATAAATTCAGGCTTCCAGAAGAATTACTATTTGATATTCATATATTAATTGAGGCTGTGGCAAACTTGGTGAATATGTATCTATTTTATTTGAAGTGCAGACTCACACATGGGGTCTGGGCAAGTCATGGGGTACTCTAAAAGAGAAATATCAGCTACACGGCGTTCGTTAGGCTCATTTCAAGTACAGCGTTACTGGTGGTGTGCAGTCTGCTGCCTTCCATACCATGGAGCGTGGAGCATTGCCATGCATCCACGTTGCAAGGCTGTGCAGCCGTCTGCGGTCTGTAGGCAGGCTGAGATACAGTTACCTTTATGCGATGCAGAAGGGGCAAACTACAGGCATCCTCATGGCAGGGATGGCATGGCCACTGAGTCAGGGAAACCCTCTGCACTCACCTCTCTTGGAAGTCTGCTGCCTGCAGGGTTTTCCTGAATCACATTCATTTGCACATGAGACTCAGAACTGAATCTGTAAAATTGGGATATGTCAGGCTAGCAAGAGATATATGGCATTATTAAGTGTGACAGGGAGCATCATTAGACTAATAAGCCATATGGCTTCAATCAGACTGATACTATACTTTGGTCTTTGACTAAAGTCTTTTGTTTTCTTCCCCCCAAAATTTTCACTTTAAAGGGGTAATTCTTCATGAAATTATCAAGTCCCTCTTTATCTCTCAATCAATTCTCATGTACTGCAGACTGAAGAATCCCATAACAGGTATTACTAATTCATCCTGCAATCACAGGAAATAACGCACTTCAGATGTTCTTTTATTTTGCCTTTCTTGCTTTGTCATCTGGTTATATTTTGTGTGTCCTAGAGTCAAATGTAGTCCTGGCACATAAAGCAGTGACAGTAGCAGGGAATGGAAACTTGGCCTAATCTTGCACAATAAGATCCTTTTAGTTCAGTTTTGTTTATTTTATCTGATAACCAGGAACTACTTAACAAGATGCTCATTTACTATCATCTAGTTTGCTTCATATGTTTAAAGTATAAAATTCTATCACTTGCTATTAGAACAAATGCCCTATCTTCCATGAGCTAATCTTGTATGGCAGATGCACTGTCTTAAATGTATAAATCTACTTGAAAACCAATCTGATAAAATTTTATGCCTGCAAAATGATGATTCACTTATATCAATGTACTTGTCACTCAGACCTTTAAAAAATACATATAATACCACAGAATTGGGTGGGTGCTGAAAATATGCAAGACCTTGATAATAGGAAAACATTAGCCACAAAGTGAAAAGGAGAAACACCAATTAAAAAAACCAGTACCAGTCCAAAGCTCCCTACTCTGTACACCATATATTGCAAAAAGGAACATGTAAGCTTTTGGTCTTAGGGTGCTGCAGCAGCTACCTCGTGGGTGATGGCAGGATTTCAGTTTAAGTGGAGATATCTTAGTCATCTCCCCAGTTTTCATATCCGCACAGTTTACAAAAAAACCCATGGCTTAGGCCTTATGAATCAATGTTTTAATACCGGTGTCAAAAGCTTAACCGATGTAGCTGTTCTATTTAAACGTTATGCTACCTCCAAAGTATCCCCTTCTGAAAAGATTATTGTCTCACTTTCTGAGCTCTCTCTGAGGGCAGGTTAACTACATAAAATTTTGCTTAATATGCTTAAAATTATAATTGCTTTATGTGATTTTGTTGCTCATTGGAGGCATGGTGACCTTTCATCTTTGCACTGAAGTCCACATATTTTGTGTTTGTATCCATGCAATGAATTCCGTGAAAGACACAACAATGTTGCAGTGTAAGCCAAATTCAGTTAGCATTAAAGTAATTTTTCCCAAATCGTGCATGGACACAATGGCAAAAAATGGTTCTTTCTGTCCCTCTGCTATGGATAAAATAATTTTCCACAAGACTTCATACTGAATCAGGTGTACCTTGCACCAATCATTCTTGCAGACAGCCTCTGAAGAGGCTAATACATGTGACCTGCAATAACAACTACATCATCTTTGAATGGAGCGGATCCCTGCAGCAACAAAGTCTCTCTTTGCTCTGCACTCATGGAAATCAAGAATTAAGTTGATTTTCCTTCCATATCAGTAATCTGGGTGGGGTTTTTTGCAAACTTCTATAGAAGCAAGGCTTATGGAAAGCAGTTTTCATATATGCCTTCGATCTTCATAAAATTCAGAGGGACTCAAATTAGTGCTCCCTCAGATGGAAAAAACATCTAAAATTGAACTCTTACATGTTCTGCGTGTATGCAGCGTTTCACATTAGCCATAGTATGGGCCTGATGATGGTGTCACAGAGATACAGAGACAGCTCTGGTTACTGCTGTGAAGGGTAGTTGGGGGACAACAGATACAGTGCAGAAGAATCCAGGTTTCATCCCTTCACTGTTTGTGGAACAGCTTGTTTTATTTGGCAGAAACTATTCCTGGAGTCTGAAGTATTTAATAGAAATAGTCACAGTCTAGCCACATTACTTAAGTTGATGGTAGGATATTCAGGAGTTAACGAAATTACTTCTATTTAGTGTTTAATAATTGATACTCACCAGTATTAAGAGTGGATGAATTAAGTCAGTATAATTTATTTGGCAAGGCACGTAAAAGTGACTTCAATGAAATTTAATCAGGAATGCATTTAACCCCATAGCAATAAATTTTACTATCTACTTGCCATTCAGAAATCTTATTCTGGTGGAACATTAGATAGATGCATCAGTGCTTTACTGGATTTCATAAATTTGAGATAATAATTTACAGCTATGATGCAATGCCAGCACTCTGTATTGGTCACTTAACTTTGTTAAAATAAAGTTTAGAATGATTGGAAATGTTACAGGCAGGATCAGTAAGAGCATTATTTGCAATAGAAACAAAAAATATTCATACTTCCTTTTAATTCAGCTGTGCTCATGTGGAAATCCACATTTCATTCTCAATAAATGCTACAGCGGAATTCTACTAATACTCTCCAACTAAAAGACTCTGGTCATCTTTTTATAGAAATTCAGTTGGGGCCTGGTCCAAACCTCATGAAAGTCAATAGAGATAATTACATTTGCTTTCATGAATTAATTTGACACTAACCAGACCAACAAGACATATAAAGGAGAGGATTTTGGTAGAACAAAACTGCAAAATTGTACATCGAGTTCCAGTGGAGTAAATTGTTTTAGAGAGACACCCTATTACTGCTAAAGAAACCATGAGCTGAGCAACAAAAGATAATAATAGGTATAGAAAATTTCTTATCTATGCTCTCAGGCAGTGAGAAAATGGCAATGGATGTTATCTGTGAAAACACAAGATTGAGTAAAAAAAAAAAAAAGTGAAACATAGCAAAGAGGAGGCAAATAACCAAGGCTGTGCCTGAGGAGATGGGAGAGGAGCACTGGAACCAGCCGGTCCTGAGCCATTATTTGACCAAAAGGGAAGGCATCAAGTGAGTCCTGCTAAGCACCAAGAAACTCAGCTGGATCCATTGACTCCTGGTTGTAGGGGCCCTTGGGGGTAGCGGCCCTTGGGGGTAGCTTTAGTCAGGGGAAATAACCTTGTGTTGTGCTGCTTGGTAAAGTTTGCATTTCAGATAATAAACTGTGCCTGAGGGAAGGGCTTAAAGAGGCTTGGGTGTGGTACCGGATTTTTTTCCCTGGCTGGTGAGGGAGCCTGCCAGTTTACAAAAATATAGGGGCTTAGCAAGTACTATGTGCTTGTATGAGACTTCCTTCACCTTGGAATAAAGACATGACGCTTTCCAGTATTTTAAAGCAGACTTGACACATTATCTTTGAGTGCATATCAAGAAAAATGATCACCTCTCAAAAAGAAGAGGGAAAAGAGATTGTTTATGATCCATTGATTTGAATTTTTAAAAAAAAACTTCCTGTATGTTGAAAGGTAACTATTCCTCAACCAGAAAAAATGCTTGTCTCAGGTTATAAGCTCTTTGGAAAAAGAATCATCTTTATTTTTCCTGTATTTTTACCCTGCTGAGTACAGCATGGTTCTTCTCCAGGACTGGCACACAAGAGTAATAGCAGTAAAACACTGGTATTTCAAAGATGGGAATAAACACACACATATGTGTATATATATATATATATATATTTTTATGACCAACCAAAAGACTGTCAATTTATTGAAAGTCCAGTTGTAATCTTACAGCAGTTTTGCATTTGTACAAGTTATATGACTTCTGTAGGCTCCTGAAATAAATTAACGTTGTTCAAATGAGAATAATTTATTGAATCTGCAGACACCTTTAATGTGGCTGCACATTAAATTAGCAGGATTTAAAACTTCCACTCCATAACCTGGATGCAACTACCGTATCTTTTTAAAAAACTTCTGTTCAAGTATAGACCCAGAGGAGCTGATTTTCCTGTCTTTTACATTATGCACTCATTCTGAGAAGAATCCCAAGCTATGTGTGAAATAGTAGAAAACTGTATTACTTACCAATGTAAGTTAAAGAAGCCTTAATTAGTCACACTGGTTCCGAGCTTCCAAGGCACAAAATGAGCTCTTGAAATCTTTTTGGGATGTTTTTCTATTGAAAATAACCAGGGGAAAATCAAACAAATTAGAACGGAGGGCAAAAATGTAGCCATGAGAAAGATGTATACATGAAGAAAGGAAAATAATAATTGAGGGAAGTCAAAATGATTGCATATATTTCCTTCAGTAAGGGCAAAATCTGTAAAACTAGGTCTACATGCAGTTTTACCCAAACAGATTTCTAGTCTTGATGCTATCCTGTCTCTCTGATTGGAAGCTAAAGTTGCCTCTTACAGTGCTTTATATAAGTAGCTAAAAGTAAAACACAGACAGACTTTCACTATAGTTTAAATGTGATCTCTTTGCATCAGCAACGTTGAGGAGAAGGTTACACTGTTTTAGCTGGTGAATGGATGAATGTGTTGCTTTGATGTCACAAGTTTTATTCCATGAGAATGCTCAAACAAACAATCTGCTCAGGTTATAAGAAATGTGATTATTTATAGTCTGAGCCTAATACAGACCTAACACACTTAACTGTGTGAACAGTAAATACTTTGTGAGGGTAAGAAAGTGAAAAAAGTGCTGTTTGCAAGCACTGCCACATGGTGTACAGCATTTGCTGAGAATGATAATGCAACATCTCCTCCAGATCCCCACAGGATGTGTATCCTTGTTATTTCAGGGTGTCTTCCAAATTTATTTGACGTTATTATCCAATTCACATAAAATTCAATGGATTTTGGTCCTTAGCTTGTCATGTAAAATACTGGCTCAATACAGAGTTTATATTCAGAAAGGTGAAAGAAAACCTTCCTATTCCTACAACCTGAATAAGCACTTTCACCCTGTTTTAAGATCATTCCAAAAATAACAGGAAGCAGGCAGGTAATAGGTACTATCTGGCCTAACATTATAATTGCAGCCCCAGGGAAGGAGGGAATAATGGATTCTTCTGTACCCATTTTCCCCATGACTGAATCTTCAAGGAAAAGGGACATTTGTAATAATAAAGATTCCAAACCTTTAAATAATTGCCTTTTAAAAGCCAACTGATGAAATCATTACTTAAACATCAATCATTTCTACCAGTTCTATGCAGTACATATGTAGTTGTTTACTGTTTACTCTGTTTCCCTTCATAACTTGAGAGGTAAATATCTAATGAAAAACAAAGTACGGAGAGACTTTTATAACCACAGCTCAGCAGATGAGTGGAGAAAAGTAAGTGTGTGCTTCAAATGTAGATCTCAGTTGTCAGAGTGTGCAAATACTAGCTTACAATTACTCTTTATTAGGCTTTCTGCTGGTAGGAGTTAGGGGTCCTCCGCAGGCACTGGGAAGGCATGAGCGGCAAAGGAAGCCAGACTGCCGTGCTCATTCTGGGGGCCGTGTTATCTGTCCGTCCATCCATCCATCCATCCATCCATTCATCCATCCATCCATCCTCTGTGAGTATAACCAGCTACAGGTACATTCCCAACTGTTGCAGAGCTCTCATATGAACGGAGTTTGTGCCTTCAGCTGGTGATTTCCTGCTGTTTGTCAGTGACCTTGGCTTCACCCTTAACGACTGCGGTGAGCCCCAGCTCCATGTTACCTGTTTGTAGTTCAGCAGCCTCTCATGAACTAAACTTAGACCGGAAAACCGGGAAGTGAAGCCAGCACCCAGCCTTTCAAGTGGCAAGGTGGTTGGCAGTAGAACGACAACGTTGTCGTGGCTCACTGGCTGGAGAGTCAGACAGGAGCGCAGGAAGAAGCTCGGGTCAGATGCTGGCCTTCAGGTGTCTGTCTGTCTGGGGGCGGGGGGGGGACAGACATGTGTGATCTGCAGGCAGCTGTGTAAGACCGTCATCTTAACAGTGCAATCACAACTCATGACAGTCCCTTCTGATAAAGGATTATAGCTAAGCCACCATCAATCAAAAAAAAATTAGCTATATGCAAGAAACTTTTTTCTTCATTCTTTGATTCATGGACGTGAGAATTCACATCACAATATTTCTCAAAGAGTGTCCCCATTCATTAGTGTAAATTTGTTCTACTGAGCACTGAATGGTTGGTTATGCAATTTTAGTGTGACGATTCCTGGGGGATTTGTACACCATCAACAATAAGGGCTCTATGCTCATCAAATACATGGCCTGCAGATGATCAGAGAATATGTTTCAGCCCTCACCTCACACTGTCTTGCTAAACTTGTCTGGGCTGAGGCAGCTTGTTTTTGCTCTTCCCTGTGGGCCTCCCACTAAGAAACAAAAATGAGATGATTTCAGTATTTCTATCTCTGCTCTCACAACCCACCTGATTCTGAAAAATCAAAACATCTCCCCTCTAAAAATTGCAAGATGGAACAGTGATCTCCACAAAAGCAAGAAAACATTTACAAAAAGATGAATGAAACCTCTGGTCTGTGTGCAAAAAACAAAAAGTAATCTATCAAGAATAAGACGTGATTTGTTTAACTAGAAATATTGCACTTCATTATGCTTCATTCAACAGCCAGTGAAGACTGTGAGGCTTTTCCTGGTAACATCAGTGAGAGATGGAAGCCAATACTTTATGTTCATTTATGACCCACACACAGATTCCTGCTGATTTTCTACTTAGCTCCCACATTCAGTAATAATGGAACTACCTTTAACCTCGAGGCAGCTATCATCTTCACGCCAATTAAACTTACCTGTACATGGTTTCTCTGCAAGCTTATTATTCCTTTCTGACAAACTTTCTTTTCTGTCTTGTCCAGGAATACTGATCATTTTACAGATTATAAATCAAGAAGACACTAATGTTATCACAGAATCTGGCCTCCTACATAAACTATCTGACTCAGTTCTTATTTAAATCGGTGCATGGCTTTTAGATGTATTGTTTTATCCTGATCTCATGAGTAAATGCTTCACAGCCAGAAAAAAAAAAAGGCGAGGCCTGCATCCAAATACCCCTGACCACTCTGTTCTGCCTCCCTTCCTACAACAGGTCTTTTGGGCTACGTTTATACTTCTAAGTAAAACAGACTGAAGACTGAGCTTTGGCCCAGAAAACACATGACATGGCTTGAATCCAGGTCCAAAAATCCCCACCACCCCATCCCAAACAGATTCATTTTATCCAGACCTCCTAATGGGAAAGGTTCATGTAACATGCTGTCCACTTAGCGACACCCATATGTTTTCAAGGGTAGTAGTGCTAGTTGGCAAGGGCCAAAGTTATGCTTGGAAGTGTGCTAAAACTGTGAAAGTATCAGCAGCTGCAGAAGGGTGCATGAGTATGATCTCTGACCCTGTTTTATTTGCAAGTGTAAGAAAAGCTCGGTGACCTTTATCTGAGCTTGCAGTCATTCTCTTAGGTTTCTCCATCTGCAATTTACTTCTCTGTCATTTATGCAACACTCCCTATGTACATACTGCCTTCCCTCCTCCCTTCTATTTGTCTTGACTACTGTGTATCTAATAAACTTATCTAGTACACCCTACCACAGTCTGGGGGCCTCAGGATCTCCAAGATGTGTGCTCTTCCAGTTTCAACCTGCATCCCAATTCTTGCTTATTTTGTTTCCTGTTTGTTCTCCCAAGTAAATGCGTGATGTGCTAGCTATCCTTAAAAGCAGGCTAACAGCTAGCTGAGCTGACTGTACGTGCTGAGGAAATGGACAGCTGTTGTCCATCCTGACTGATGGTAGGTTGGTTTTATTCCAAATGAAAACAACGTGTGAGGGAACAGTCACAGCTTTGGTGCGTACAATTGTGAGGTCATGGTAACTGTAATAACATGACAAAGTAGCATTTTGAGAATTGAAAATCCTGAGCGCTTGTGGGAAGATGAATGATTCTGAAGGAGAAAAACTGGTTACAACTCTATACAGTTGTCTTCTGAGGCTGTCTTAAAATCAACTTTTTTTCTGGACTGTGAGTTGGGGAAGTCAAGATTTACTATGTAGATGACCTTTCAGTATGAGTTTGAGTATAGTGTTAATTTTTATGGCATTGAATTTTCTCCACAGGTTCAGGTGGGCAGAGGGGACCATCCATTGTTCCCATTCATGTGGGAGGGATAATAGAAAATATTCGAAATTTGTATTTAGTCATCCAAGCATCTTTTGCTTTTTGTCAGTATTTCTCATGGTTTGGGCGTCTTTTTGGCAGTACCTTTCTTTCAAAAAGCATCTTATCCTCTAGGAAAAAGTAATGATGTAAGAAGACCCAACCCTTCAAGCTGAGGTACTTGAACATTGAGAGACACCTACTGATACCGTCCTGGTTTTATCTGGCTGTTTGGGGAGGAAAGACGCAGTTCTTGACTGTTGCTGCCCAATCATAATTCTGTCATGATGGTGGTGAGTTTTCTTCTCAGGTAGGCAGGAGATGTCATTTCCTTCTTCACTCAATATGTCTGAAGGCAGGGAATGAGGTCTTAGGAAAGAAGATGTTCACAGTACTTGAATGAGGGGCAGATGCAAGGAAAAAGACTTTCTGTGGATACAGTAGCTACTGGGATCCCAAGGCAGGATGAGAATGTGGTACACAGTTTGGGGCTGTAGTTTTTGGGAAAGAGCTAAGGAGTAGGGGTCATGGCATGTGAGAATATGGCTAGAGCCTCAAATTACCTTAATGGAGGCAATTGACTTCAGTGCTTAAAATGTGTTCCTTTTTGCTAGCTAGTAACTAACTTCTTTAAAGCCAGCTAATTTTCTTTTCAAGGTCCTACACTGGACCTCTGACACTCATACAAAGTCAGACATTATTCACATTACTTTTGAGACTACTTCAAACATAGATGCAGGTGGCATCACGATAGTGTTGGATGTCACCCTCTGCAAGATGTGCCTTTCTCAAAACCACAGTCTGCCTTTGTGGTTGTTGTTTTAGAAGAAGCACTTCAGCTGGTGTTATCACATGATGACACAAAGTGTGGGAAATGAGACAGTCAACAGGTGCTAAGAGACCTTGAATACTAGAAGCAAGGAAAAAAAAAAAAGAAAGACTAAAGTTAGGCCAATGAGATACAAAAGCACCAAAAGTTTTGAAAATTATTTTCAACGTAAAAAGAACCCAAGCCAAGAGAATTATAGGTCATTCTGGCTAGACCAGAGGAAACACTATGCAAGAACAATGTATAGCCCATATCTTCATGTGGTTATAAGATTTCCCTACTCTATTACATCAGACTTTCTCTAGGACTAAGTAGAAAAAAACTTTATTTACTGCTCTTTATTTGGAAGGTTTTGCTTGCAACAGTAAAGCCATGCAACACACTGTCTTTGTTGTTTTAGTTGTTGCTTTTTCAGTGAAAACTTAGTTTCAGGACATGGGTTGCAGGGCAACCATAGGGTCTGGGACAAACTCAGCCCTAGAGTTGTTGAAAAGTTAGGGTAGATACTGTGAGTCAAATGTCATAAATTTTCTCTTTATTTTTCAGCTTGATTTCCGAAGGAAATGAGGATTTGGTTGTGCTATCTGTTCAGAGGTCTGTCTATCTCTTCCTTTGTATGTCTCCTGCGCCATACCTTCTGATTTCACTGGCCAGTTTCTAGAAATTTCAAAGTGTGGCAAGTATATCAATGATAATTATGATTGTAAGTGTTTCTTGGAGTTCAACTCCTAGGTGGAATACCATCCCACATTAATACTGCAGTAGGGTAAAAGGAAGGAGAACTCAGCAGTTACAAAAAATATTTGCCTCGTTGGCCAATGAACCCGCACATAGTGGCTGGCCACCAAGCACATCAATACCTCCAGGTCATCCATGATATCAACATCTCCTTCGCGCTGGAAGTGTTGAAGGAATTATTGTTGAGCAGGGGCTATTGTGGTGGAAATGGTTAAGGGACAAAGGATTCAAATCTGTAGGAAGCCAGCAATTCCTTTGCTTATGGAACCACCTATTAATTACACATACAAAACCTCTCTGCAATCAGAAATATTCAGCATGCAGTAGGCTATTCAATAAGCATATGCATCAAGAAGTACCCCAAATGCATCTTTAAATGCAATTAAATATGTGTACAAAATAGCTAAGGAATATGTTGATATGTTTATGCATCAATTCTAAACATTCAAATGCTTACTTGCATATACAAATACAATGTACAATTACAGCACTTGTAATATAGGCACCCAGAAAATTTGATTATCATTTCAGTTTGATTAGCATTATCAATTTTCTCCAGACTACTGACAAAAATCTCAAGTCCAATTAAAAAAGAATAACTGTCCCAGAAGTATTTTAATATTTTGTATATACATATATTTACCAAAGTAATACTTTCAAAATTAGTACAAGACCAAAATTGAACATAATTAATTGTAAGAATATATGTTTCAAAGCAAAGACTGATAATGAAAGGTATCTTCTGAAACAAAAGCTGAAGCAAACTTTCCGTCCCAGACATTGTTTTTTCATTGCTATCACCAGTGGGGCACATGGTCCATCGTGGCTTCTCTGCCAACTCTTTTTTTTGTGAGTCAGCAGGGGATCAAAAGTCTGTCAAGCAACAGAAAAGAGATAACACATCTGTAGACCACACTGTTTCGTACATGCCTCCACAGCTTTATTCTAATATGCCAGGAGAGGAGAACCAAAATGACTGCTTCCTCAAGTCCAGCCACGTGCCACTCTGTGCAAGCCTTGATGAGTTGGACAAAAGGGCAAAACTGTCTATAAACAAGATTAACATTAACAAGGGCAGTGGGGAGTCAGCTTGGTCACTGCTGCAGATTAGCCCGTGCTCCCAGCCGCTCCACCCAGCAGAGACTCTGTGGTGCCCAGGAGCTGTTCCCCAAGACGTGCTTATTCCATCTACGGCAAACCCTTGGATTTCACTCCAAGAATGCCAGGAGGGAGAAGTGTGGGGGCAACTACTGGCAAGACTGCGTTACAGCTTTAATCTTACTGATTTTAAATTGAACCTGCATAAAGGATCAGGCCCTCTATATAAAAGACTGTATTGTATTGGTGAAGAATATTTCTCCCCAGATCAACAAACCAGCAATGAATTAGTCTAAAATGAAGTCATTACCTTAAAATTAACCAATAATGAATTTCTTGAAAAATATCTAAAGCAACTTTAAAAAATGCCTTTTTTCCTAATATTTTAATTTCTAAAGAAATGTTCAGATAAACTCTCTGGCCCTTTTATTATATATGTTCACATCTTCCAGATGTGACTGCAGGTATAAGGGAAAACATTGATAGATCACATTTATTAAGTGCAATTCTGCACTAATAGTTAAAATAATGAAAAATTCCAAAGATAAGCATGTCATGTACAATACAGAAAAGAAGATTAAAAAGCAAGCCAAATGGAAAATCGTCTTTAAAATCAGCAGCAAGACTCTTCCCCAGAGACTGTGTACAGTCAAAATAAAAAATTCTACCGAATAATTAACAGGTGTTGTTGAAAATGGGGTGGAGTAGTTTTAGGCTTATATCCTGAAGGAAGTAGCATGGTACCACACTAAATCATGCATTACAGGAAAATGAAATCCTACCCACCTACCTGCTGTTGAACCTCTAAGAACTGCCATTGCACAGGTGGTTAATAAGGCAGGAGCTAAGAAGGAAGTCTGGAGGACAACTGCATCCTTCTACTTAAGAGAGTTTTAGCATTGCTCCAGCAGACAGCTAAAATCATCCTGGCAATGTTATAGGTGGTAATGTCAATGAACAATATTGCTGCTACACTCTACATGAGAATCCAGATCCAAAGCTCAGTGAAGTCAAACATGAGTGGGCTTCAGTGCGCATTGGATTAGGTCCAGGTTGCATGAGGCAGAGAAGCTGCACTCAGGGCCTGGGAAGGGAAGAAGCCCACACAACCCATCCTATAGCAATCAGCAAGAGAGTGCTTCTTGGGTACCTACACATAGATTTCTCTCTCAAAACACTGTAATCCAAAGGAGAGCTCAGCTCTCTTTGTTTTGACTATTCAAAGCTTGTAATAGCTGAACTGAAAGGGGTACAGAACATAGCATTGCACGATTAGCTAGTCTGACAGTCTGAACCGTATGTGCTTGTAGTATGGACTGCGGTAGAAGACTAATTACAAAGTAATATCCCAAATAACTGAAAATGAAAAAAGAAATGCCAGAAGGTATTCTTTGAGAAAAATACCTGCTTGACATATGAAAATTCTGACCACAGTATGAGTCACTGCAAGTGACTTCTGATGATTCACTGCCATTTTTTAAAACTGATAACAATCTCTAGTTGTTTCTAAAACCTTTTTTTTTTTTCCCCAAACAAATGGCTTGGACAGCTTTTCATATAAAAAGTCTGCGATTTAGTTCTCTTTCTAAGCTTCTAAATAGCTGTATTAGTGGGCTGTAGTAGGTTAAGATTGCTTACATTTCTTGCTCCTTATATCTTGGAAGGCCATTTCTAGCACAGAGCATCAAGATCTTGACTGCTCCATCACAGACTGTAAATTACTTGTAATTCTGGTGGTGGTGGTCATCTCCCAGGAACTGGACCAAGGGAACAGAGCTCATGCTAGTAGACCACTAGAATGCCACCAGATTACATCTCTTGGTTACCAACATGGCCTCTGAGTAGTGACTCATGCCTTACTTATGCAGGAATGTTTAGTCACCTGCTTATACCAGTATCATTGCTCAGATAAAAATAGCTCAGTGGACGTTCTGTCAGGTATGAGAACGTTCCTCCCAGTCAAGCATGAATCCCTTTCCAAATGACATAATATAAACTGAAAAAAAAATGTTTTTCCATATCAGAAAGAGGCAGTTGTGGGTTGTTTGAGTCTAGCTAAATCAAAGTAATTTGACACATTCAGCAGTGCCCATGTGGACAGAGTTTAACAGTGAAAGACTCAGCTCTATAATTACTAGTCCTCTTGACAGTTCCAACAATCTTCTGTCCTAAACCTTTTCTTTCCTCACTGGATCTGAATTTAGGCATGGTAAAAAAATGTCCCAGCAGTCTCAAGGTATCCAGACAAATTTTGCAGGCAATGCTTTTGAAAATTGACATTATACAGTTTTGGAATAGCTTTCAATAGTTTTGGAAAGTCATTCAAGTTTAATCTGCTTTGCAGATAAATTATTTGAATAAAATAAATTATACACTTCCTAATTTAGACTGCAGGAAGAATTTCTTCAGTCTGTTCATTCTGCATCTTATTACACATAGGTAATATGAAAATTTTGGATGGGAAACACCAATAGTCATATAATTCTTTCAGTAATTCTGCTCTGAATTTTTATTCTACTCCAAGGCATACATCAGTGATTGCAACCACATGGGAAAAAAAAAGCTGGTCTTGGGTTATTTATTATTCGTATCATTGCTGATTGTGTGAACACTCCTAGTCCATTTCAGTGCAATATCAAAGAGGCTAACTACTGACTAAACCATTCTGAGCCTGGTTTGAGCTAATCTGTTTGACTTCGTAAAGGAATGCTTATATATTTAGCTACCAAGTCTCAGCTGGGAATTGCAGCAAAGAGTAAATTTTTCCTAAGTAGTTTGTTAGAAAAATATGGCAGAAATACAATCAGGTCATAGGAATGCAAGAGTAGACTGTAAAAATATTCATACTGGGTCAGACCTAAGACTGATCTAGCCGAGTATTCAACATCTGCATTGGCCACCAGCAGAAATGCTAAGGGGAGGATATAAGGAAGAAGGCCAAGTACTGAGTGATGCTGGTATGTATCAGCAGTCAATAATCAGCAGTTTAGGGGTCTCTCAATCTGAAACCACCTGATGGACCCATCCTATGCTGATTTGACTGATCTCTTTTCATTCATCTATATTTTGGCCGTTTTGCTAGCCTATGGCACTGGTTTTGCCACAATACACTTGGGCATCACATGGAAAAAATATTCTCCTTCTCTTAAGCCTGCCATCTGGTCATTTTATGGAGTGGCTCAAGTCCTTATGTTGTAAGAAACAGAAGCAGAAGACAAGAAAAGCTTTTACTAAATGTAAAACCAGTTTATTGTGTCATATTTAATGTATTAGGCATTATTGTTTACTTATAAATCAATATAATTGTGCAAGTCCTTACTGAATTTTCCATTTGTTTTTAATGCATGTGGACCTGGCGGTTTATGCCATTTCAGTTACAGTACAGAGATCAACGCTTTTCTGATTCCTATGGGGACATCTGTTCATTAGCACGCAGGGTGGCCAATATCGCTTTAGGTAAAGATCAGCTAGTTCCTCTGTTCTACACACTTGGGAAGAATAGTGTTGCTTATAAAATGTAACAAATGTTTCCTGGACTTTAGCCAATATATTTTTGATCCTTTCTTGATCTTCATTTTCACTAATCCTTTTCTTTTTGTATTCTTGCCTTTTGTTGACATGCCAAAATTCTGTCAGTCTTGTTTCCTCTTTCAAAAAATGTATTTTTGTTAAGTTGAATTAAGCATTCTACCCTGTTGCCAAGAGCAAATTAAGTTCCCCCCACACTGAAATCAAATTTCGTAAAGTGTCCGGGCAATTAGCTCTAATATGTGGTTGCTGTAACTCTTAATTTTCCCCTTTCAAGGGTTTTCTTTTTTCTCTGTCTTTGTTTCTGAACAGAAGACGTGAGATTCTTTCTCTTCCCTCTGGTTGTAGCCTTTTAGTTCCCCAGCATCCAGCAACCATCCACTGATACTTAGCCAAACCTCACTTTTAATCTATAACCCAAAGGTATTTGAAGTAACAAATTGTTCATTCTTCAACCAGAAAGTTGAGCTGGTGGACCAGCCTGCTGGAACTGGAACAAAACTTGAAGAACAGACTTCTGAAGAGCTCTCCCAAGCACCGCATTTAAGCACATCATATGCACATCGAGAGATTTCCCATGACAACTGAAAACTGGCACAGTTCACCCACATAACTCAACAACAGAAGTCTTTCACATCAGAAGTTATCTTCTGTGCATTTGTTGTCAGGGGTTTAATTCCAACAGGTTCAAGGAGGACAAAATATGAGCCATAATTATTCCAAGTAGATGGGAAAGGAAAGGCCCCATTTCAGAAAGATCACAACAAAATCCTGCCTGGTGTTGTATAGTGGAATGGCCCAACTCTAGCTTAGCCATCTAGCAACACTTAAGCATTCTCACATCTACATCAGCCTACTGTAGGCTTTCCTCTCCGGGCTGCCTTCAGCGAAGGGGTTTTCCTTATCCCCTTCCCAAACCCTTTGTATTGATGTACAGGCAGGATGTGTAAGACAAGGAATAAGATTTCTCTCTTCTAGCCATACCAAGCACTCTGTGGTGAGGAAGGATGTAATGAGAGCCAAGGAAGCAGTTGTTTCAGTTCCAATAAAAAGTCATCTTATATAAAAAAAAAATCCTGGATGGTTTCCCAATGTCAGCTAGATTAGGATCAGCTAATTTGTTCATAAGGAATTTGACAGTTTGAACATTACTCAGTCAGCCACCGTCCCTCTCTTTCCTTTATATCCCCATTTATTTTGGCAGACTTAAATAATGCACATGATAAAGCTGTGTTATAGTAACAGCCATAGTGCTATTTTAAACATAACACTGGAAGTCGGAGAAAAGCTGCTTGGACTCCAAAGGATATCTATATATATCTACAAATTGACCAGCCACACTGCAAACGCTCTAATGAAGCAACAACTGATTTTACCACATGAAACCTGCAATTACATGAAATACTCTTTTGTTTAAAAAAATTACTTCTATCCACAGATGCATGCAGAAGTGTTTTCCTGCCTCCCATGCTCCCCATTGCTGATTGCCAATCCCTCTCAATGTACTAATCCTTTAAGCTCAAGATGTGTGTAAGTTTTGCTGTTCCTGTCCTCCCCCTTTTTATTCCTACTCACCCCTGAAATACTCCTTAGTCTACCTCTTCCCTAATTTAATTTTCTGTCAACCCTGTAAGTGATTTAGAAGGGAGGCGCAGCTGAGAGTCAGGTATCTAGCCCTCCTTGATGTTCACTGGGGACTAGGTACTAAGTGCCCTTCAGTGTTTTGAAAATTCCCTTATGAATAGTAACACGCTAATAACTTAGTCAATATTTCAAGTTAATGTGGCCACAACAGCATCCAGAAATTCATAGCTAGTCTTTGACCTGGCTTGTATCATACCCATCTATCGCAGCCAATTCTCCTGCTCCTTCAGGCCACTTAAAATAATCTGCATGTGGCCAAGGGCAAGAAGCTCAGTACGTATCTCCAGAGAACGGGCAGAGGGATCCTGGGGGAGGATGTGGTGACAGGTGGGAGGTGAAGCATCTTTTCCTCCAGCTGTCCCATGGAATGGATGAGAAAGGGCTTGAAGCTAGATCGTGAGGCAGCCCGTGTCGGAACCTCCTCTCCTTTTTACTCTAGGCATCCTGGAGTACTTGGCAATTCAAGCACAGACTCATATCGTGTGATCTCACCATAACAGCCACATGTGACCTGCTCCCAATTTCATGCAGTACAGTAACAATGTTAGCCACCTTTCTCTGTTGTAATCAGTACCAGAACTACAGTGCCTATACTCATAGTGCCTCTAAGAAAAGGCTGGGATGTTTGAAAAGTCTGATAGCTTGTGAATTCCCACAAAGCCTGAAGTTTCACAGTAACACTCTGCTCCCCAGTTTCATCATCCTCCTCTATTTCATGAACCACCCCCTACTCCTCTCTCTTCATCTTCTCATTTTCCATCTGGCAGACCTGATTCATGCTCTATTCTATCCCACGTGCTTCAGCTTCTTAATCCTCCTTGATCCTCACCCCTGATAAGACTGACTTCTTTATTATTAATGTTATCAAAAGGATGAATTAAAATTAATGCAAGACTTGTAATTCAGCTGCATTGTTGAAGTGCGAAGTCAAGCCAGTCAAAACAGCAAATGAAACATGCTCAAAGGCATATCATGGCAGCTTTTAAAAGAAAAGACAGCCTCTTTAGAAAAGCCTAGGCTTCTAAACAGAAGAGAGAAAGGTGCATGATCATACAAGGGACAATAAGTATTCACAGAAGCTATTTGTGAAGTACATATGATACTTTTCAAACATTTTAGTCAGTTACATGATCAGCACAACCCATCTCATGATACAGCTATGGTATTCCTATGTCAAACCTACAATATAATCTTCTATAGAAAAAAACAATATATTTTGTTATATTGTAATCTTAACACTATTTTCCCAATAACGTCAGTCACTATTTTTTCTATAATTTCCTTATAGTAAAAGACAAAGGCTAAAAAGAGAAGTATTTTATCTAATATCTTTGAATTAGTTCATAATGCCATATAACATATAGCTACTGGTTTGCAGCTTTGAGTGAGATGAAGTGGTCACTTTCTTTCTGAACAATGATTGGAGTCTGTTTCCCATTCGCTTTAATTCTCATTGCTTTTGAAACTTTATTTTGCAAGTTAAGTAGTACTTAAACTTGTATTTCCTGGCCTTCAGGTTAGGATTTCCATTGCTAGAGCAAGCACTCTTGAAAGGCATATTATTCTGTAAGCATTATTTCCAAGCATGATCAAGTGGGGAAAAACCTCAGATGGAAAACATGTTTAAATTATCATGAGGCATAAAAGGCAAGAAAAAAAGTAGCTATGAATGTATTAGAAAGAAGAGGAAAACAATGTATAGATCCATTCCATAGTGTAGGAAGAAAGCAAGCATGGCTTCACATACACACAGACACGAAAGATAAACTGCAATCAGCCACTTGGAAGAAAATATATTTTAACAAGGACAGAAGAGTACCAGACAGAGCACAGAAAAAGCAGGTTAAAGAACATATTTAGATACATGAGTTATGTTCTAGCCGGTAGAGCTAGATGAAAATTACTCTAGACAAAACTAGCAAAACTTGGAAGTAGCCAAACTAGCTGATTTTGGAACTAACCAAGATACTTTCCCAAATATTAGAGATTGCCTGTGGGAACCTGGGGAGGACAAAGGAGGCTCCAGAAAACAAGAAAGGGCAGAAGTCTTTTAAAGAGGGGAAAAGGAAGATGTGAAGATGCCAAGCATCATAAACTAATCAGTCTATAAAAATCCTGGAACGAATTACTGAACAATCCATGTCAAGTGCCTTAAAGATAATAAAGTGATAAAAAAGGCAACAAGGGTGTGTCAAGAACAGCTCGCTTCAAACTGATTTATTTCTTTGATAGGTAATAGACATAGCACAGAAGGAAGAAGCAGAAGATAGGCTATATTTCAGCTGCAGTAAAAGCTTTGTAATTGTCCACATGGCATTCTCAGAGGGAAGCAGAATCTTTATATAGTCACCATCAGGTAGATAAGGTCAGCTGAAAAAATTGGTTTCAAATCTACTTACCAGTGATCCCCACCAAACAAAGAAAGTATCTCAAGTGGATACAATTCTGCCATGGGTCTTCTGAATCCAGTTATATTTAATGTTTCCATAATGACTTACACAGTACAATAGAAATCATACTTTAAAAACTTGTGGGCAGCCACAAATACTTTGGTGAAAAGGATCACAGTTCACACTAATCTTTTTAAATGGGAAGAATGGTCAAAATTTAGTGTGCTGAAAATCAGAGAAGAAACCTGCAAAACACTGCACAGGAGCAAAACGCCACAAACACAAAAGGAGGAACAATCTGGGCAGTGCAGCAGACCAACAACTGGAGTGCCTCACAAACTGGATGAGAGACAACAATATCACATGACTAGGAAAAAAAGCAAATATTGGTTTATTCTGTGCTAGGGAGATTTCTGATGGTGCCCTTCCTATCTGTGCTGATACTATGGGCCCCTAAAAGTATCCTAGTCACATCCATATTGCATACTAGATGTATTCTGCTTCTCAACCCTCTTGCAAACCCTGGGAGCCATCCTGGTTCTCCTGTTAGGTAAGAGGTTGAAGGATATTGCTTGTGCTGGGGAGTTTTGAAGAGGCATATTGTATTGTGAAGTTGCTAAATGGATCTATGGATCTGACTCAAAGACCACTTCACTTAATACAAGTGATAATGGTAGGCAGATGGGTGATAAAGTCTTTTGGACAGATTCTGGAAGACTTTACTCACTTCCCTAGCAGAGTGACTGAAGTATTTCAACAACAGGTTAGACAATAATCTGACAATTACACTTGTTTTTACTTTAGTGGCAATAGTCTTTTGGGGATGGCTCCGCACTTCCATCATTAATTTACACTCAGGTAATTTAAAAACAGTAGTCCAGATGCTCAGTGAGGGAAAACGGGCTATAGCTCTGCTTGGAAAAAGTAAGTTTGCCTGATTTACAAGAGGTCGTGGATCTGGCCCCAACTGTTCAAATGTTAATATGTCAGTCTGTATTATGTGAGTGAATTTATGCTATTTTATTTGGGAGTATTTTTGAGTTTTATAGTGGTCTCTTAAAAAAGAACAATATATATATACATTTCTGGTTTATATGGCATCTTTTATTGAAAAAAAAAATCTATTAATCAATAGACTTGGGTTTCCCTTTGTTTTTACCGAACCATACATACCACATACTTAGGCCTTTATATTATAGGCCAACAACCACTGAAGTCAAACTTAGGGGCAGGATTTCCTTTAGTCACTGAATCATACCTACACTTTTTGTTAACTTCAGAGTCAAATCACCTTAGTCCTCCATATCTTTATTTTACTATCACACACTGCACAGAGAAAAGACTATGCTTATTCATAGGCACCAGGGCACAAGAAGGTTTGATCAAACATGGCGAACTAAAATGGCAAGCACAGTTTCTGTATCAAAGACTCAAAAGCCTGCTCAGGCAAAACACCACCCCTACATCTTAGCTGAGTACAAGAGTTTCCCAAAGAGCAAGATACTGGCTTTAAGTACAAGGGCCAATCAGCTGAATCTTAAAAATTAGTCTCATGCTATTTGGCCCAAAGCCTGGACAACTGAACAAAATAAGGGAACCTAGATTAACTTCCAGGTTAGCTGGCTGAGTGTCGTGGGGACTCTGCCTCTGTGGATATCACTTCAGAAAATGTCATTTATTTTTCATAGCAACCACAGCCTGTAGGTGCAAGAACAGGATAAAAGGGAGGAAAAAGAAAACAATATTTACAGTTGATCTTTCTTTCACTTAGCTCTCACACACAGAAGTGATTCATTTTTACCAATAGGGAAAGTAAGGGCATCCCTTTCATGAGTCAGATTCTTTTTTTCTTGTGGATTTCTCAGTTTTCAATGTTTTGTTTCTTGATTTTGCTTTTAATTCCCTGTGACAGAGATAAGCTTAGCAGTAAAAAAGTGACCACCAAGTGTGCTTTCTCCTCATCCTATCTTCCTTAGTATTTTTGAACTAAGTTGCAGTTCAGGACTTCTTGTTGCTAATAACAGTTTGAAGTGAGCAGTTCAGGTCAGTCTTAAACTTAAGTGCCTAAAGTTATGGAAGCTAACAAATACGTATCTTTTTCATCTTTGGTCAAAAGACACAAACCCTCATCAAAGCAGGCCATATTTCATAGAAAGATAGATGAGTAGATTGAGGACTTACCTTTAGTCCTTACAGTTTTAAGATCTTGATCAGCTTTTCTGGAAAAAAAACCCCAAACAACAAAAAAAACCCCCAAAACCAAACCCAAACCAGAAAGTCAACAAATTTTATATATACAAACTTATATTTCACAATTTAGCCCTGATGTAACTCATCTGGGCCTCCCAAATCACACCAGAAGTTAATCAGCCATACAGAGGTAAGGCTGAAAGGGCTCAAAAGTATTCACTGACTTTGCATGCCTCTGTTTACGGTTGTCTGGCTTTAAACACTTACCAGCAGGTGTCTAAATTAGGCTATCTAAAAAAAGAAGAACCCAAAATGTGGGGGACTTTTTAGAAAAGATTTCCCCAAGTGACTTGTTCAAGGATTTTGAGTGAGCCAGCGCTCAATTCAGAAAAGGCAACCAAGGGCCTGATCCAAAATTGACTGAAGGACACAGTCGGCTTGTATGACTCTCATGTCTCTGGAAGCAGCAATCACAACGTATGCCAGATTATGTAGTATAATGCATATGTTACAGGGTTCTGAGGCAGAGAGGTGGTCATTTTCATATTGAAACTATATATTGCTTTTCTATGCACCTGGCTAGATACTTGGTATACAGACTTTGTCTTCTCTAAAAAGGAGAAGGAAAAAAAAAGTAAAGTAAAGGCTGGTTTTAATCCCATTCATTCATGATCCATGCTAGAGTCCTGAAACCAAGGAAAAAACAATCTTTAATCTTTCTTAGCTAGTAAAGGAGTGCCTGAGGAACCTGCTATAATAATTTTGACTGGTATTTAGAAAGTGTACCTAGCTTTTTTGAGTTTTCTTGGGCTTTCTGGAGCTAAAAACAAATCTGGAAAATCAGTGTCACTTGGATACCAGCCATTCAAGTATTCTGATGCCAGACTTCTACCTCAGTTTTCATCTCCCTCAAAGATTTATTGTGTAAGATTTAAAATCTCAAAACATCTTAACCTTTTTTAATATTTACAGCTCTGTTAAAATCCTTAGCTCCCCCTCACTGGCTAACAGGGCTTAAAAACTCCAGTTGTTGTCTTCCTCAAGATTTTATCAAAGATTAATTAACATGGCTTGAAATGCATTCCTTTTCTTACTAAAAGAAAGGCTGCATTTATTTTTTTTAGTTATCACCAGGAAAGTCAGGATATGAAAATAAAAGATTTTAACAACATAGACAGAAAGACAGTTTTGGAGAAGTTAGACTAACCACCTGACAGTGGCAGAGTGCAAAGAGAGGTGAGAAAGGAGGTCAAATGTACATCAGTTAAATACACCTGGGAGAAAGTAGGTGTGGAGAAGAGTTCACTTAAGAAAAAACAGGGAAATGTAAAAGTCCATGAGGCGCTGAAAACAGGCTGTTGAGCTCCCATCCTTCCCCAGCCATCTTGTTGGAAAAATCAGGACAGTATTGGCCTGCCTTTTAGTAAAGGGAATCGGGGCAGAGTAACAGGTTTTCTGACTCTTTTTACAAAGGTTTAAGTAGAGGAAGAAAATTCCAAGATCTTGGTTATTACACTGTGCTTAGTTAAAGACACATGTCTTTAACTAAGCACAGAATTTGGCCTAACATTTATCTTTGTAAGAGACCATTTTTTTGTCTTTTCACAAAATCTTTACTCAAGCAAGATAATACCTGACTTACCACCACAGGGTGAAATCCTGCAACTACTCATAGGATGGGTAGAAGGGCACTGACATCCTCATTCCCGGGTAGGGGCCAGAGCTACAGAGCAATTGAAGGTTAGGTACAAAAGGGACACAGTCGAGCATCTCTGCACTTCATTCCCACTCTGTGTCTGCATTAGCAAGTAGGGCAGCTCAACAGGCGTGGATTCGCCGCATGACGTGGTTGACGTTGAGGACCCCATGTCCACCCGCTGGGCATTTCAGGAGGTTTTAATTGCGAGTAGCTGTAGTCTGGCAGCAGGTACTGAAAGCCGATGAGCACAGGAGTGCACTAGGTGTGCTCCTGCCATGCACTCCCTGCTTACTTCCACCTGAGAGAAGGCCCAGCCTGTGCGCCCCGGCCGCTCTGCAATGCAGACTGGAGCAGAGGAAGCAGGGCAGGATGATGGGGGGATTCGCTTCAAAGGTGCGACCGTAATCTACAGTGAAGAGACTGGCTGTCCCCTTGCCTGGGAGCCAGCCGGGTGGGCTGGCAGCAGGTGAGCCTGCCAGCCAGGCCCCGTCCCCGGCGGGAGGTAGGTGGAGAAGTGCCAAGGCTTCTTGGCCAGGCAAGCTCAGGCATGAGCCAGGCACTGAGCTGTTCGGTCATGTCCACACTGAAGCATTTCTTACGCGGGCAGAGAGAAGCAGAAGCTTAGCGGCCTGATGAATTTCAGGCCACAACCAGCAGTGGTTTCAGGACTGTGTTTTTTTAAAGTGTTATTTTGCTCCCTAGGTAACATTTTAGGGACCTGTACAGCACTTTAAGTAATTTGCCTGAGGCCACCACAGACATTTGTGGCAGAACAGGGAAATGCACCTTCATCCCCAGAGGCTCTGGCTAACACCATAACCGCACCAGCGTCCTTCCTCTTTTCTCCTTCCTGCTGGCTGGTCAGAATCAGCTTAAATTCACATAACAGGAAGATATTTTGATCACGGAGAGATAGGCCCTTGAGGGGCATTGCCATAAGACATTGCTTACCGAAAGAGAGACACTTGGATCACAAAAGGAAAATCCACATGGCACATAACAGGCTGCACAGAGCCCACAGCCGTCTGTCAAGTATGGTCACGGCAGTATGAGACGAGAGGTGGCTGTGGAGATGCAAGGGGAAAGGCGGTGGTGAGGTAAAAGGAGAAGCTAAGAAAGAGATGTATGTATTCAAAAGAAAATAAAGTTCTTGGCTATCATCCTATTTCACTCAATGGCAAAATTTCCACCGACTTCAGCAAGGCAACCGGCTGACAAGCCTAAAGAAAGTGGGCCGCCCATGTGCAACTCAGAACTGTCACCCCCTGTGAGACTCTGAGGTGCCAACACTTTGTTTCATCCCCAATCAGCAGGAAAATTTAAATATCAGATTTATTTTTTCAGATTGAAATATGCTGTGAATATCTGTTTTGATTAAGTCACAACATTTATTTTAGGCCTTGAGGTTTTGGATAATGCTACGATAGGAAAAGCTAAAATACTAAGTACAGAATGCCATGTATATTTAGCACATCAATATATAGAATATGAAAATTGAAATGATAGAAATCATTGAAATGATTTTGGTAATTTCTTGCAAAATCTTTACAAAAATCAGTACATTCACGAATTTAATTGAACGAGCATGTCAAGATTTCCACCCAACTTTCTGTTCATTACTTTTTACAGGCTGTACTTGCATGAACAGGAATTTTAATTTCAAAACATAAAGCTTGAATTTGCAAAACTCAGGCAAGTTACCATGCTCAAAATCTTGCTCCTCCTCCTGCAGGAGCCTTGCTAATTAGTTTTAATGAAACTGTGATAGCACCTATTACCTTTCACAAGCTTTGGATCAGGCCTTTGGTGAAAAATCTTTAATTATATCTTTCATCACAATAAAAATCTAAAGAGATGGAAATTAATAAAAAATAATTAATAGATTTTTTCTCAAGGCTTGTTCTAACTTGTTTAGTTCACTTTAGTCAAATATTTCATTTGTAATACTTTATTTACTGGGTGTAAAAAACAGTGAAAAACAATAATAATGAAAAATAAATTAAAATTAGTGGAATATTTTTCTCTGTAGTTATAATAAGCTCTTCAACTATTCACATTTTCTAATTACAGTGCCAGAGGAATATGCTGTATATTTTCATTGCATGTGCACAAGTAGCAATGTATATGTGAATTGCTATCAAATATTATGATGTATACATTTTCTTGTGGTATGTTTGCAAAATTAATACAAGATCTCATTGAATTATTCATCTCCCATTCTGTCCCTTATACGAATAAACCATGAAAAAATAGACAGTATCTATCTCACCAAAATGTATGGAATAAGATGGGGCCCTGTTTTTTTCCAACTGTCTAGGGCTTTTTATCAGTCTCCCAGAGTCTGAGCTCCTACAGGAGGGGAAAAATGTCTCAACTCCAGTCGCAGGCAGTTGGGTGAGTGCACAGGGAAGAGGACTAGTGTTGGTTTTATGGCTGTGGCATTAGGATGGGAATGAGTGGAGTAAGAGGAATGAAAACAAGAGACAAGAAGAATGTCTGATCTCATATGCACCCCACAAAAACTGAGAAGAACATGGTGTTGATTATCAGCTTAATGCCAGGTAAGAAGAAATTGCATTTCCAAATTTGGGGCAAAGAGCCAAAATATTGAGATTTGCTGTAGAAAACAAATTCCAAAAGGTTTCTGGGGAAACATCAAAACAACTGTATCAAAACACTAAATATAGGAATGTTTCTGCTTCATTATGTCAGTGTGGCAATACAAACTGTTACTATTCTTTCTAATGTTAAACAGAATACAGACGTCATATTAGCACTAATGTAAAGGTTTTAAAAAGTAAAAATATGAATGAAATAAAAATGAAATAGCATAAGAAAGCTAAAATAACACATAGAAGCTGATATTGCCAGTAAGATTCAAAATATTTAAAAAATTAAATATCTTGTAAAATATTTGTATTTTGACAGCAGAATGGCATTTTCTGATTAAAAAATCCCAATATTTTGAAGGAATCTGATAATTAAGATCATAAGGAAGTGATACATTAGGGTCATGCTTGTTCTTTCAATTTTTTTGGATCATTTTGGTTTTTGGACAATAAAATGTGCAACTGGAGATATTAGTATCTAGTTCTTTTCGTATAATGGAGAAAGGATACGATAAGATACAGTTTTAGAGGTATTTTTCCCCGTGAATCATCTTTATTCTAAAATAATATAAACCAAATACCCATCCCACTTACAGTCAGCACTTCCCTACTAAAATGCAACACCGTGTAACATGGCTCTTACTTTAAGAGTAAAGCAAGCTTTCTTGAGAAGTGTGGGAGAAAGTATTCAGAGGAAGACCAAGCCACAGCAAACAGCTTAAGCTGGACCCTGCTCTGCTAAATGTTTCCTTACACGGGGCTGCCGGCATCCCTCCAGAACCCCACTGCCAGTGATGCTGTGCGAGCTGATACCGTTTCATCTATGAGCCGAAACCTGCAGGGTCTTAATTCCCGTTGCCTCATTGTGCCTTGAAAAGCAGAAGAAAAGGACATCAGTAGGAAGTTGCTTACAATCATTCTGCATTTTATGAGATTAAATGAGGGGATTTCCCATCAAGGTGAAGGAGAAAGTACACCTGTAAAGACTGAACATCAGCACTAATTTGGCATAGCCTCCTTCCTGCTCCAAAACTTGCTGGAACATTTCTCACTTTTTTCAAACTCTCTTTTGTGTTACAGCTTAAAAACAATATACAATTTTAAAACTGCGAAGCTGTACTTTCCCACCTGCTCACGTCTTAACATGACTGGACTGTTTTTGGTTTAGAAAAACTGAAGAACTGCTTTTATACCTCTCTACTTCTTTACCTTCCAGTCTTGCTCTGTGATTTATTTTCCCTCACTCTGTCTTTCTCTCCCGTGTGTCATCATGTTGAGGCTCTTTAAAAAACTGCCACACCCTCCATGCTTCACCATTGGGACAGCCTGGGCTTTTCTCGTGTTTGGATCACTCGCTTGGATGTCACTCTGCTGATAGAAGCCCAGGGTGCAGAAGGGAGATAAAACCCATTTCTCCTATATGAAATAACGGTTGGACAAGAGTTGACCAAAATATGTTCTGAAAGGGCCTGATCTAATATCCCCTGTGATCAATGGAAGGCCTTTAACTGACTTCAGCAGGTCTCAGATAAGGACCCACATTAATATTATTACCATTATCGTTTGTAACGGAGGCTCTGAGCATTGCTGTACGGTATGTGTTGTAAGAATAAGAAACAAATACGGGATAGTATGTTTCTCTCTGCTGTTTTGAAAGAACATTAATTTCATGCAAATTTTTGCTTGCTTTGTTTTCTTTGCTGCTTTTCTATATCAGATGTTCCCTTGTTAGAGGTCCTCCATGTGTTTTGCGATCTCTCAAGCCTCAACAGAAAGATAAGAATATTAAAAATCAACAAGGAAGTTTTTCTCACAAATAGTTTAGGCATTTGCGGTGATTAAGTGTTAAAGAAAAAAGACTTCAGAATAATTCAGATGAAAGAAGTCCCACCTTATTTAATCGAGTCTCACTTGTATGGGTGACACTGATACCATTATCCTTCATGTTGCATTGTGTTCCAGGAAGAAACAGACCTAAATATCTGATATAAAAACCCAGGCTGAACTTTCTCAGGCCAGAGATGTTGAAGGCTTAAAAAAAAAAGCATAAATACTGCTCCCCTTTTAGAAAATTGCATAAATACTAGGTAATAAAAATCTGTAGAGATCAGAAAAATTAATACGGCTGTCTCTGCCCCTGTTGACCTCCTCTGTGTGGAAAGAAGGAAGTGGAGCAGGAGAAACTGTTCTAAAAGAAAGATATCTCTCAGAGAGTTTTTTGCTTCAGTAACTTTCCATTTGATTTATATCATGATCATTTCAGTGACTCTCATGAACTTTAATGGATTAACTTTTGCAATGTCCCCTAAGGAACGGAAATGTTATTACCCCTTGTAAGAGTTCTTAAGCTGGACCTGCTGAGGCTAGATGATACGCTTTGGGTCATGCAACAGATCAATGGCAGCATGCAGTCCTCTTCTCCTAAGCTCTTGGTGTGAGAAGTGAGCTCAGCAACTCCAAGATCACACTTGAGCACTTGAGGAAGTGGTACCTGTGTGATTTGCTGCTGGCCTTTGCACTTGAAGTCATCACATCTAGGACTGAGCTCCATGTGTTATGTTCTGGGCTTTGTCCTGCTCTCATTCAGATGATTAGGAAAATCCTTTTGACTGCTATAAACAGAAGCAGGCATACAACGTCATGCAAGGAGCCTGTTCAAGAACTAACAACTAAATTCAGGGTTGCATCTGAGTCTGAATTCTGTCTAAACTGACATATATACTTACATATACAAGTATATACACATCTTTTCTATCAGTATCTAACAACTAGTTTCTTGCACCACTTTACTCTTTTACCTCCTCTCCCTGATTTGTTACATACCCTCACCCACCATCTCTGCCACTCTAAATTTTAAGAGAGCTTTTAAAAATGTAGTTTGTATGCCCAAGCCTCAATACAGGAATGAAGCAACTAATCAATTATCACTTAAGTCAGCCACTTCTTATCTCTAAGAAGTATCTAGTAACTTCTCCAAGTACTTTGGCTTGTAGGTTTTACTAACTCGGTACATTGAGAAATGTATGTAACTAGGGAGTTTCAATGAATGTAAATAGTATTATTTATATATCACCAGTGAGGTTTGTCTGTATTAAAATTAACATAGTTTTAAAATTACATTTGCAGTAAAAGTGATGCAGTAAAATTAATTCAAATGTGTGATCCATATAAATTTTATCCCAAATGGATAGCTAAAGCTAAATTAATACGAGTCAGGCTGAACAAAAAGAGTATCATTTATACCATGTTTTGCACTGTTTCCACTAACTTGCTTTCCAGTGTGATTTCAAGCTAAACAACTTTAACTTTGGTAAAGATTAAAACCTAAGTCTGGCCTTAGTACTCTGAAGCACTAAAATGCTGACAAAGTTACAGAATAGCCAAATAGAAGGAATTCTCACAGGTGGCTACCAAGTTTTAATGCAAGGACAGTTAAAGGTAGGGGAGACACCCCTCAGTTTGCAATAGGGTAGGAAGGGGAGAACATTGGTTTGTCAATCACAGCTTTCCTAATCAAGGGCGGGGGGAGAGATGAAAGCCTTGAAAGGCTCAGGAAACTTAACTATAACTTCACGTCCAAATAAAGCTTTATGAGACAGTAATAACAGCCAAAGGGAGACTCTGAAGTATTTGCCAAGGTGTAACTCTATGAGAATAATTAAATTTGAGACAACCTGGTAATTGTTATTTCTGAAAAGGGTTGATGGATGGCTTTCTAGTCGTATACCACTGGCACTCTAAAGAACACCACTGAGATGACCCTAAGAAATAAGAAGTCAGCCATTTAACAAAGTATTTGGGACAGACATTATGAAAGTATTTCCGACTAATGAAAGGACACAGAAAAGTATAGCAAGTATATGTCATCAAAGTAGTAGGCAGTGCTTAAAGACTGATCTTGATCACAGACGTGCTAGAAATGCAAAATGTAGGAAATGCCAGAGGAAGGGTCATTTTTCAGTCGTGTGCTGAACAAAAGGCACCCAGGAGGAGCATGCAGAGCCATTCTTCTCAGGCTCTATTGCTTGTGTCGGTAAGTCTGATGAACCCGGGAAAGTGGATTTCCTACTTCATGGTAAGCATATGAGCTTTAAAACAGGCCTGGTGTGTCTATTGTCAGAGCTAGTATACAACAATCTTCATTACCAAACTAAAATAAACCGGCGTTGCCCTTGGTGGCTCAGCGGGAGAACTGGACTTGAAAGGGCAGTTTACAGAGGAGGCAACACACAGTGGCTGTTTGTTGAGACCCAGTGTATAGGAAGGGTACAGGTTAGCAGTCTGTTGAGCTGTAGTGTCATACCGACGCAGCTGATACAGAAGTTCAAAGGGAGCGTCTGAAGAATGTGGGTCTCTTGAAATGTGAGGCAAGAAGGATGAAAAGCTGGAGAGGCAATTCCCTTGTAGCAGTGATGCAGAGCATCAAATCTCATTTCTCGACAAGGTCTGGAAGATCTAGCCAAGAGATCCAAGTGCCACAGTAACAGATGCTGCAGGATGAAACGCAGCATATGTCTACACCAAAAACAAACCGACAAAATCCTGGTAGGACAACAATGTGTTTAGGTAACTGCTCTCCCAAAGCCATCAGGCAGGCAGATATGTTTCCCCAAGATATGGTGTTTCATGTGGACTCGGGCAGAGCTTCCTTCTTGCAAATAGTGCTTATTTTCAGATTTCTCCATTTGGCCAATGCTTTTCATTTTGAAGTTGATCTTTTGGTACTGGCAATATTTCCCCCCTTCCAACACAAGAGGCTAATTGAGGAAGGCCTGAGCCTTTCGTACTTCTGTACTCAGTACATGTGCTTAATCAAAAGGAGGTCAAGAAGGTTTGAGTGTTTCCTTAAGGTTCATAAGTGCACAAGTGTTTCCCTGAATCAGGGCCTACATCACCATTACTAATTCAGAGAGCACAGAAAATAACTGCAAGTGGAGAGCATCTTCCTCATGCAACGGGAAGTAGCTGGTGTGTTTTGTGCTGTTCTCCTGTGAAATGAGACCAGTGGAAGACACTTACTCTGCAAATGAATCTTTTGTGAGTTTCACTGTTGCCTACAGTAACCCTGAGGTCATTCTCCGCAGTCAGCTTATCTGTATCAGAAAGGAAAGGAATACAGAATGACGGGGCCTTTCCAACACCCATAAAAAAAAATATTCCGTACTGTACCAAATTGCCTGAAAATGTTTCTTGTAAAACAAAGAATATTCTTGGTATTGCTACTTTCCACGTAAAACAGTCCTCTTTCTTTCTTTCTTCTGTTACATGAAGCCATGTGAAGCTTTTATGACTCCTTCCTTGCACAAGATTTCTGCTAATAGAGTATTGGGGTAAATTACACCAAAGCCAGGCATGACCTTGTCCTATGGAAAGTTTAATAACAATGGATATCCCAACCTGTCATCCAGCTACAGAAACAAAAATCTCAATATATTTATCTTGTGGAGGAAAGCACAGAAACCACAGGGTCAGGGAAATCTACAGGCCATTGCTCTTTGGGAAAGTCAAAATCAACAAAACTACATTTGCCTCACCAGAACATTACAGAGTGGAGTAAATAGTCACAAAATATCCCCGGCCTTTTCAAACAGTAGTGAATCGCTAGCTACAAGAAAAAAAAGCATATTCTTTTATGGGTTTAGGGTAATCCTAAAACCGGGAGAGGAAACTGAACATAGAAGACAGGATGGCCCTGAGGCTTTTAGAAACTACTGAAAAAACCCCACTATTTCTAGAGTAGCCTACAGCATGTAAAAAAGCCAGAGAATCTCTGAATTCTGACACTTTAGTAAGGCAGTAAAAAAAAGGGCGATTTTCTGATAATACCAGCTTTGTCTGAGGAAGACCAGAAGAGTGGATATCAATATTTGTGCACTAGAAGGAGAGAAATAGCAAGCTGGGCTAGAATATTAGCCAAAATACTTATGAACTGTGTGGTTGCCAAGTACAACTAAAATGTCACTGGGAAGGTTAAGAGTATGTTTTCTTACTGGGGAATTCCAGAGGAACTATTACAAAAAAAAAAAATGGACCACAGTTTATAGGGCAAGGTTTCAAAGCTTTTTTGGCAAGATATAATTTCTACTGTGTTATCACCAGCCCTCAATATCCCCAAGCAAAGGCAGAGACTGGAAGAAATGTGTAGACAAGATGATCCTTCCTTGGCACAGTTACGTACAGATCAGCTCCTGTTATGTCAGCTAAATAAAACAGACTTCGCAGAGAAACACTTGCCATCTCAGTGACTGATGCTGGAAGAAGCTCTGTCTATCTATCTACCTATCTATTTACAGAAGATAGAGGTTGTGCAGGCTATACTGTGACAATGTCCAGCTGTCTCTGAAACAATTAGATTTAGATGGGAATTTAGGTGAGGAGCAAAGGTGAACACTGTCTGCAAAATCACAGGAAAATTTGTCTCAGCAAAATCGTGAGTACTTTTCTACAAAAGATGCTGAAGTATTATCCGGAGTACCTAAAACTGTGCATTTAAACAGAAACAGCAATGTTGCCTCTATTGCTTGCGAAGCCAAGAGGTACCTGAAGTTAAAATATCACATGATTTGCCACAGAAGAAATCTCTGGTAGTGTGAAAATAGGTTTAATACATATCTATTTCAGCTGAACTACGGCAGTTGCGTAGTCAAAGGAACTTGTGCAGTATGAACTGGTATGGGATTTATGCCCATGTTTAAAGCAGCCTGAAGAAGCAGCTCTTGTAATTAGCTCGTGACGTTCATTTGGCTAAGTCTGAAAACTAGAGATGGACCATTTAGACACTGTCATTGACTACTTCATCATTTATATTAGAGACATTAAAAATGTTTCTCAGTTCTGTCTAAACTCCTCCAGAATTACATTTCTTGTAACCCAGAGTAAATGCCTTCAGCTTCATTCTTGACCTCTAGAAGGCACTGGCACCTCAGAGGAGAGAATTTGTGTGCGTGTGTGTTAGCTTACTACATTGAGATTTAGGGCATCTGAGGTTAATTTTAATGCCCCTTCCCATGTAATCAGACAGCTCCTACATGTCTGTCAAGAAGTCGTTTGTCACAGCTCCATAATGGCACTTAGCTGGTGTATTGCCACTGTTGACTTCTAGTACCTCACCCTAAGAGTTGAGTCCTGCTCTCCAGTTACATTTGGGCAGAGAGTGGGGGTATAAGCAGATATTGGCCTCCTCATCAAATGAAAACAACATCTGACAAGTGATAGATCAGTAAGGATGGATGCTTTACTTATTCATATGCACCCCCCAGCAATTTAGTCGGTTCCCTAATTGTTTAAGAAAAGTGAGTTGCCTCTACTTGTCTTATATTTCTACCCACAAAGCACTAAGGATCCACCTCATTTTATCATTCTCAGAGCTACTAAAGGTACTTTTACTGACTTTCTTTTTCCTTTTCTTTTGCACAGCAGTCACGCCCCGTGCAAGAGTGCCTCTCTGTTAGTGACCGATTTAAAAAGTCAGGTACTCAAGAAGATGGAATTGTTCTGTAATTTTGCTTATGTAAAGTAGGTGTATTTAAAAAAATCACTCCCCGGAGGAACTACGATCGTACCTGTATTTCTAATTGAGAAAAGGGAATATCCCTAAAAATTGCAATTTACCTAAAACTGGAATAAAAAATGTTAATGAAAGTTCCATGTGAAAACATAAAGAAAGTCAAGGCACTAAGAAATCATATATGATTACAAGTGAACAAAAAATGAACTGAGCATAATAAAATAATTATACTCATGCTTTATTCTTAATGAACCGAGTAGTAAATGTTTTATTACAGACTTAAGACTAATAGGTGACTAAGTAAGGGAAATGTTTTCCAAAAATAATGTTGCATGACAAGTCCCTCAGCCAGTTTTCACAGGAAAGAAAGGAAGAAATATCCAACTTTGACCTAAAAGTACAGACCAGAAAAGCTGTCTTTGGCTGCATCTGATTCTAACCTAGCAATGATATCCCCATCAAACTGAAGTCCAAACAATTGCCCCCACAGCAAGTTCACCTCTGACAAGAAGTTAAGCTCTTTCAGTGCTCAGTTTCTGCAGCATCTCCAAAAATAACTGAGGAATCAGAACCCAACTGCTGACCTGGTGGTACAACAGGCAGATGATGAGCCAGCTCCCTTTTCACGGCTTTTTGTGTTTTACAGTGCTGGCAACACTAGAGCTTGTTTTCGTCAGTATACTATCCAGATATGACTCAGAAGACATATGGAGAATAGATATGTGTACTACCAAGATTCAATTTTTAAAGTCACTTTTCTGTTCATAACCACACTGCAAAAAAAAACCAAAAAACAAACCAACAACCACCATACAACAAAAATGTGCTAAACTGACAAAAACTGTCACTAATAGTTGTCTAAATCATTAGCTGGTCTTCTGCCCTCTAACTTCAGTGAGGATGGGAAAGGGGAAAGGTGCTTGATGTATAACTATGAAAAACGTCCATTTGGGGAAAACTCTTAGGTTAACAAACCTAAACACTGAACACTATTTTACAAAATGAAAAGCTGTAAGTTTATGGCAGCTGGAATGCATGACCCAAATTTATTGGTTACTATTCAAAAGAAGGAAAAAAAGAAATAAGATTTCAGTTTGCTATCGAGACTTTTGCATCACAATACACCTGCAAAATAAGAAGTGCCTATAAACAGGAGAAGAGGCACTTGTGAAGTCCACCTTTGAAGCTATATACATAATATGGCCATTTGCTGGGCGATCTGTAATCCATACTAGAAAGCAACAGTAGATGGCCTACTTTTCACAAAAAGTGAGAGCTAGAGAAAACCACATTGTGCCATAGGGAGGGGAAGCACAGACATAGCCTTCATTATTAATTGGCATACACGGAAAGAGCAAGCAGAAACAAGACTAGTAAAAGAAAGAAGGGAATTCTCCCCGGAAACATATGGGAAGCACAAAACAGAAGTAATAAAACATTAAAGAACAGGGATACAAACACCAGCGTGTCCAGAAAGTGCAATCATTAGTAATGAACATAATGAAAGCACTGGAAGTGTGAATGCAAAAGTTAATGGCTTCTTTTACACGTGTGAGAGAGTGCACGGCAAAAGGCCAGGGTATCTAAATAAGAAATGTATGAAAGAGTCTTCCAAGTATCATTTTCTATATAACTCACCAGCCTTCACTAAAGGGAGAAGTAAAGGAAAGCACAGAAAATTCCACTTTGACACCTGTCTTTTAAAGCTGTTTTCATTTTCACAATTTATCTTTGTAGTTCCTGCACAGCAGAGCTCCCAAAGCCGAGCACTGTCAGCAAGTCACTCTGGCCGCAGACCTGGTTTTCTACTCACTTACTTCACCAGTGCACTGGACCAACTCCTCTTTATAATTAGCCACCAAGGCTAATGTTCAAGCTATCCTTGCCATGTAAACCCAGTACAGGCTCAAATCCCTAAAGAAAACTAAGCACTCAGCCACTGTTGAGGAAAGCCGAGCAGAAGCCTTTTCAATACTTTTGACTATCGCTTTCCTATCTGGTTGAGCTCTCAAACCACAAGCTTCCGAATGTTGTCAATCAGGTACCTCAGGAAATATTTTTGCAGGTCCCCAAAGCATTTCCAACTCTGGAAAGCCAGTGCATGTAAATTAATGCAGATGCAATGTTACATGCAATTTGAAGAGTTATTGCTAAAAAAGCATTCGGTGAATGCGTTTTCAAACAGGATACATAAAGTTTGTTGGACACAAATACTTAGTAATAACATAGTGATTGCTTCAGAGTTGTCTAAGCGATAGCAATCACCTATTTAACCACTTAGTCTTGCTTCTAGTTAGGATCCAGCAAATTTCTTTCAAAACTAATGGTGTGATGTAGGAGTAGCTTAATTGAATTAAATGGCAGCATTTATGGGCACAACAAGACAGGAAGGAGCACAGCGTTATTTGCATACACAACCTTGCTGCAAACATAATTTGACTAGCTCTTGAACAGCAGTGGGTAACAAGGGTTGCAAGGTATAAAATGGAGGTGATTAATTCTGTCTTGGCCTGAAAAAATTACTTTTCTTGCCAATCTTTTGGCACCTCCTACTGACTAATACAGAAAGGAGTGACATAGGGCCTGAGGATGTAAAACAAATATAGTGAGAAATGAAAAGCTTTACCATCTAGCCTATATTAGGCTACCACAGCGATAGGGTAAGTGTGAAGGAAAATGCAAAAAGAAGGGAGGGATTGATTCCACTTCACAATATTCAGTTAGTCCAACGTTGGGAGAAAGTTTGAGAGGGGGAAGGTTACAAGCCTATAAAATATTGGATTTTAATAAATGATAATGGACTGAGTGGGAAATAGGCATTTGTGTGTGAATTGTAAGTCTCCATGACAAGTCTACAAGATGGGGTTAATAATGGGTTAAACCTATAAAAGGAAATCTGTAAGAAAAGACTTACACTGCAACCAGTGAGATAGGACCACAGAAGGAGACACATCTCCTTTACGTATCTTCCAGTACAAGGAGAAATTAATGAATTTTATAGACAATGGGCTTGACAATACAAGAGGCTGTCTCCCCTTTTATTTAAACCGGTGTAAAGCAAATGTATTTCCTTCCAGTGTATCAAAGTCAATAAAACAAGAGGGGAGAAAGACTGCTGTAAGGGGGAACCAGGCCTCCCCAGTGGCGTGACAGTGAAAAAAGGGTAAACATAAGCAGCTGGTGCCTATGGGACATTGCTATGTTCTGCATCACACAAGTAAGTGGCTGAACTCATTTACACGTGTTTACCCTCAACTATGCTACTCTGGTTTATAGATTAAGCTCTGCTTTCAGTTACAGCTGGGTATATCTAGAGTAACTCAAGATCAGCGGAGTCGCTTTGCATTTACAAGAGCAAAAAATGGGAGAGAAGCAGGAGGCTGAATTCTCTGTCAAACCGGTGCAAAGGTGCACCTTCGTCAGAGGACACTTTTAAAAGCAGCTACAGAACAAAAGCCTCTCTGCTTGCCAGCCAGGCATACATTATAGTAACCACACCCTTCTAGGTAAACCATGTACATAGAGCAAATCACTTCTTTTGTGAATAGGGTTTACTTTATCATTTTGAAAGGCATATTGCTATTTCTTGACATATTAGTATGCTTAAATGAATCACTTAAGAAAATAAACTTATTTGCCTATGTTTACATTTATTTGTCCTCTCTTCCGCTATTAATCAAATTTGTCTAATATTTTTATCACATTGTGTTTTAAATAAATAAATAACTACCACAATTGCCTTTGAAATACTAGATGCTAGCAATAAAATAAAGGCAAGAAATCACAGTCTCCCGTGTGGTGAGAGTAGGTGGAAGGGATGTATTGCTCCAGGTATGCTGATAACATACAATGTCAATACCCCACCATATTGCTAATTTTCTATTGCTCTAATGTCGGTGCCCTGCTACAGGTTAAAAAGATGGAGCTGCATATGCAACAAATGCTTCTTATTGTTAGTACTGTGCTTTAAAAAGAAAAAAGGAAATGAAATCATTCTGTGTGATGGTGTAGGTTTTTACATGGAAAGGGGCTAGTTTTCATGGGGGGCACTGTACCCTGAGCACCACCGAGCCCCCTAAGCTTGGGCAGCTGACTCGACGCACGGTTCTGCTGGTGCTCAAGGAACTGGTGCCACTTGCCCTAAGCCTCATTTTGCAGCTACTATACCGTGCCGTTTCAGAACAAATGAAGTAACAGCTTTTGTACAACAAATGTTCAGTTCCTATAGTACGCTATTTTTGCAGTTGGAAGGCCTCAGGCATTGCTCTCCTTCCAAGCCATACACAAACAAAGAGGGTTTACCACAAAAAAAGAGCCTCTGCTGAAGAGTGTAAGGTTTACCTTTGCTCCCTCGCTCAGAGGATCCTAATTTCATCAAGTTCTGTCCCTTCCTCTCATTCTATATTATATAGCTATAACCTAAAGTTTTCTCCCAACAGCAGCACAGGTCCCTCTCGATTTTCGCTTACCTTTTAAACGGACAGGATCATCCCAGACTTGGCCATCAGGAAAATCCAGATGTTACACCAGAAAGGAAATAGATGTCTTATTCTGTTGGTAATCCCTTTCATATAAAATTCCAATTGATTCAGTCTAACCTTATCACTGGATTCTTATTGCTACCAGACCTGGGCTAAGGCCAACTATACTTTAAAAATAAATAAACAAAAAGAAATAAAGCAGTCAACTGGTAAGTCTGAACCATTGCTGTCTTATTCTAGTTCTGTGCCAGAACACGCTGCAGATTTTCAGTGTAGGGGCTCTGGTAGAATCGCAGGGTAACAGTGGTGTAGCGGGCCCTGGAACTGCACGTGCTAAAAACAGATGTGCAAACCTGAAGATGTAGGCTATGCCATCTACACAGCTGGAGTAGGAGCCAGCAGAGCACTTCCTTCCTTCTCTAAGCACACGGATGCATAGCCTAGGGGGCATCTTGTTTCCAGCTGCTGGAACGGTTTCTGCTCAGCTCCCTACCCTTTCTCTGGCTTTTCAGCCTGGCTGCAAGAAAACGCGGGTATGATGGTGTGGAGGTAACCACATCTCCTGCTGGCCCACACTTTGCTATCTGTTTTGGCCCTAACCAGGTCCACACAATGTCCATTTTCAGTAGGACAGGTGGTTGCTGCTCACACCTACGTGTTTGCTGTTCTCGGAGTCCTGGTGCACATGCAAATCTGGGTGGCGACACATCCAGCTACCTCTGAGGCAGGTACCCCTCTGGAAGGCAGCAGTGCAGCCACCAGGCTGGCCCTCACGCACGACACCTTTTACTGGAACAAAAATGTTGATGCACCTTGTTGGGCGTAATTTCTTTCCACGGGTAGGGAACCTGCCTCTGAGTGACTTGGTATGTGATACAACTGGCATTAAACCCCAGTCTCCTGCCTGGCTCCCCAGACTTTTTAATCAACCTTCTTATCTTCTTTTATGAGGAACTTCTGTTCTGAAGTCTACATTAAAGGAAAACATACATTTTTATTTTGCTTCAAGTGTGTTAACAATATTTATTGAAAATATTTCTGGACAAAATATCAAAAACCATCTGATTTTCAATGATAAAAATACCACAACTGCATTTGAAACTTTACAGTAACTACAGTCTAAAAGTGAAACTAAAAAAGTGAAAGTTGGTTGTTGTTTTTCGCTGCACAAGCTGAGAGAAATGCAGAAAGTAAACAAAAAAGCACATATTAACATGCATTTATAAAAATGCTTCTGGCATTCTAAGATGCCTTAGGACTGGAGGGAAATAAAGGAGGCTATTTGTAACACTTGTGATAGAAAAAACCATGTGTGTGTGTGTGATCACATAAGTAGTTAGACACTGATTTCACAGTATTCCTTGCAGATTCTGTGACAAACTCAGCAAAAGGAGGAACAACACACAGGTAGAGATTGCTGCTGGGATTTTCCGAAGTCAAAAAACAATTTATGCAAGTACCTCCTATCCATTTGGAAAATCCCGGTGTTCGGGCTTACTACTCTTCTTCTCCCAGCTAAATTTCCTTTACCATTCCTTTTCTATTTGGTTATGCCTATGTTAGCTAATGTTGGCAACACTCAGCCCAAGTCATGCCAGCTAAACAGCAGATCGCAGCAAGAAAACATTAAGGATGAAGACAACACGTCTTGGGTTTGATGTTTAACTAGGATTCTTGAAACTTTCTTCACATGTTTTTAACTCCATTTTGAGGTTTGTGTTTGTAGTGGAGGTGCAGGAAATCAAGTAATTCAATGTGTATTTACCATTCATATAATTACTTTTATTAACTTACTTAAATAATTTGTGTAAGTAAAAGATCACCAGAACATGCAGTTACTCTGTTTACAATTACTCTGTCAGTTGATGCAATTACTATAAATAGGCTCAGAGACATCACTAATTAATGAAGTTGGAAGGGTAATATAAGAAGAAGTCTGCTACTGCACATCTAGGGCATGTGATCTCTAAGTTCAGATGCAGAAGGGCGATTTCTTTTTCTTTAGGGCTTTGGCAAGGATATATTATAAAGAACCCTCACACCCCAAATTGCCTCAGGCTACAGATGCTCAGGAAAGAAAATCAAATAGTAGAGTCGTGGCTTATTTTTAGCTAAATTTTAAACATTAGGAATGAAGCAACACCAGCGGAGTGTATGCACACACCTTGCTGATTTTAGTGGGGTTTATATGTGCAGACTTGGGGAAGACTGATCTTTAAACCTGGAGCGAAGGTGTCATTCCCCTCTTTATTGTGAACCCAGTAAAAATATATTTTATTTGCAATTTTAAGTATTCTTATAAACCAAATGTGGGGGGTTTTTTCAATCTGGGAAGAAAAAAAGTATTTATTCAGAGTCACTGGAGAAGAAATGTAGTCTCACACAAAACCTTCAGAAGAAAATTGTGCATATTAACAGTTCTCTTGAGAGCAATAATAGACATTCTTTGCATTTATTCAGCAAATTTACATCCAAATCGGGAAGATGTTGGATTTGTCTCAGTTAACGCTGAAATATTTGCAAAAATCAACACGGGAAAATGTTTCCCGCAGAAGCAGGAAGAGATAACCTTGAGCAGTTTTGTTTGTACCTCTGTGGGAAACTACAGGCAACATGACCACACTGTTTCAGTGAAATGTACATTTTCAGTCACAAAGTAGTACCTACCCTTAACAGCAGATCCAGTGAATCCCGTGATAGCCTTACAGCTGCATTGACTACAGGCCCAGCTTCAGGCCTCCTATGTACATAAGCAATACTCACCGGCAGAGCAGCACTCAGCAGTCTCTCTTATTTTTAAATAACTTTCTGTAAAGGATTCAGGATTAGATCGTAACAGAGCTGTAGAAGTATCATTCCCATTATCAGTAATGAAAGCAACATTTTACACACACACACACACAGAAAAATATACTCTTGTGGATTATTATCAGCTTTGCTTCTGCATCAGTTACTTTCCTTTCTGAGGGAATGAAATGTAACGTCCCCAACACCCGGCAACAGTGGCTAGCTACAGTGTGGACACCAAGGTGTCTTCCCATATTTTCTCTGGCCTTCTCATTTCCTTCATTCCCCAAATATATCTTTACCAGAAGAAAAACACCCTCAAAAATCTGAGGGACCTGAGTAGCCTTGGTCTCTGCCGATGCCAGTAGGCGCTTTATAAAGTTGACCAGGTGTAGAAGAGAGCTGAATTAGTCTTTGTTTTTCCAGTTCTCCCACTGCCATTAGCATCAAAGCCCACCCTTCCTAGCAGGGAAACGCTTTGCAAAAATGCGAAGATATCACCTCCACCCTGCACGAATGCTGGCCCCCTGCTGCAAGCAGACCCATTTTACAGGTAGGCAAATGGAGACCGGGAGGGAGGGCCGCTCCTGTCGGAGGCGTGGGTAGGGCAAAGCAGGAATGACGTGCACCCTCCAGCTAATTTGGCACAAGGTGTGATCCCCAGAAGCGACGCATCCGCAGGGCTCGGGGAGACAGCCCCGGCTGCCTGTCCATCCCCGCGCTGCCAGCGCCGGTGAATCCCGTTACAGGACATACGGAGTCTACGCGGCACACGAGACCCGACGGGACGGTGGCGGGGGCTGCCCGCCGCCTGCGCTGTGCCCCGCGCGCGGCCCCCGGCCCCGCGGGACGCTCCGCCTCGGGGGGCGGCGGGCCCCGAGCCCGCCCCGGCCCTCCGGGAGCGGCGCCGCGGGCTCGGGAGCGGCCCCGCGGCCCCGCCCCGGCCCGGCCCGCCCCGTCGGCGGCTCATTGATGAGCGCGGCCCTTTGAGGAAAGGGCGAGTGCGCCGAAACCGCTGCAAAGCCCCGATTTTTCAAGCAGCAGCGCAGCCTGGGAACTTTGCATGTTTCGCCATTTTTCACATCCTGACTCATTTCTGTATCAAAAAACGTGTTCTCTGGAGCTCATCGGACACCCACCGCCTCTCCCGCCGCGGCGGCGGTGGCGGCGGCGGCAGGCACCATCCACCGCCTGGCAGCAGCAAGGGGAACTATAGCAAAAATCCCCCGCGGCGCGGCAGCCGCAGCCAGGCACCGGGCAGCTCCCGTCCCTCCCCGGCCGCCCCGGAGTCCCCCCGGCTCCCCCGTTCCCCCGCCGCCCCTTTTATTTTATAATATTTCCAGAGGGGGGTTGCTCGCCCCCCCGAGGGCCGCGGCCGCTGCAGCCCGCACGCCGCGCAGGGAGCGGAGCAGGTGCACCCGCGGAGGGCCAGCCCCCGCCGGCGGCAGGCACCTACGCGGCCTGGTGGTGGTCGCCGAGACCCCCGGGGGGGGGGGGGGGGGCCGCACGCCGCCCCACGGCGGGACTCCCCTTCCCCACCCGCCGCGTACGGGGGGGAGGGCTGACCCCGGACCCCGACGGCTTCCTCAGGGAAAGCCTCACGCCGCGGGGATGGGGGCTGCGGCCGCGCCGTCGAGGGGCTGCGGCGCTGGCGCAGGGGGGGAGGGGGGGTCCCGCCGGGGCGGGGCGGGGCGGCGCGGGGCGGGAGGGCCCCGTCGGGCGCGCGGCCCCGGTCCGCCCGCCCCGCGCCCCGCCGCCGCGGCACGGGCCCGCCGCGCGGCGCCAGGCGCCTGCGCAGTGCAGGGGCGCCAGATTTGGCGGGAGGGGGAGTGTCCAAGGCCCTTTGTTTGATGGCATCTCTGTTTACAGAGTTTACTCTTTAATCTCAACCTGTTTCCTCCTCCTCCTCCCGCGGCTCCTCGGCACTCCCGTGCGCGGCGGCGGAGCGCCTGGGCGCAGCCCGGCAGCAGGGCGCGGCGGCGGGCGCGGGCTCCCCCGTCCTCCTCCCCCAGCGGCCGGTGCGAGGATGGCCCGGAGACCCCGGCACAGGTAACCCGCTGTCTGCGGGCGGGGGGCGGCCGGCCCCGCTCCGCTCCGCTCCGCTGCGCTGCGCTGCGCTCCGCGCCTGTCAGACGGGGCGCGGGCGGGGGAGAGGGAAGGCAGCGGCGGGAGAGGGGCTTGCCCGGTGGACGGGGCGGCGGGCGGGCGGGCACCCCCCGTCCTCCGCGCACCTGGGCTACTCCGCCCCCGGCTCCCAAGCGCAGCGCCAAGCGCCCCGCTCCTCCGGGGGCGCCGGGGGAGCGGCAGCCCCGCGGGACGCGCCGCAGAGCCGCCGCTGACGGGGCGCCCGGGCCCCGCGCCGCACGCCTGCCGGACGCCGCGGCGGGGCCGCGGGGTGCCGGGGCTCGCTGCCCGCAGGGGCCGGCGCGGAGCCCGGCGGGGCTGCGCGCCCCGCAGCTGCACGGCAGGACAATGTCGGGCCGGCTCGGCGGCTGCAGGTAGCGCGTCCCGTCTCATTCATTCATTCCCGGCGGGGTGGGACGGCAGGTGGGCGGCGGGCGCGGGGGCTGGGCTCCCTCCCTCGCCTTTTTTTTTATTGATTCTTGCAGTGGCGGCCCCTTTCCCCTCGGGAGCGCGGCTCTCCCCCGCCGGAGTAGTTGCGCCCGGCGGGGCTCGGCTCTTTCCCGCACACGCCGCTCGGCACATGCCGGAGCGCGGCAGCGCGGGCGGGCAGCTGCGGGGGCTGCGGCTCCGACGGGGCGCTCGGCCGGAGCTGTCACCCGCGCCCGCCCGCCCGCCGCGCTCCCGGGCGAGGGCGATCCCGCCTCGCCGTGCCGCGCCAGGGGCCGGGGGCGGCGGCGCCCCGGGGGCGGCGGGGCGGACGGGACGGGACGGGACGGGGCGGCAGCGCCGCGTGGCCGCGTCCGTGCCGCCGCTGCCGGGCGGGCGCATGGAGCGGGGTTGTTGTCTAATTAGCCGGGGACGGCGGGTCGGACACGTGGAGGCTTTTTTCTCTTTCTCTTTGCAGCCCGGCATCCTCCCCTCTTCCCCTCCCCTTTGGCTGGGCTGTGACAGAGGAGAAAGTCGCAGCCCTGCCTTTCCCTGCCCGGCTGCCGGCCCCGTCCGGCGGCACTGGGGACCCGGGGGCTCTGTTTAAGGAAGAGGGGCTTGCGGTGCGGGAGGAGGCAGCGGGCCGCCGGGCGAGCGCCGGGCTGTGCTTTCGGTGTCAGAGCGGGGGTGTCGCTGGGGCTGGCGATGAATCACCCCGCCCGTCTCTCCCGAAGAGAGGGACGGCCGCCGCCTGCCTCGCGGGCGCCTCCCGCAGGGACGCGGCGCTCCGGCGCCCCGGGCTCGGCCGGCGGCCCCGCCACGGCGGCGCGGTGTCCGCCTGCCCGCGGGCCGCGGAGCGGGGCCGCCCCGGGGGCAGCGGGCGCGGGCTCTGCCGCGGCAGCGGGCGCTGCGCCGCGGGGCCGGTGCCCGAATTCCTTCAATCACGGTAGCAGCAGCGAGTCATTTCCTCTCCACCCCCTCCTTTTTTTTCCTCTCTCTCTCTCCCCCTTTTTTCTTTCCCCGCGTTTCGTCGCACGGGTCGGTTGCCCGGACGAGAAGCGCAGCGCGGCTGCCGGGGGAGCGCCGGAGCGGGGGCGGGCGCGGAGCTCCAACCCTCCGTCCCGGCCCTGCCGTGCCGTGCCGCGCCGCGCCGCGCCGCTCGGGGGGAGGCTTCGGGGCTGCGGCCGGAGGTGCAAAATAATAAAAAGTTTCAGAGCAGCGCTGGGGCCCGTCTGGCTAAAGGGGTTACCGAGCGTCCCGAAATCCCAGGGCCCTTTGCTCCTGCCGGAGAGCACAGGTAGTACAACGGGGTTTGCTCAGTTCTGCGGTGCCAGCAAGGCCCCGGTTATTTAAATAAACCGGTTACATTACTGGCACCGCACTTAAATAATTTTAACCTGTTCGCCGCTGATGTTCTGCTGCCGTTGCGGGGCGGCGTTCCTCTGCTGTGCCTGAAACACCTCGCCGCACAGGAAGCGTCCGATGGATGCGTGCGTGCCTGGTGCTTTTACTATCTGTGAAACTCATTTTCAGAATGATACTTGGAAATCGAGCCACAAAACTTCCTTTGGCATATGGGGCAGTCGCACAGCTGTCTCTCTGTGTCAACTTAGAAAAGTGAATCCACTTTGAGCGGCGGCAGGGGAAGGAGCCGCATTCGTAGCAGCTGGAGCGTGTGAGATTTGCTCAAGTGTGCTGCCCCGCCGAAGGCCGGGAGGCTCCAGCTGCGAACGAGGGGTGCACGCTCGCCTTGGGGTGCAGAGTGGGAGCTTCAGGGGGTGCTTCCCCCAAATGGTTACATGGGCCAGGGAACAGGGAGTGGACCGTGGGGCCGGGCAGGCTGGAGGACTATGGCACCGTGGGGGCCAGTGGAGGGTGGCAGTGATGGGCTGGGTGGGTGACTCAGGGGCCACCTGGCAGAGGCTCGGGGAAGGCCGCACACATCACGGCAGGCTGTGGAAAACTTCCCACGTGTAGCACGGTTTTCATGGCACATGCCACAGGCCAGAAAACAGGGTTGAAGATGTACGGTGTGATTAGCCCAGTGTACTTTAAAAGAAGATATGTTTAGCAGCTTGCATTTTGGAGGTGTTTGCATCTTGACTAACAGTCTCTGTGCTTCACTGCAGCTTAATTTAAAAAGTGATCTCCTGAAAACAGGTTAACGGGATAAACAATGCCTGATAATTTTATTACAAAATAACTTTATTTTAATGTCTTAGTCATACCTTAACATACCACAGCATACCATACCATCAGATACATCACAGTTTTTAGTTTCATAGCATGACATTGTCTCCTTTCTAGCACTTGTATCATCTCTTAGCTGAAGTGTCACAACTGCTGCCCGTATCTTAAAAGTTGAAAATAAAATACTGCCCACCAGAAAGACAGCTCTTGTTGCAAAACACTCTCTTTTAGTTTTAGTTAACTGGGTAGAGCAAGTGCTGTTTGTGAAAAAAGAGTACTAGAGTCTTTTTTACCCATAGATAGCCTCTGGGGAAATCCCTTAGTCATGAATTAGGTGCGTAGCAGAGTATTTCAAAAACAGTATGAGGTATTAGAAATGGAGTAGAGGTAATAAGGTCTTAAGTTAGAGAAATGGAGAGTATGAAAGGGTTCAGTCATTCATTTGTTGGTTGCAGGATATTAAATATACTTGTCCTCAGCTCTTGTCTGTCCAGACCCATAAATGGCAGGCACATTTTATATTAGAGCTTATTGCATGTTAATGCTATCACTTACTGGCTTTACTTAATTATAGGAACTTTTGCCTTCACAGATAGGGTCCATGACCATATTCTCAAACAAGGTTATTACTGGTTAACTTTTTGTATTTATACACAGTCTGTTTTATTTGGGAATGATATATCTGCTCTATTAAACATACAAAAACGCTAATATTTTTCAGAATGTACAGCACGAGTTAAAGATTTTGAACATGCACTTGTGTAATGGACACAGCCTCTAGTTCTCTTTATTGTCCCAAACATTGTATTTTAATTTGAAACCTTCATTGGTTGAAAGTTTGCCAAATGTGTAATTCACCACTGATCTAACAGTAAGAGCAGGTCTAAACATGCACAGTAATACGAAGGTTGCCAGCCCTTGGCTTGTATCTGTGGATACCAAAACAGCAGAACCAGTTCAGAATACTAGAACAACAGAATGCAGAACAAAATCTTGTTGTGCAAGTTTTAAAACTTTTATCTGTGTAACCTTTGTAAGGATTGTAGTGGGGTTTTTGTGCTTTGTAATTAAGTAGCTCAAGTCCTCATGTTCCACTCTGTGTCTCGCTATGTTTCCTTCTGCAGTATATATAGTAGTGATGATGACGAAGAAGATGTTGAGATGTATGATCACGATTATGATGGTCTGCTTCCTAAGACTGGAAAACGTCACTTAGGAAAAACCAGGTGGACCCGGGAAGAGGTAAATCAAGTTCATTCATCTCCTGCATGTAAAAAGATGGGAGAGGGCATGGATCACATTCTTCTGCGAGTTGCTTATCTGCAACCTAACGTGAGTGACAGTCCCACGTATATGAATGAGGACAAAGCTTTCGACCCTTTAGCTACATTCAGTGTTTTATTTAACTTTGAGGATCGTTCTTGTATTTTAAATAAAATGTATAAACACCATTTTTTTATGTCCACCAAGGTCTACGTTACAGGTATGTGAGTTTCCCTGTAATCCCTGTTGGAGAAACAGATTAAAAGTCACCTGCAGCAATGCTTGATTGTTACTGCTGCCTCTTTTTGTTTGAAAACGGTTGCTATGCGAGAACTGACGTGTGTTCAGTGTCCCACAGCAGCAAACAACTGTGGCAGAAACTGCTGCAGTCCTTTTGTGCCATTTGCAATTTGCACTTTAATTGCAGCATTGTGATTCTAAGTGGAAATAAATTAAGAGCTGGAAGAAAGAAATCCAGGAGTCCCAAAATTGAGCATTCAAGATGTATTTTGTTTTTGAAGGTCAGAATGTGTTTTAGTCACGGTACCCTTGCGCTGACTTTCCGGGTAAATTGTGGTATCAAACCCCTTTGCCAGGTGGATATCCTGTGGCCATTTAACTGGTTTGAGTTTATTGTGAAATACATTAATACAGTTCTTAAGCTATGTTTTGACTTTCTCCTCTCTAACAATGTATATTGATATATAAACAGTGGCAGGTCACCTCTTGCAAGCATTTTTTTTTTTTTTTATTAATCATAGTCTGCTCTTACAGAGGTAGATGTGTTTCTGATGTGGCCTGGGAGGAAGGGATGGCCGTGGAGCCCAATGGCCACTTTCCTGTCACATGAACTGGGAGCATACTGGGAGGCGCTAATCAGGGAAGGGGAGGGTTGCTCCCCTCCTCTTATCTCCTGGGACAGTTCTCGCTTGTCTTGCACTATCTTGATCTTTCCCAGTACATGAGATGATTGGTTTCTTTTGTCTTTAGGGTCTATATTTCTGGCCTTATCATTAAAAATACTGGGCCAAATTTCTTGCTACTGCGAGTATGCAAAACTCCCTCACAGTGATCAGGAGCAAAAAGGAGCCATTAGTTTTATTGTGCATTCATTGTACACGGATAGGCAGTGAGCAAATTACTGGAACTCCCATTACTTGCAAGACATATAAAGCTTAAGGCTGTGATTTTCAGAGGTCCCCAGACAGCTGGGTGCCTGAGTGTTACTGAATTTCATTGTTATTCTGATGCCTGGCATCTAAACATCCATGCCCTCCTGTAAATCCAGTACAAGAATAACAGTTACATTGCTTTGAGCAGTAAAATGGCAATGTAAAATGCGAGTTAAAGAACAGCACAGAAAAAGTCAGTCTTTCTCCTGTAGCATGGTAAAGAACCTACCAAAATCCACAGGAGTAGAAAAAATCTCCTGATTTAGGCAATTAAAAATATGAGAAGACTACAGGCCACCTCCCCTTACACTCAGGATGCAGAAATAGATGCATAAAAAGCTAGAAGGAGGACTTTTTTTAAAAATGTATTTCATTTGCATGATAAGAGATTGCAATATTAATTATGTCTGGTGTTTTTAATGATTCAGGATGAGAAACTGAAGAAGCTTGTGGAGCAGAATGGCACAGAAGACTGGAAAGTCATTGCCAATTTCCTTCCTGTAGGTGGATATTGGTTTCTGTTTCCAGTTCTAGTGACAACTCTTTATCAGAGGTTTCCAAGTAAGGGAAAGGGGAGTGGTTGCTTTATAGTTACATTTTTGCGGGAGATATAAAACCTCCACAGATGGAGGCCTCAGAAATTTAGTTAGGATCTTATCAAAACCCTTAACCTTAATTTTCCTTTCATTTCTCAGAAAGGGCTGGAAAAAATCAAACCAGCAAAAATGGGGGTTGGAGGAGTGTTGCACAGTAGATGGTCAACATGACACTGAAATGAAATGTCTCAGCAGAGAGAAAAAATAGCTTTGATGAATTGTAAGTGTGGTTTAGAAGATAATTGTTTTGCGAACACTTTGGCTGTTGTAGAAATACTGAATGTGAAAGCATGACAACTATTGTGCCAGGTGGTGAAGATTCAATTTGTGTAGTTTTGGTGATACAGTCATCACTGCAGGAACGATGGAAATATTGTCTAGTTCAGTGAGCAAAGTGATAGTTAAGCATCTTCTTTTCAGACCTACTATATCACTCCATATTGTTTAGTAGTCGTAGCTGAAATACATCGGGAACAAGTGTACCTAGATAAGAGCGTTATCACTCTACATTCACCTTGTCTAAAGAATGATCTACTTTGCATATTTTACATTTCACTAGAATCGGACAGATGTTCAGTGCCAGCACCGATGGCAGAAGGTACTAAACCCAGAACTTATTAAAGGTCCGTGGACTAAAGAGGAGGATCAAAGGGTAATCAGTTTTCCTTTCTGTCTGATTAATGACTTACTAGCAGATTTCATGTGTTGGGGCAAAAATCCTAGAGTCTTTGGTGGTCTCAACACTAATATGGCCAGAAGCAGAGTGATCCTGTCAGTATCAATGCTTAGTATTTGTGTACTGCTTTCTAAGTTTTCTACGCAAGTTAATTAATGTTGCATTACAGCACTGTAATGTAGAATTGCAGTCTAGAAATGCCAGGTTTTTCCTTTTGGGTAAAAGTATAAATGGGACGTGGGGAACCTTAATTGTGTGTTAGCTTTACCGTGGCAGTTTTGAGAAATGTTGTTGAAAATATTGCTCCACCACAGAAAAATTTCATTGATTCATCATGCATCGTTAAATACAGGCAGTTTTTATGTCCTTCTTTGAAGGTAATAGAACTCGTGCAGAAATACGGTCCAAAGCGCTGGTCTGTCATTGCTAAGCATTTGAAGGGAAGGATTGGAAAGCAGTGCAGGGAGAGGTGGCACAACCATTTGAATCCAGAAGTGAAGAAAACCTCCTGGACAGAAGAGGAAGATAGAATTATTTACCAGGCACACAAGAGACTGGGAAACAGATGGGCAGAAATTGCAAAGTTGCTGCCTGGACGGTAATGACATACACCTTTAGCTCTTAAATAGGAAAAAAGGAAAAAGCTGCAGGTCTGAGCAGTCTGTTCCAGTTGCCTCAGGCTGCACTTTATAAATCAAAAACTTTTGGAATCAAAACCTGGAAAGCCAGTGACATCGATGTGCGTTTTTCTCAGTGGGGAACTGTGCTGTTTGGTCAGTACATGGAACAGTATGCTATTTTTACATGCTTTTAATGTTTGCCATAGGTAAAAAACCCCAGTAACTAGAGCAAGACCGTAACAGTTTCCTAAACGTCTGTGCAATCTTATTTGTGCTTGCAATAACTGTCAAAATTTAAATTGGTTTAACAGGGAAGGATCAGGTTCTGATCCTTAAGTGGAACATAATTTACATTCAGCTAAGGGTATACCTTCAACATGAAATCCAGTCTGTTTATTCAAAATGATTTAAGAGAAGGCTGCTTCAACATTTGTAATTGCTCCTGAATCATCCAGATTATTCTGACCTGTTAAAAATCCATGTATAACATAGGAGAAACTGACTTCCTCAGACTCTGGTCCTGGAAATACTTGTCTCATTGAAAGCTTATGCACAGCTTGCATATAATTTCAGAGAAACAGTGTCTTACTCGCTCTGTAGTAAAAGTGACTCAACATAAAGTGTATTCAAGCAAATAATGTAAGCAAGGGAGAGGTTTCCCTTCCCATTTTTATTCCTGCTGTTTGGTGAAACATCTTCAAGATCTAAATACAATGCTAAGATCATGACAGCCTTTTAAGCGGGCATTCTGTAGGCTGCTTTCACCTTCTAGAAGAAAACAAGAAAGGAATTGCCACTTGGAAAGTTTTTTTTTGTAGCTTCCACACATCACAGATACAGCTTTCAACAACACTCTGTGGTGGTGATGTTTTTCAAATAGAGGAGCTGTTTCTAAGCGTAGTCTTAAAATCTCACAGACTTGATAAGTTTGCTTTTTCTGACTCATGTACGTGAGAATTTGAATCTCAGTTTTTCTGCAGCTAAGAAAAATCCCAACAGCTTTGTTTACTGAATTTGTGTGTATAGGATGATGTTGTCAGTGTTTAGGTGTCCAGTTGGAAAGTTGCTTGGAAGTTAGTCTTTTCACAGCTGTTCTCCACAGTCTTTCTTTCCAGCAATGAGATACAATAAAACTCCACTGTAATATTAAGACTTAGGAAGATGGTGTTGGCACTCCTTTAAGGTAGCCTTGAAGGGGTGTTAGCCTTTGCTGTCACCTCACCTCATGGGAATGAGGTGAAGCTGAAGTTATTAATTTCTTACAGTCTGAGGACCTAAGGCTTAGAGATTGCTTTAAAAAGTACATAAACAACCACAGCCCATTTGTCTTTTCCCCTACCTTTTATACTGAGCATCTTTGCTGAGAAGTTTGAGAGTAGCATTTCTAAAGGTGGGGGCAGGAGGAAGGTCAGAGAACAGCTCAAGGTTTAAACAGAAATGCTGACAGCAGTTTCCTGCCTATTAATCTGTCTGAACTGGAAACGCTCGTTTTTAAAACTCCTCAAACGTATGTATTTCTATTGCAGAACTGATAATGCTATCAAGAACCACTGGAATTCCACCATGCGCCGAAAGGTTGAGCAGGAGGGCTACCTGCAGGAGTCCTCCAAAGCCTGTCACTCCTCAGCAGCCGCTGGCTTTCAGAAGAGCAACCACTTGATGGCCTTTGCTCACAACCCACCTTCTGCACAGCTGCCGGTAGCCGGCCAGCCCCCGCTGAGCAGTGACTACCCCTACTACCACATCTCTGAGCCACAAAACGTAAGCGCCTGAAAATGCGGGGTTTTTTTTGTTTTGCTTTGTTGAATAGATGGGTGCACTTTAGCCATACCTGATTTCAGGAAGCAAGAAGGGTTTTCTCCCAGTCTTGGTGGACTTGGCTGTGTTTGATGTCAGGCAAAGACTTCTTTGACTTCGACTTCATTCAGTGATGAAAATATGTACATTTCAGATTGATTGCTGGCATTCGTGTGGTGGAATCGGGTTCAGCATTTTTAACGTCTTGTAAGCAGTGAACATGTTTCCAGTACTGTTTCTTATAGTGGTGAATATTACATTTCTTGAAAATCAGTTGAATCTGGTTAATTCTGTGTTCTATGTCAAAATCTCCCAGGTTCCCTTCAGTAATACTCAGTTTGTGGGTTGCCTGTCAGAACCCAGTAAACAAGTATTGTTTTTAATCTGATTCTTTTTCTATTAATGATTAATAATGAAACAGGCTGCTGCTTCAGACAGTTACATTGTAGAGTTTTAGGTGGTAATAAATTGCATCTTTTGCATTTTCACTTCAATTTAGAAAAATCTTACAAACGCCTCTATAAATTATTCATCTTTTCTCATTCGGGAAGGGTAGATATTTCATATATGAATTTTCTTTCTTCCTCTGTAATGCTCACTGTCATATTCCTAAAAAACTGTTTACTTTTCTTGTAAACATGGTTGGGTTTTTTGCTATTTCATCTCCATAGATTATAAATATTAAGTACCTAAAACCAACGTATGTTTAACACAAATTCACAATGCAGGCAGACAATATGATAGAAATAATAACTTCTAGTGTCTTTTGCTTTTTGGCCTAGGTCCCTGGTCAGATCCCATATCCAGTAGCGCTGCATGTAAATATTGTCAATGTTCCTCAGCCCGCTGCTGCAGCTATTCAGGTAGATAACTTGAACCTCATTTCAAGAGTCAATTTGTTAAACATTTGATAAGTCAAAATGCAGACATCGTACATTAAGGAAACATTTTAATGTAATAAGTGTGGTAAAGAGAGAAAATGGGGAAGGTGGGGGAGTTCCAACATGGCTAATAATTGCTTCTTCTGAAGTGGATTTAAAACACAGTAGTTGACATCTGGTGTGATAGCTTTCAATTTCTCCATTTCAAATGTCTGTACTGAAATTCAGCAGGGACTTTGGTAGTGGAAAACACAATTGACATTTGTTTCATCTTTGAGTCTAATTTGGCTATTATAACCACAGGACGGCAAGCCATAAGCATTTTAGTTGCTACATCCTATCAGACCTTTATCTTTTCTTTTCCCTTAACTCTTAATTTCAGAGACACTATAATGATGAAGACCCTGAGAAAGAAAAACGAATAAAGGAATTAGAGTTGCTACTAATGTCGACTGAGAATGAACTGAAAGGGCAGCAGGCATTACCAGTAAGATTGTCACTGTGTGCTTGGATGGAGGGATAGCAGCATTACCCCAGTGCTTGTCTTTTTAACTTTTTACTCCCCCTCTGCCTTTGATACTAATCAAGGCTCTATATTTCCGTTTTAAAAGTATGAAACATAGCACATATATAATCTGTATTTGCTTTGTAAATTCTTCTATTGAGAAAAAAAAGCAAACAATTTGCAGGTATTTTACTTCGCAAAGTGGGAGCAGGGCTGGGCTCTGTAACGTGATGTAATATTGGAAACAAGATGATTGTACGAAAATGAAGAATCCCACAGATCTTAGATCAATGGGATCTGCATTTCTGAAAGTGTGCAATGGTTCATGTGATGAAAATGTAGTGCCTGTACATTAGATTTTTCTTCTCTGTTGTTTTCTTTCCTTCAGCTGTGTTTTATACACTTTGTAAGCTTCAGACTCGGTGCATGTTTGATGGTTTGTTTTACTTCTCCGAATAATGTTAGATTCTTCATAACTGCATGTGTGGAGCAAATGCTGGCTATTACTGAATTCTCACACTTCGTTGTATATGCTATTGGATGTTAATGTGTGAAAACCCTTACGTAATTACTTAACACCATCACCAAAGCCAAGAATCCCCAAATCGTTTTTGAAGATAGGTGATAGCCAGCAGATTCTTTTTTTGGGTAATATTTAAATTAATAGTAAAACAACTGCATGCATGATACGTTAGTTTGGCCACTTTTTAACTTTAGTTAATGTTTTGCAATTTCTTCTGTTGCATGATCACACTGGAAAGAAACTTCTGTTAATTTGTTCTTCTGCTTTCCTAACCACGTTGATTTGACAGCCTCTTCATTGCATTGGTGTAAGCTGTAGCATTAGACAGGGATAGAAGAAGAAAAGGAGATAAGCAAACAAAAGCAACTCTAACTCTTAAATCCTTTAGCCTTCTACAGTGCTGAGCGCTCAGTAGGGAAATCCTGCCGTTTCTTGCTTCTCACAGAAAATGACTTGCAGACACTTTTTGAGCTTTTGGAGTAACACAGTATGAATTGATTATGTGTTAGTAATTATATATGCTCATAAACCTGGAAATAAATTATGAGGTAACTTTGGGATAACAAATACAATGCCGATATTACTTAAAACGAGATCTTGCACTGATGAAAGGAAACATCTTGACAATTGTTTCATAGGCATAAGCTTTTAGATGATGATGCAACTACTTTTATCTTTCCTCCAGTGGCATCTGACACCTTGTGCAATTTCATTGCTAAGTTCCTTCTGCCTTTTTTCCCCCCCTTTTCTTTTTTTTTTCTTCTTCCTTTAGACACAGAACCACACATCAAACTACCCCGGCTGGCACAGCACCACGATTGCTGACGGTACCAGGACCAGTGGTGACAATGCACCTGTTTCCTGTTTGGGGGAACATCACCACTGTACTCCATCTCCGCCGGTGGATCACGGTTGCTTACCTGAGGAAAGTGCATCCCCTGCGCGGTGCATGATTGTTCACCAGAGCAACATCCTGGATAATGTTAAGAATCTCTTAGAATTTGCAGAAACACTCCAGTTAATAGACTCCGTAAGTAGACTTGCCGCCTCAGGTGGATTCGTGCGTGGTCAAGGAGTAAGGGGAGAGGAACTGGGACAGTCCTAAATGTGTTTCTTTTTTTTTTCCAAGTAACTTCCAATTGCTACAAGATCTGAAGCTTAGCTTCTGACATAACAAAACGCGGCTGCTCTTAAATGAAGCCCTTGAGTGTGGACGTGTATGCTTTTTGTGGGTGTCTCCCTTTCCTGCTACATCTTGGTATGGGAGTGTGATTTTTAGCAAACTGCACAATAGGAACTTGAAACTATCTCTCGATATTAAGTCTCCTTAAAATAAAATCAGAGACACCGTGAAAGATTTTAAACAATGAAATGATACTTACTGATATTTGAAGTGACACAGGCCATAGGTTTATGTGTGGCTGTTCATGTATCTGCATCATTTTCTAAAAGTTTTTGTTGTAGCTTCAATAGCAGCTTCTCAAAAGTTTAAGGAGCTTGCCCTGGCATATGTGAAGAACTGGAAACATGCATTTTAAACGCCAGGTAGCTGACTGACATTGACATGGGCCTTTTCTCATTGTGGTCTCTGGGATACTACGTGTAACAGAAGTGGCACGTTGAAATAAGTTTGTTGGCACCCTCCTTCAGCAGCAGAGGTGTCCGCCTCACGCAGCGTCACGTCCCATGCAGCACGTCCAGAGCAGGCGTGCAGGTTAGGAGGAGACCAGTCTGGATTTAGAGCCCAAGGCACACATTTTTTGGTAGCGAAAGGCACTGTCTTCATACCAAGCAGAAAACCCTGGGCAAGTAGATAGTAAGGACATCATTTGACTTCATTGTTTCTTTAGGGACTCAGTTGCCAGCAACACTACTAGGATGTTAGACAGTTTGATGTGATCAAGGTATATATTGAAAACACAAATAAGCGTTCACAGTGTTACTACTCAAATAAACAGGGTCAAGCTGAATTGAACTGGGAAAGACTTTGTTGTTGTTGTTGGTTACGGGCATATCCTAGCGCTGTATTTTCATGAGGTGGCACTATACACTGTCTTATAGCTCTGTGCCTCCCACGTTGTTTCAGGATCCTTCATCATGGGGTGATCTCAGCAGTTTTGAATTCTTTGAAGACACAGACACTTCGGCTAGCAAAGCTCTCTCAGGCAAAGTCACGCAGCTTCAGCAAAGAGGGGCCAGTGCTTGTAGACCTCAAGGACACCCCATCACAAACTTGAGCAAAATCATGTCGAGTCAGGGCTCTCCTGGCTCACCCAAGTCCTTATCTGCCTCACAGGGCAGCGCGGCTCCGTGGGTCCTTCTTCGCAAAAGGAGAGGGCACTCCAGCCCCTTAGCCAGTGGCCACGGTAGCACCTTGGTCCTAGCTGACGTCAGCAGCTCAACTCCTCCTAAGCGCTCCCCTGTCAAAAGCCTGCCCTTCTCTCCCTCGCAGGTAGATCAAGACTTCTGCACAGATGTTACTAATTCTCAAAAAGTCACCCCAGCCTTAACAATTTAGAAACTAATCCTTTGGAACAAATGACTAATTACCGTTGCGCTTGTTGATTTCACTCCGTGTTTGAATCTTCTCACTGCTCTTAGTCTTCACCGCTGAGTTTAGATCATCAGCAAGCTGTTGATTCTCTTATTTTAAATTCATCTGTGGGGCTTGGGGTTTTTTTTTTATTTGGATCATTTTTGTAGGGGAATACGATTGCTTGCTTTGCTCTTGCTGTTAACTCCTTCAGCTACTAGAGTTTAACATTTCTGATCATTTGTAATACTTTCCATCTCTGTCCACTTACAGTATGATTCATTGACCTAGAAAACCCCAAACTGCATTTAAATAGCATTCAGGTTGTGAGACAAACTGACAACAACCAGAAAATTCAAATCATGGCTCGCCATCCTCAACCCGGGCCATGTGGGGTGGAACGGAATAGGAATGAGGAGGAAAATGGTCTGTTAAAATGGCCTGGCATGCACTTCCAAATTCCTGTCGATGGTTGCTTTGTTTCACAGCTGTAGCACTATTTAAAAGTGTTTTGGTTTTTTTGTTTGTCTGTTTGTGTTGGTTTTGCCTTGGTTTGGCTTTAGTCCTTGAAGTCAGAGAAACACTATTTCATGAAGGATAGTAAAAGATTGCATGTAATGATCTCCCACTCTATCTCCCATTACCTATTAGGTATTTTAATCATATATCATTTATCCAGTGAAATCCGTATTTTCTTACATGCCGTATTTTTATAAAGTGTATTTTAATCTAATGCAAGTTGAATCTAGAAGGTAATACGGTGAATCGTTGTCAGAATAAAGGATACCGCTATGCTCACAGATTTGTAGATACTAGAAATGGAAACAATTTTTTAGGTTACTAGGTAGAACTCATGCAAAAGCAATTTTCTCCAAACTAATACTGCCGCCTCCTTTTCGGTCAGATATTTCCATTCCAAAACACTCCACGCACCCATCACAGGTGGCAGTTTTCATTTTATGCTGTGAAAACAGAGCACTTTGTTTTGAGAGAGATGATAGGAAATTTATTTCCCTGTCATAAACACTTTATTTACTGCCTTAAAAGCACCTAGATTCCCTATATAAATCTTTGTGGAATTTAGCCCCATTTCCTGTGGGTTTATTCCTGAAACATCCCTTACTCATTTTCACCCAGTTCTTACTTGGGCACGCTGCTCTTAATATTAATTAAAATTTATTTGCAGAAAATCCAAATCAGGCTTTTAAGATGTGGCTCTTAAAGTGGTGGAGAGTGTTTCTCATTGGAACGGAGTGTCATTTTCTTTATAACTTCCCTCTCTAGAAATGCTCGTTTTGGCTTCCTGAGTGCTCGATCCAAACTGTTGAGTATTGTTTTGCCATGTAGTCAGGTACCCCATATTACACCTACCCGCATCTTAGGGTCAGGAGAACCACTTATGTCAATCAGAAGGAAATAATTTCTTTTTCTTTTGTTCAGTAACGTCAACTTAAGTAGTCAACGTTGTAATCTGAATGTTCCTGTTGATTTTTCCTTTCCCTACCTGCAGTTCTTAAACACCTCATCCAATCATGAAAACCTGAACCTGGACAACCCTGCTCTAACTTCCACGCCGGTGTGTGGCCATAAGATGGCTGTTACCACACCGTTCCACAGGGACCAGACTTTCAAAGCTCAGAAGGAAAATCATGTGTAAGTCTGTTATCATCTTGTCCTGTCAGATTCACAAGGGTTCATTTCTTCAGGTTTGCACGCAACCAAAGTGCTGGGTCACTGTATGCTTCCTCCAGAGTTGTTTGCTAACACATTCAGCTTTTTCTTGGTTTGGAGTAAAACTTCCACTTTATAACTGTGGAGGTAGGTTATTAATACAGAACAATCTTACATATAGACTCACCAGTTTTTTACATAAAGCCATTCCACCTTATCACAGTTAAACAGATGTTCTGCCAGAAAAGCAAAATAGGTTATAAGATTGCAGGAAAATATTTGTCCAAGTCTTGCAGAAGCCACTGCCTGTATGCACGTGCTTCTGTAAGGAGGTAGTATTTCCAAGCATGTTCGTTTAAAGTTTTTCTCCCTCTTTTTAAAGTTTCAGAACTCCAGCAATCAAGAGGTCGATATTAGAGAGCTCTCCAAGAACACCCACTCCATTCAAAAACGCACTTGCAGCTCAGGAAATCAAATATGGTCCTTTGAAGATGCTGGTAAGAAGGAAACAATGATAAAAGTTGCTTTGATATTAGTGCAGAAGGGTGTTCTGGGACTTGGATATAACGTTTCTTCCTTTCAGCCTCAAACTCCGACTCATCTTGTAGAAGATCTGCAGGACGTTATCAAGCAGGAGTCGGAGGAATCTGCAATAGTGGCTGGGCTACATGAAAGTGGACCCCCTTTGCTGAAGAAAATCAAACAAGAGGTAAATCTCAAACTTACCTGAGGCAATTTAATTCAGCACTCTTTGCTGAGAAACTTACACCAATACCTTTTCTGTTAAATAGCTGTGTCTGTTTTTCTTTCATGTGAGCCCCAAGATCTTAGTGTCGGTTCTATATAGTATACTAGGCATGCCTAATTCATCTCCCATTGATTTCCATAGAAGTCTTTCTGCTGTTTTCAGCAGGGGTTTGCTTGGGCCGTTCTAATGCAGTTTTCGTTTGAAACTTAAAAAGAAAAAAAAAATTAGGCAGGAATTTGGATTGAATCTTTCTAATATTGGTGAAAACTATAGAAGAACCCCACGGGGACCAAGCTCCATGGAGTGACTTAGAAACCTGAACAATTGAGGACATTGCATTATATTACTTTGTCACTAAAGTTCTAAAAATACATATATTCTCAATCCTTTCTAGGGGATTAAACTCCTGAATACTGACAGAGCGCTGAGTGCAAGTATTCAAAGTTTTATTAGGTGGGGATTTTTTTAAGATCCTTGAACTTTTTTCTTCTGCAAAGAGCAAGGGTGCTGTAAAAGACAGTACTGTAAACATGCATTATGCACAGCTGTGAAGAATATTTATTCAATTTATTAAGCATCTGAGAGATGAATCTCCTTCTGGTCAGTTAGGTACTGGTTTTTATCATGGTGCCTTTCCTGCTTTCAGGTGGAGTCTCCAACAGATAAAGCTGGAAATTTTTTTTGCTCGAATCACTGGGAAGGAGAAAACCTGAACACTCAGCTCTTTACACATGCGTCTACTATGGAAGATGTGCCAGTAAGTGAAAGTTTTCACACCACCAAATGATTTTTCTGTTTTACATCCCTGTTCAGTTCTTGAATGCAAGAGAGAAAATATTTTGTCTGACCTTCCTCACAAATAGGCATTATTCATTATTTCTGGATCATTTTCCTGTGTTAAGCATAAGAAGCAAAATCACATTCTTAATTAAATCACTGTAATGCCTATAGAAGGTAGCAGAAGTTGCAGTCGTTGTGCAGCCCTCAGTCTTTGTTATGAGCCTGCACTTGGAGGACGCCTGCACCTGTGTATAGAAATGACTAGGTCACAGAGTTAAAACTGGTAAAAGAAAGAGAGAATCTGTTTTGTTTTGTGCAAAGGAGACCTTGCATGAGCACATTTCCCTTTGCTTCGCCAGGACTATTCAATGTTACTGTTATTCTTGCACTTGGGAGTTTCAGTGGATGAAAAACCTTTGCATGTGACAATGCTTTTGCAAAGCCAAGTCCCAGGGACCCCAGGCTGAGGTCTGCTTGCAGGCTGAGTGCTCTGTCTGTGACTGTGCCCAGTGTTGCACCCTCTGCAGTCAGGCTGAATTTGCTTTTAATATGTTCGAATTCAGGTTGTTCTCTTGAGTTACTGAAAACTGGGTTTTTTTTTTCTTTTCCTGTTCAGAACCTTCTTACCAGCTCCATTTTAAAGATGCCTGTGTCTGAAGAGGATGGTAGTTTTCACAAAACATTTGCAGTACCTAGGAACAGGCCACTAGCTAGTCCTCTGCAGGTAACTATTCTTTGATAAAAATACCCTTTGTATATAAAAATACATCTATATATTGCTTTCTCACAGACTGATTTTAAGTTTTCAGTATGGAAGAATGAAACGTTCAGATGAACGTGGTTGAGGATCTCACTTTACGTGTGGAGCGTGAGGATGCAGAGGCTACAGCTGTGCCAGGAAGCTAAGCAGGGCAAAGCCCCATGTGTGGGGCATTGTAACTCAGCTGGCTCCAGTGTTAAATCGGTAGGATTGAGAATTAATGTGGGCCAGAGGCTTTTTGCTATAGACTTCTTGTAGGAGGCTCTGCTCTTTTTGAGAGCAGGAGAGTTGAGTGGTGTGAATGGTGGCCAGAACTTGTCACTGTCCTCGGGGCGAGAGCCAGAGACTCTGGCACTGCCTGGCTGGCTGGCACAGATGCAGTCAGCGTTGCCTGTCCAGCCAAGCGCCAGGATGGCCTTTCTCTGAGCACGGGCTGAGGTCACACCAGAAATATGGTTGTAAATGGGGGTCTGAAGGGGCCTTGTAACGCCTATGGCCAGTTGTACGTCTTGGGATCTCTGAACAGAATTAGTGTGACTGTTTTAATGTAAGCCAGATGCGAGGCTGGGTTTTACGTACTTATGCTTTTTCCAAGTGTAACAAACATATACATTTGCTGTCCTTCAAAATACAGCTGTTACGTAGGGCCTGATCCAAAGCCCACCAAAGTCGTTAGCAGACTCTTCATCAACTCTTGTGGACAGAAGTCATTCAGAGAACGAAACGCAGCCTAGATAATGATCAATTATCCTTCCACCACAGCCCGTATTTTTGAGGTAGATGAATAAGTGATTTTATATCCCTTCTCCACACGGGCGAATTGAGGGAAAGTGTCTCATTCCCCAGGGTGAGTCACTGTCAGAAAGGAAATTATAACTCCATAGTTCCTGACTTTCAGACAGATAGTCCACATGGCTAATCCTTTCTTTCCTCCCTCTTTCCAGAATTTACATTAGGGCTCATTTACAGTAGGAAGGAATGAAGAAAACCTGGTTTTGATTAAGTATCTCTAGCCGGGCATTCTAAAGTGAGACATTAAAATTTCACACATGTCCCCATTTAGCACAGTTTGCCATGGAGTAGGTTTGTATTTTGCACTGCAGAATCGTTTGATGAAAAGCAGCTTTGGAGAGCAGGGACTGTGTCTCCCCTCTGCATGGGGGTGTCCGTGGGGGCCAAAGATTCATACCCCCAATTGCTTATTTGCTCTTTTCTCATGAACCGTGTTTCTTAGCTGCACTGTGGTAGACGGCTAAAGAAGAGGGTTTGAAGATCCACTGCTCCTGCATTAGGGCAGTTACTTAGGGATTGAATTCAGACCATCTCATGGCATAGGAGCCCAGGGCTCCAGCTTTGCAGGGGGTTGCTGGAGCTCCCCGGCTGGCGTGTGGGAGGAGGCTGCTGGTCCCACTGCCTTGCCAGCATGCCGATGCCTGGCCGTGTCCCCCAGCCAAACTCCGGGCTCCTCCATAGGTTTAGGGCAACATTTTCAGGTAGCTCAACAGAGTATATTGTGGGTTGTCCTGTTAGTGGTAGTTGCCTGCGCTCTGCCTGTAATAAAAACGAAGCATCTGAGGTGCCTGTAAAATAGGATCTTTTGATCTTTGGCGTAAGTGTTATGTTTCCTGCTATCTAAAAATAATTTCTTTACAAGCTGCTGCAAATGAAAGGGCTTGTTTAACCTTCTCTCCTCACTCATGTGGATTTTGTTCAGGAAGTTTACACCAGTCAATTTGTGGGCCATTCTGGATCCCATTCTTCAGCCCTTGCTCAGGAAAAGCCCTTAATTTTGCATGTTAAAAGTGAGGTATTCTCATTGTTTGGATAAAGGTGACTTTCCCTTAAGTAGGAACTAAGTTAAAAATTAGTTCCCAACTCATCTCAGTGTTTAAAACGTGTTGAACTGAAAGAAAAAGCAGTTGTAAAAAGCCCCAAAATGAATACTTAGTATGCAGCTTCTTGGTGTACCGGTATGAAGGTAAAATTATTCTCTTTGCTGATGAAGAAACATGGAGTGTTTCAGCTGAAACGTAATCCTAAAAGAAGAATGAGGGTAGAGGCTTCTGTGTTGGTGGCACACACAGCTTTTTCAGAATGAAATACAGACTTTTATAACAATGCGGTCTTGTCTGCCGATCGCTGCGCTCTCTGAATTGCACTTAGTGTCATGGTTAAAAGGGAGAATCTGCTTCATCCCTGGTAGGACTTGCTTGGCCTCATGTCAGCGGGGGGTTTGGCCCCGTACAGCTCAGAAAGGACAGGCGGTCTGGCTCTCTTTCACGGCAGAAACTGCTGCTGCTCTGCCCTAATGCTTCTCCCCCTCCATCCCCGTGGAGCCAGACGTCTGTGATGAGGACACAGTGTGTCTAAAGGGTGCGAAGCAACTGAAAATGTTAGCGTTTGCGCTTGGTTTTGACTGGTAGCATTTTGTACGTGATCAGTTTTTAGCATGTTCTTGTTCTACGCTTTCTAGTTTATAATTTGGTATATCGCCCGCATACATGTACACACACACTGACACACACGCAAACACTGGACTAAATCCACTGATTCCATGCAGGCAGACATTAAACGCAAGGGAACTCATCTGGGTGAGATTTAATTGTGTCTGCATATGTTTACATTGCTGCTGTTAATATTTTGGGCCTGATCCAACTGTTCTTACTTAGGCATATTCTCATTGACTTCAGTCCAAGTAAGAATTATAGCACTCTCTGCACCTTGGGATGTGTGCATGGAGAGGGAAGAGAGAAAGAAAGAGCGTGCTAAACTTGCTTTTTTTTTATATGCTTGGTTCTTAAAATTCTGTTTTCTTTTAAATTTGAACTTACATAAGAAGGAGGTAGCATGTTTACCAGCCCGCAGTATTTTTCATTGCTTTAATAATTTGCAGTGTATTTACCTAACGAAAAAGCTATTTGGCTAGTAATAAGCTCACCAAAGTGCCTGATTAATTATTGTTTTGCTGTTAAATTCCACTGAAGGCAAGAGTAACAGATGTTCAAAGCAATCTCTTAAGGATATTTTTTACTGCATTTTGGACACACGACTGATCATATGCAACTTAGTAAATGGTAGTTACTGACCATTATCAGATAGCATGATATGATTCACCATCACTTAGGAGGAACAGCATGTTGTATCATTTGGCATATGAGGTCGGGTAGCTGCATGTAACTACACTGGGAAACGTGATGGTATCAGTGTTGCACTAGAGCAATGGGAGAAAAAGCCCTCATAGACCCAAGGTGAGTTTGGGCTTCATCCTCATTTGGTCCCCTGGTTAAGTCTCATTCGATGTAAAGGCAGCTGTGTGTAGGATCTTTCTGGTAAGGTATGAAGGTTCAGCCAGCTTTTTTATCCTGCATGGCAAATCTCACGGTTGTGCATTGGGAATTCTCTTACTGGCAGGAAGAGGAGATGTCTCACCAAACCCATGTGTTGCCTTGGGGTGGAATTACTCTTACACTCCATTGCATGGATCCCAAATACTTCTGCTTTATATTGGTGGAGTTAGTTACCACCTATATTTTTGCATCCTGTGTTTTTGTCACTCCAACAATACTTAGTTTCCCTGTAGGGAGTTTTTGGCCTCACTAGGAACTTTTCCAAGGGTTAAGATATTGGGATAACATATGAAGCCCTTATTGAGGCAAACTGATGATCCGTACTGAGCATTTGCTTGAACAGTGCCTCGTAAGAGGTTACGTAAAAACTGTGTTTCTGGTCCTTCCTGTGTAAAATTTATGTTTTATTTCACATAATGTTCTGTAGCAGTAGCAGTACATAGTGCAGACTATCCTAACATAGACATTTTAACAGATAGAAAAGTAGGCTAAATCATAGACCATCCACCTAACCCTGCAGGCTATCAAAAGACACCATGAAATGGAACCTTTTAAGAAAATAGCGCTGCTTTGATATCTTCTTCCCCCAGTAACAAAGGAAACAACACAAGGTAGAAGCCCTGCAAGCTAAAGAGAATGTTCTTCAACCTCTAGCTCCTGTCACTTTCCATTTTTTAACCACAGACTGACACATTTGAGCTCGAATTTCCTGACTTTCAGCGGTTTATGTAACCATTTTCTTTAAAGAGTAAGTTTAAAGGATTTTAAAACAGTTACTTGGTTAACCTTTTCAAGAGTGTGAGCTGTCATTAACCTTAATTTTCTCCATTTAAAAAGTGAAATGTGGAATTTCATTTGCAGCTGGTTGTCAGACAAAATGTATAGGCGAGGCAGCATGCTCTCCTGCAGCAGCAGACTTTCTCTGGTTTTCCTCCGTGGCTTTTTTGGGGCACGAAGATCCCGAAGTCTCATACTCTTCTTTGTTTAATCAAGGCAGAGCGGGAAGCATGCTGTGCTCAAGCCCCGGGAGGTTTAAGATTTGCCCAGCAAGGGAAGGTAGCCCTGCGGGCTTCCCTCACTTGTGTTGTCCCTTCTCTCACCAGTGGCTGATGTGTACAGGAGCTGTGCTTGGCACAGCTGAAGGAGCAAAAGGAGGTTCGAAGTTACAGGTCAGTCATTGCACGTTTTCCTCCCAGGGCAGCAGAATTTGGGTTGCAAAGAGATCAGGAGTTAAGCTGCCCCGAGCAGGCGATGGCCTCTCAGAAAGAAGAAAAGTGACAGCTTAACTATCAGCTGTTTGCAGCAATGTGTTCTGATCCATGAATAAAAAAAATTACTTAAGGACAAAACTAGTATGGGACGGAATATCCTAATATGAGTTGCAGGTGCTTAGCCCATTTCCCTATCTCTTGCATTAATCTTACTTGGAAAGCTCATACATCTCAAACAGGAGTCTTGTCTGAGGAAGGGCTTCAGGGTTAAGCTCTTAAAAGCGCCACCAAATAGCTCTTTCTAGCTCTGGTATCAGGCTTATAATAAAAGCTGAAAAGTTGGACCATCTTACTCTGTCACATTTAGCAAGCTATATTTCTGAGCAACTGGGGAAGCCCCAGAGCTTAGGAGAAGGCTGTCCCATGCCCCAGAGGAGAACTAGCAACATGAGCAGAAATAGCGATCTGCTTTAGGAAATGAAGTAGAGTTCATTTATGGTCACTTGAGTTTTTAATTAGTCTTTACTGCCTGATTTTGATAAGTAAAAGGGCTTCTCTTGGTTCTGCATCCTTACAGAACAGAAAGCCGTACTATTCTACATGATACGCATCATATTCTGCTAGGAAATTGCTTTGTTTAGGGCGTTGATTGTTTTACTGTTTCAGAAGGAGTACTGCATTTCTGTTGCAAGTCTTCTCTTCAGCAGCGTGTTCTGCAAATTATCCATACCGTGTAATCTAAGGGCAAACTGACAAGAAATCCAGCTTTTTGCTGTAGAGAAACATGATAAGATACCTTCTAATAGTCTGAACCTTCTAAATATTTTAAACATTTTGGCTTTTTTTGGTTTTAAATGCCAGCACAACTTGGCTAAATTAATGGGAATGTATGTAACCACCAATAACTTTGCTGGAGTTGCTGAAGATACCTGCCAGTGTAGCGGAGATTTAAAATCTGTCTTCTAACACAGTTCTTTGCCCAAAGATTTTTCCTACACTTCCATCAGTTTGGGAGCTCGGTACTGCAGGACTGCAGCAGCGTTTGGTTTTGGCATCCGCTCCTAACAGGCAAGGTGTTGTAATGCAGGAGCTTTCTTAAGCTATGCAGACAGCACGTGAAAAGGTGGTCCAGGCTCCGAGCGCAGAAGGACTAGTTCTATTAGAAAAGCACCTCTCCACAGTCTTTTCTTTCCTTACTCTGGTCTGTTTTCTCTAGATGGTCCAAGTTTTTATTTAAAGTGCTTTAACTGGATATCCCAGTTACAGCTTTGACAGTTTGTTTACAGTTCGCATCTGCCTGAGGGCAGTTGAAGGCACATTACAGGATAAGTGAGGTAGTTTTGCTGCCAGGAGAAGGATGTGCTGGTACGATTACTGAGGCTAAAAAAAAAAACGAGCCAGGGAGAATGTCATAGCTGGAATTGTACCATAGGTCTGTAATTTTATCCTATGGGAACTCATAGTAGTATACCTTCTTCTCCCCCACACTCCCTGTTTTAACTTAAAGAGAGAAAACTGCTGTGTGTGGAGGGGAAAAATACAGCTGGAAGCACTGGCTGAAAAGGCTTAAATTCCTTTAATTGACAGCAAAACTAAGAGTAGTCTCCCGCTCTTTGAGGCAATTAAAAAAAATATGTATATGGAATGAACTGTACTGCGGAAATCCCTTTCTTTCCCCACTGGCTAGGGATTTAGGTGCCAAAACGAACACCTCACTTAAATTCAGATGGCTGTATTGAAGTGGGATGAATCCACTGAATCAGTGAAAACATGCCCATCAATTTCGGTGTGTTTTGGGTCAGGCCTTTTGGCTTCTAGTTACAAAGCTTTTGTGTTTCCATCTGTTGATTTGCAGAGCTGGACCTTTAAATGTGATAGGGGAGATGCAATGAGCATTCTGCAAAAGGAGTGGTTGGACTTTGCTTTCTGTGCTGTTCTCCTGCATGCCTCTAGCTTTCTGCCCAGGTCTCTTCTCTCTTGATATGTTTGCTAAGCGCTGCTTTCTGCGGGCGGTGCTGGCGTGGAAGGAGGCGTTGTGCTTCTCCCTTTTTACTAAGTGCTCCCGTAGCTGTGTGTGCCCCGAGTCGGCAAGGTGCTCTGCCTGGGTCGTGGGACCCAGCGCTCCCTGCCAAGAAGGGAAGTAAAACTTCTCACGTCGGGATGACTTTCACACGTGCCTCCGGCACCGCGCTGCAGGGCTGGCAAGGCAAAGGCATTGTGCTTTGTTTTGTGCTGGCTGCTGAGAGCCAAGGCTTCAGACAGAAAATGTTTATTAAAAATACCCACTGTAAATGTTATCTGAGTTCCCCAGGATAGAATTGAAAGTTGTCTTAGTAAAAATACTGCTTCAGTAAATATACTGCTTTGGGTCAAATTCTGCTTTCGTTACTGGAGCAAAGCTCTCACCACCACTGCAGTCAGTGAGACTGCAAAGGCAGTCTCCTTTTATAAATTTGTCGTAAGAGGGAAAACAACAGTGTAATGTATTTCTGGGGAAATAATACAAGGGTCAAAACTCTCTGGGGAGATTGTCCCGCGCGGTCTCTATGGCAAAACTTGAGTAAGTTGTTTCAAGCGGGCTCGAGTCGGGGTCCAGCTGATCCCCTGCCGCTTGCTGTGTCTGCTGCCCCGTGCTCCCCGGGGCGCTGGGGCGGCCGAGCCCGGAGGGAGGGCAGAGGGTTACTGCCTGCCTGAGCGGCTGCTGCTGCGCTGACATCAGGTTAAACGAAGACCAGGCGTTCAGTGGAATGAGTGACATGTAGCAGCCTGCTGAGATGTTGGAGATATCAGCGTACAGATTTATTATTTTTTCTTTTCTAAGCACATGGCTGTTCATACAAAGAGCTCAGTGTAGACACTAACAATTAAGCCTAATTTATGAAATCGGGACACTCCTTGCCTGAAGTTACTTCTAGTTTTTAAAAATTGACGTACTGTGACAGATGGACTTTTTCTTACATGTTTTCAGTTATTTAGGGGACTGCTAAGTGAAAAGTGAGTTCTTTCTCACTGAAAAGTGAGATCCTTTTCTAGAGCAGTGCATTTGAGCTTTGGAAGGTCACGGGGAAATACCAGTTGGACACATATTTTTGTCCTTTGAAATGATGGATATTCTGGAACTACCAAGTGCTTTTGAGGTGTACAGACCAAATCTGACTTCTAAGTAAATCCCGTGGCGTTGTACCAGGCATTAATTTGGTCCCTGATGCACATACCTCTAAAATAACAGGGTAAAATATTCACAGGTGCCTGAGTCCCAGTGAGGATCAACAGGAGGCTGTAGGTTCCCAGCTGATGTAGGTGCCTTTGAAAAAGTTACCCTGGAAGCTCTTTAAGCAAAACATAAAAGAAGCTGTGGCATGTCGCATGCATGTCTGTGGCATGCAGAAAGTATGTCACACCTGCTTTTTGGCTGTGGTGCGTGCCCTAGGCTGAGCCACAGCACAAGGTACACAGCCAGCCCAGGCTGAACCACTCTAGAAAAGAGATGTATGGCATGTTTGTTCACTTGACAGATGCGGCTTTCCCACAAAAAGCTGCAGAAACGTAATGATTTGAGGCCTGACCTGGTTCTCCTTCACGCGGGGAACTCCCACTGAAGCTCAGCAGGAGCTTTGCCTGCAAAGAGGCGGCAGGAGCAGAGACAACATTTGGAACTTGTCCACAGAGAAGAGAAGGCCGAGTCTAGGGAAGCCCAGTAGAAGTTTACAGAGGACTAACATGCTTGCCCTCATCTTGGCCACGCTGCTTATTTATTCATTGGTTTTGTCCCTTTTAGACTGTAAGCCCTCTGAGGCAGGGAACCGTGTTCCCTGTGTTGGTACCAGTGCCCTGATTAGGGCATGTTATGAGAAATTATCTGTATTTCTTATGATGCCCAGCCTTTTACTATCCGTATGTCTCAGATAACACTGTTCACAGTCAGAAGAGCATTTTCTAAACATTTAGGCCAGAGAATAATCTAAGGATCCTCTTGCACAGTTAGCAACTAGAAGGAGCAGCATAAAGAGCCATGGGCATGCCGGGACAGTTCAGCTCTTAGCAGATGGTTTGCAGTCCACTAAATTATGCTTTGCTCAGTGTCCTAGGCGTTGAGAAGGCTTTGGCCATCTCGCTAAGCAATGTAGATCTTGAACTGCAAAGATGATCCTTTTTGAAAGCAGAGCAAAATAGAGAGGGGTTTCTCCTGACTTGTCTTAGTTGGTGGATCTTGGGCGCAGACCTTCTCAGTCTTCAACAGCACTGAGATCTCCTTGCTGGCAGGCAGCTTTCTGTTAAGCACAGTCGTGTGTGTTTTTGGAATGCAGGGTATTCATGCAACTAGCTCCATATAATAATAGAGTTTTTATTCAGGGCTTAGTGAGTATCTCGATGTGGAAAAGCAGACGCACTGAGTAAGTGAGAGAGTTCCATAGAAAAAAAAAATAAGTGTGTGTAAATGTGTGTGTATACTGGTAAATTCCAGGAGCTTTGAAATTTCATTACTGTTTCTAGCTCAAGGCAATGAGAAACATCTCACGTGTGTAGTGAGTAAATAAATACACTGTGCACAGCCCTCTGCAGATATGTTTATCTCACTTTAACATTATACTAAATGGTGCCTGTAACCTCCATAAATACCACAAGAAGTGAAATGGCTTACACAATAATTAAAATGCTGTTTCTGCTGAGGGTTGCCTCCCGCCCCCCCCCCCTTCTCCTTTGCCGGAGGAGCTCTGCTAAATGGGCACGTGCTAATCAGGACTTTTTGTTAGCTGTGGTCAGGCTGCCAAGATTGTCAGGTTCGTTTAGGGAACGCAGGGCAGAGCAGCTGTATTTCTAGAGTGAAGGTTCGGCAGGAATTTGTGCGTGGTGATAGCACTGAACATTTTAACTGTGGGCTTTAACCTGTCTGTGCCCTGTTGACTGTCAAGTCCACCTGCAAATAAATTCTCTTTTTAGACCTTTCACGGAAAGGAAAGATTAAAGGCAAGGCTATAGATATGGCCTCGTAGAGAAGACGCTGTTTGAGAGAGAAGTGGGGAGGTTTGGATCCTGGCTCTTGTGGTGTGCCCCTCTGCAGGTTGTCTGGTCTGCCCACCCCTCTGGTCGCTAACTGAGAAGTGGGGGTGATCTTTTTTTGCCTGTTGTGTGGAGATTTCAGTTTCTCTGGAGATGGGACAACATCCTACCGCGTGTTCATGCAGCACTTAATCGTGAGCGGGCCCAGCTTCGGCTGGGACTATGAATAAATCACATGACGTTCACCCCAAATCTCTCTGCCTGCTTCTAATTTAGCATCTGAACAACGCCTGGGAGTCAGCGTCCTGCGGGAAGATCGAGGATCAGATGGCCCTGACGGATCAGGCGCGCAAGTACATGGCCGCCTTCCCCACCCGGACTCTGGTGATGTGAAAGGGTCGACGGACAGAGAAGCATTATGGTTTTGAGAACACTTCACCTCCGCTGGGAAATTCCTGTTCCTCGGCATGAAAACTTTTCATGAATGGGAGAAGAGCCTATCTTTGTTGTGGTACAACAGTTGGGAGCAGCACAAAGTGCATTTAGTCACTCAGCATATATATTCTTGTTGGATTTCACCCAACTTAAGAGGATTTTTTTTTTTTTTAATAAATGATACTTGCCTAAATTATTAGGTATTAAGTTTGAATCAGTAATTAATGATCTTAAATGCAGACTTACAATAAAGGTAATTTTTTTGTACTTTTTGAGATCAAGCAGACCTAATACACCAGTATTGTTATTTCAGTGATGTGCTAGTCAGGGGTGGGGTTTTGTTTGTTTCTTTTTTTATTTTTTTTTAATAATAAAAGAGCAGGTACTCAAACAGATATATTTTAAATCACTGAACAAAATGCATTGGTGTAAAATACTGAAGTGAAAAGCATTACTACAAACGCTAGTCTGTGCAAAGGGGGAAAACTGATCAAGATTGTGAATGCTCAAACATCCATGCCTCTTGAAATACTCTCATTCTGTTATGGTTCTAGACCATTATACATTGTGTGTTTCTGTTTGGGGGGGTAATCAGCTTGCTTTAAAAAATATTACTGTATGAAACATAGATTTATGAGAAAAATTATATTTTTATTCAGTAATTTAATTTTGTAAATGCCAAATGAATACTGTGTTTTGCTGCTACAGACCTTAGTGTGTAGACACGCTGCTAGTGTAAAAGGAGCAGTAGAGCTTTATATGGAAAGAAAACAAATGTTGATGTTAGCTAATTGACTATGCACTAGCATTTCAGACCTTTTTATTTTAATTTTTTTTACATCATTTATATTTTTCCCCCTTTTTTTATAAGCAATATTTTTGAACACTGTTCCTGGGAGATTTTTTTTTTTTTTTTGTCTGGATGTGTTGTTTTGTTTCTCATTGGTTTGTAACAGCATGCATTGCACCTTCATATGTTTGGGAGAACACTGTCTTGTTCATGTTGTCTGTTTTGTTCCATGTCTAGCTAATTGTTCCCTAACTTGGGTCTTGTGTTCTGAATCAGGTTCTTAGAAATATATGGTTCTTCGTACTGCCATACCAAATCTTTATTGATATGGCGAAACACTGATTTTATTTTATTTTTTTATTGTTTGTTTTTTTTATAACAGCCTCTGACTTTGCTGCCTTAATAGCATTTGGTGCAGCTTCATCTGCACTTAATTTTTTATACGATAATGTACTGCCTTGTAGATAAATAAAGTGTGTTCTTTTTTACTTAAACCTGCATGGTCTCCTAATCTTGTTTGTCTTTAGTGTTTTGGCGGTGTTGTTACAGGCAACAATCAAGCCAAGAAGGTTTTTTCCAGCACACTTAGATAAGTAAGGAATAGAGTTTTGCACACCATAGGTAGCCTCAACGTCCTCGGTTCTCATTGATTGTTAAGGAAGTGGAAGGAGCACAGCACAGAACAGTAAGCATTTAGCATGTTGTGGACTCGAGGCACATCTCTAGTGACACCAAAGTCCAGGTCAGCTTCAGCCAGCGGGAGGCTTACTGCACCTTTTGTGCAAAGCTGCTGTTCTTCCAAAATACTGGGTAATTTATTTCTTCATCTAAGACCACCAGATCAGGAACGAGCTGAATAAGAGCAAAACATTCTGGAGTTCCTATACGGTAGAAGAGATTTTTTCATGCTTGTCTTAAGAAACCAGAGGTGAGAATATACTTTGAAACCTGGTGCGTTATGCTGCACAGCAAATAATTGGGCAGACCTGCAGAGCCTCATGCAGCATAAGCGCTGAGGACATTCAGCCCCAGGAATGCTAGAGAGTAAAAGCAATTGCCAACAACAACAACAAAAGAAAAAGATGCAACCTGCCAGGAAAAAAACTGTATTTTATTTAGTAGCTCGAAATTAAATTGTTTGCTGAAATTTAAGTTGATGCAAGCGCTTCAAAGTCAGACTGATATTCTTGAGAGCAGACTTCAGCTCCATGAAAGAAGTTAATTCCTATTTCCAAGCATGTGTAGCCACGTATGGGCTGAGAGCCCCCAAAGGTGCCTTCCAGTCCTTTTTACTCCTTCCCCGGCAGCCTGCCTAGTCCTCCCAGCTTGAAGCCACTTGCTGGCCCTCATGCCCTGCAGGACACAGAAAACGAGGAGCAAAAAGGCCTTTTTTACCCTCTGCAAGGTCCCTTCTTGTGTGCTTCTGGCTTTCAGCGTGAGAAGGGACCGATGCTTGCAGCAGCCTCCTCTACTTTTTGCCTGTGTTTCCTATCTATCATCTCCCACGTGTGGTTCAGGCTCTCACCGAATGCTGGGAGGCTGGGGGAGAGCCAGCCCCAAGGTAGTTTCGGAGCAATTACCGCAGGCAGGACCCCAGCGCTGGGTATGGATTACAGAGAAGGGGAAGTCTGCGGGAGCACTTGCCTGTGCAAAGGCTGCGGGCTCACGCCGTAAAAACGCTTGTGCAAGATGTGAGGGAGAACTGCAGGACTCGGTGTGCAACTTGGGAAGAGGGAAAGGTCTGCCTTTGAGGCATGCCACAGCTTAAGCAATGCGTTACAGCTTAAAAGAAAAAAAAAAAGGAAAAAGAAACACCAAGCTTACAACAGGTCTTCGAGGCAAAGCTCTTGCCTTGTAGGGGTCCAGCTGTAACTGCACCAAGCATGGCTGAGTTTAAGCAGATTATTATCTAGCGCCCAGTGCAGAGCAGTGCTGGGAAACATGGAGGTTCACCCTGCAGGTGCCCAGCATAAGGACTGGGTTTTTTCCCCCTATACCTTCAGTTGCTTTAAAACCCATTTTTAACATGCAAAACCATTGCAATAATTGTCTAGTTGCTGGGCACACTTAGAGCTAATACAGAGGAAAATGTTTCTTTTTCCCCTCATTTCATTGAAAATGCAAAACACTCGGTAGATTAAGGCTGATTTGCATATGTTTCTGCATGCATGTGGCGCTCGGCATGAGCGAAGGAAGAGGCTTTGTTTGAATGCTGTAGCCCAGGAACCTGGTTATTTTTCCCCCACCAGTCCTCACTAAGCTTCCTTTGCAGCAAAGTGCCACCTCCTACCTGTCTTCCTCACACCAACATCCCCATGTGCCCATGTTCCGCTTACTGTCTGAAACGCACACCTTTCTTTCAGAGGTCCAAGAGAGGTCCTACCTGCCTGTTAAATTCCGTCTTGAGCATCGGTCAGGTGAGACCTATCCCGAGACAGGTCCATGTAAAGGGTCTTGACAATGGCTATTTGGCCTTGCAGTGGCCCTTTGCACAGGTGTATAGCCATCCCGGACCCATTGAAACCTAGAGTAACCTACCAAAATGAAGGGAAAACAGGTTCAGTCAAGCTCTCATTTAATGGAGAGTAGATATTTGGCTCAAATTCCTATTAACCTTTTTTCTTCACTGTAATTATAACTTAATAATGTTGTCAGTGGGAATTCTTTTGATTTCTGAAAAGAATTTAAATTATCATTTCAGCATGTGCCACTAATTAAAAATGAAGAAGCAAAGGAGCCAGGGCAAAAATAAAGGAAAATACCAGAGCGTGAGGTGTTTCCCAGCTAGACCCTGGAATTCTCCAGCTCTCTATGCAGAGAGTCCCAGGGGTTCAAGTCCCACAGGTCTGGCCTATGTGACAGCTATAAGCCTAAACTGAAAAAGTGCCAGAGCTTGGACTGGTTTGGGAAAAAACATTACAGCTTGAATGAAAGAGACAGACTTTGTAGTTTGGAGCCAAAATAACAAGTGTGCTGAGGGTAAAGCACAGAGCGCAGCATTGAACATTCTGTAGCACAGAGCGATCCTTCAAAAAAGCCAGAAGAAAAGGTTTTTTTCTCAGTATTTGCAATCTTGATCCTCATCCAAGCCAGCTAAGTCAATGGCCACCAGCCCTCCCTGAAGCCCACACAGTCAGGCACGTAAGCAAAGAATGTTTCTGTAGGGTTGTGACTAGAGCATGATAATCATCACCTCCTCTTACTTCTGCCACCTGTAATTGTATTTCTACCTCAGCCCTGATTTGAGACAGGGGTGATGGCAAAGGACAGAAAAAGCCCTTGTTCCTTGAAATGTATTTAAATTTTTTTCTTTTTTTTTTAAATCCAAAAACCAGAAAAGAGCATGCTAAAAATATTTCAGTTCAAGAAAGAACAGTTTTGAGGCACTGGTCTGCATCTTGCTTGCCTCTCTCTTCCCTAGCACGGATGGATTCAGTCAATAGCCCGGATGTTGCTCAGGAACAACGGTGGCATTTTGCCTGGGTGGCCAAGGAGAGACACTGGCCACATCTTCCAATCACCAGGCTAATGTCTTAATTCAAACAGAAGTCGTGTTTCCTGACCAAATGCACTCGTTCCCTTTGTTTGCCTCTTTTCTTTGAACTTGACTTCGATGTCTCAGCAGTTTTCACTGAAGGCCCTGGTACCAGCATAAACTTGTTTGTGACATTTTTGCTCTCAGTGACTGATGCGGGTAAGGTAATGAAGACAGACCATAGCGGTCCAAATTCTGCCTCAGCCGTGTTTGCAAGCTGGCAGTGGTTATGCAGCTCATTGTTAAGGGCTGTAAAATGTATTCACTTTGCTATTATTTTTCCATAAATTATTTGTGAACAGGTTGTTGGTTTGTTTACAATCCCTCTTGATACATGGTGTTTCTACAAGGCATTTTTCCAATCCATTTGAGCATCAGAACAATTGCTGATTTTTAAATTTTTTTTTAAAAGAGCCTCCGCTTCTCAGACTGCACGGATCCACACTTACAGACTAGCTCAACTCACACCCGAGGAAATGTCTTTTCATGGGGAAACAACTTTTACTACTTGATTAAATTACTACTCATCACTACAGCTCCAAGATGCTCTCTGCGCACCCATCTGTCAGAGAAGCTCTCGCAAACGGCGAAGAAGAAAGTTTCAGGAAGCTCTCCCCAAACAGGTTTCTACACTAACCATAGAGACCACCTCTGCATCTCCCGGTTCCTGCCAGCCCAGCTGCGAGCCTGCCGTGGCCCTCCTGATAAAGTCAGCCCCGAGAGACTCTTGAAAGAGTGCCTGCAGGTGTGCTTTCCTGCCCGCGCCTATCTCTCCCCGCTGCCTCTAATGTTTCATTAACTCTCTCATCAGCGTACATCAGCAAAGGAGTTATCTGAAGGCGAAGGGATGCCGTGACTATTTAAGCGATGGGTTTTCGGTATCTGTGTTTCTATGAGCTCAAGGCGGAGACCTCAGAGGCGCCGGCTCAGCCTTCCTGTGCAGATAAAGGTGCTGCTAGCCTGTGCTGCCGGCAGGGAAATGGAAATCTGCATGGGGTTATAGCTCCTACCTGCCCAGCCAAGCCTCGCTGCACCTAAGAATAAAACAGAGAAACAGCCATGGTTTGCTGCAGTCAAAGGCCTAACATACCTTTCAATGAAGTAATAAAGACGATACTTGGCTTTTCTTTTTGGCTCTGCTCATCCTCCTGGCCATCCCCTCTGCCCTCATAGCTGCTTCTGGTGGGCTCAGCTCCGTTTCACCAAGGCACACACCCCTGATGGGGTCTGGCCCAAATCCCACTGAAAACTGACTGAAAAAAGTCATGGGTGACCTCAGCGAGCCCAGGCCCACACTTTGTGAGGGCTAAGGACATAGATCATTTCCTTGCCCATGGCTGATGGGCCCCGCTCAGGAGAGGCCCCCACACACTCACTACAGTGCTCCTGTTACCTCCAGGTCCAGGATGAGCTTCACTGAAAAGCGAGCTCTGGTTGTATCTCCTCCCGTCAAGCCCCATCTGTGCACAAAAGCCTCTCACTGGGGGTGATTTGCCCCAGGCTAGGAGGCCCACCAGGAATGGGCAGGACAAGCCACGTTACGCTCAGCTTTGGCACCCTCTCAGCAGCTGCCCACCTGCCCAGGACGGGGATGAGTTCTCCTGCTACCCCATGAAGGTCCCATGGTGGCACCCCAGGAGCAGCAACTGACGGGGAGACCTCTTGAGCTAGCACCGACACAGGCACACCCTTAACTTTCTCTAATCAAAGAGGTTAGAGTAATCCTTTCCTTGCCAACCTCTGATTTGTGGCCACATCCTCTAACAGAAAACCCATAACAAATACAAATGCAGTTGTACGGTGATAAGCTACAGAACCGATGTGATAGTCATCCCTCCATCACGGCTCTAAAAACCATCGCTTCCTAACGCAGGCTTTCATTGCATCCCGTTGGTGTAGCTACTGCTCGGATCTGAAAAAAAAAGCCCCACTGCCACAAGAGAGGAGTCAACCTGACACACACCTGCCCCGCGATTTTGCCACAGGCATCGCAAAGCAGCAAACTCGCTTACATGATGATTAAAATAAGCTGCTGGGTTTTTTTCCCCCCTATTGTTAAGTTGTCACTTCTGAGCTTTGCTATGCTGTCTGTCTGACATCCAAAAAATACGTGTTACCATCCTCTCTGGCAATTGATCAACGGAGCAACTAGGTTTTTATGTGACAGCTTGAATGGGTTGAATGTGAAATTTTAAATGATACCTTGATTTGCCTTCCTAACTGTCAGAGTGGTACAAGCTCTTCTTCCTTCCTCTTTAACACCCATAACTGACTTTTTTCAAAGGATTTCCAATAACAGAAATCAGCTTTTGTCTAGCGCACAGGAAATTGTCCAGAAGGCTTGACATCCCACAACATGCTCCTGCACTCTCTTGAAGCTGATGCTGAGGGTGCTACAACTTCAGCCTTGCTATGCCAAAGCAGGTTTTTCATACTCTAAACCAAACATCCCAGTAGAACCGAGCTTTGGGGAAGAAGGACAGCCCGACTGCTACACAGGTAGGTTTGGACTTCATGGTTTTCTATTAGCTGTGCACACAGGATGGCAAAGGGCAGGTCACCTTAGTTCTGGAGCAATGTTCAGGTGTTACAGTGATGAGGGTGTTACCAGAAGCTGCATGTAGAATAACACAACCGAGCGACACAATGTGTTGCCCTTGCAGTTTCCAAGTCCTGAAACTACGAGGTAGTCGCGTTCGTTAGAGAGCTGCTGCAAGTCAGCAAAGGCGGAGCATGGACTTCCCTAGGAGGTGACGATTTTCCTTTATGTTTACTTACATTAAGTAAGTGCATGCAAATATATCCATGTATCTCTCTATATATACACTTACTTACCCTACTAAAAATAAAGGAAGGATGTTTTACTGAGGAGGCCCAAATCTCAACCAGCAGTCTGAATCTATCACAGGTTGTATATTGTGTGCTTGGGTCATGGAGACTCTTGGCCACCAGAACAGGAATCGTAAAGACAGAATTTAGGCAACCATCAGACTCCCCCCTCAGAAAAAGAGAAAACAATCCAAACAAGAGGTTGCTGTGAGAACATCTTCTGTGATGAGAACTGAAACTGCAAGTCACTGGTTTTCATTGAAAGCAATGCAACCAAGAGTCTGAAATCAGTCATGTCCCTCAACTGATGAGTCGTCTGAAATCTGCCACCTTCCAGAACACATGGATCCTGAGATCTCTCAGCTTCCTCATTTGTGATCACAGATTTCTGTAAAAGGGTATTTCATGATTAAAATCAAATGAATAATAATAATAATAACACCATGGAGAAAAACACTGAAGTTGTCTGAGGTGTTTTCTTTTCCCCAGTGAATAGTGGATTAATTTTTGAATTTATGATGCAAATGATTTCACACAAAGCCATTTATGTTAGAAGTTAGGCTGCCAGAGGTTTGTCCAGATAGGCTGCAGTTTAGAGCGGACCGGACTTACTTTCACAATCATGTTTTAACCTAATTCTTGCATGCCTGATGCAAGAGTTTCCAGCCAAGTCAATGGGAGTATTCATGTGAATAACACACGCAGGTTTTGGCCTGAAAATCCCTACCACCCTCATTTGTGGGTCAAGGTTGGTCTGCTTGGGGAAAAGCACAATGCAGTGCCAACAGTGAATGGCCTTTACATGGTCCATTTCCGAGAGATATAATGATACCACCAAACCACCAGGACTGTATGCACATAATGAAAAGTGACAATGCAGTCATTTGTGAAGGATATAAGACAGCCACGGTAGTTAGGGCAACATTTGCATAATCACATTAACTTTAAGGACCTACTTTAAAATTGACCTAACAATGGCTGTCATTGTTTAAAGCCACAGCTGTCCATGCTGATCGGGCAACATGCTTGGTCAACTTGTGTCGCAGCCACCTTCTTCAGAAGGATTTAGAAAGTTTGACTGAAAAAATCGTGGGCTCCAGGACATCCTGTGAATGTTTGGACTCCCATCGTGGTTCGGGTATCTGGCAAGGCATGGCTTTCAGAACTGCCCAACTGTTGCATTTTTGTTGGGACTGATGTAATTTATTACATCGGCTTTATTTTTCAGAATTGTTCATCAAGGTTGTGTGAAAAAGCACACACAGATTACTTATTAGCTGCTAAGAATATTACAAAACACGGATAGTCTGAGCCCTGGTTATTTTAGGCTTGCGTGAGTTACTGCTAAGATTTGAAAAAAAATCAGAACTTGTACTCTGGACATGATACTTCAGCCACATGTTCCTTCTACACACAGGGAAGAGTGGACCATTTTGATCTTCATATGTGCCTTGCACAATCACCCCCCGCCACAAAATTGCTGATATTCAGCCAAAAATGTACCTAGTGAATGTTCTTCAGTAGAAAAATATTTACTTAATTTCAGGCTAGTTGGCCATATGCAAAGTTCTGATGAAAAACTAGACTCTTCTTAGCTAAGATTTCTTTTTCTTGTTCTCGCTTGGTTTAGAAAGGCAGCCTTGTCCACCTTGAAAAACATGTTTATTTTCAGTATTTTCAGGATTCTCAGACAAAGCAAGGTGGTACTGGATTAGCTGCAGGGAACTCAAAGTTTCAGTTAGAGTGTGTCTTCTTTGAATAACACTAACCACAGGTAGGAGAATGACTAGAGCACACACTCTAGACTGGAAAACAAATAAAGAGAAATGTCGAAGAAAAAAAAAAGTTGTAGCAAAAACGGTTCAGCCCTTTCTGAGAATGAGGTTGAGGAAAACTAGTTTCTCCTTGCCCTGGTAGGCCTAGTTAGCATAGCTGCTAGCATGAGTCTGTGAACTTCAACTGACTTTTTGTTTTGCATTGCATATACCTGTGATTAAAAATCCATTTAGCCTCCAGACTGTCACTTGGTCTTAAACCATGACACCCAGCTAAAATATTTTTACATCGCTTTCAACTAAGAAACTCTCCTGCCTCCATGCTGTGGATCAGGGACTTGAAATTCTACAGGGGAGTGTCATTTGTGGCTCTTATTCCTGTGAAGATCCATAAGAATTTGACCAAGTCATGCCCTCTGAGCATTTCGTTTGGCACAGGAGTACCAGAGGCTCAGTCCGGTTTGGCAGCTCCAGTCCCTGCAGACCCCTGGGCAGCACACACCACCCATTTGAGGCTCGGGGGCTGCAGCCAGCCATCTGTGACCCTGCTCCTCACCGTCAGGGGCCGGTGCGGTGCCACACAGCGGCTCAGCTCAGCTGCCTCTGTCTCTAAAGTGCCCTCCTGCTGTCCCTTGCTGAGCCTACATGAGAAGAAGGAGGTTACCCAACACGAATGCAGAGGGATACAGAGCAAAGTGGGTGTAAAGGCAAGTTGGAAGCAATGGGAACTACTGGCTAGGAGCCAGATGTAAATGTCTGTATGAGTGTGTGCACACATATAAATGTGACTGTGTAATTAAGATTAGTATTATAATGCATATACAGAAGAGTGGGGAGTGAGGGGAGGGTGAATTAATTGCACGGAGAACCTCAATTCTGACTCCCCTAACTTTGAAGTACTGCACTCCCAAGCCTTAATGAGCTTTTAATTTATACTTTAAATGATAATTTACCTTTTGAGTATTCAAAAGATGGGCAACATTTTACACCAACACTTTACATTCAAGCAAAGTAATTGAAAAGATGCAAATGCCTTTAATGAACAGATACGCAGGATGCCCTTCTGAGTTAAGCAAAGGTAAAGTGAACAAGCATATTAATACAGGCAAAGCTTCACTAACCACACTGTTATTTATATTTTAGGCACTTGGTTCATCATGAACATTCTTTCCTCCTACTCATATCTGAACATATTAAGGCTACTGGAATAGTTCAATAGCATTACAAGAGAACTGCAGATAGAGCAAAGATAGGGATGATATCTGTGAAACTTCTTCAGAAACACCTATGCTGTTTCAGCACTTCTATACTGTTTCAATACTTCAGAAACCCCTATACTTTGGGACTGAAAGAAAATACAGCTTCGTATCACTTAGACTCACATACACTTCTCACACCAAGAAAAGCCTCAGAGGTGAGTACTGTTGAAAGAAAAAAATGCAAGGGTTGTGCAGTACTGTCTTCTGACAGTCAAAATCAACCTTTGGCAGGGAAAATGACGTAACACCTTAATTCGATCTTATTTTAGGTATCCCAAGAACTATGGCAGTCCCTTTATCTTAAGTCAATGTCAGGATTCATTATGTAATTTTTACTTTTGGAAATCAGCATTGTTCTACTCATACACTCCCATGGATTTGGTTAATACTGAACACAGTCCTATTGAAACGAGTAAATTAGATATTTCATTTACAAAAAGTCTTGCATAGGTTTGTGCAGGGATCCAGGACTGAATGGACATTTTTCGTTTTTCAGTAGGGCAAGGATGCCATCAGTAGCCCCGGGATTTCTGTCTAGAAAAAATCTTAGTATTTCATAGGAGAGACCAAAATGTGTAGAGCACAAAGGGATGAACTAGGGAATCCATTAACGTGCTCAGCAAGCGGAGTACCAAACCCCTCATCGTCATCAGACATGTTCGGTACCACCTGTCTATCAATCAAGAACATTTCTGCATTCAGACTACAAAACACATGCCATTAGATGCCATTCCCAGCGCACCCTCACATACAAGCCCATTCAATACAGGCTAAAACCAAAGCTTTTCCAACTGAAAGGCTAAGAGCAAAACAGTATAGCATTTAACTCAGGCCTTCTCCACTAACTTGGCCCATCCAAAGTTGGTACATCTAAAAAGGCAGGTCTCTTCAGAAAATCACAGTTGCCTTTCAGGCTCAGTCCATTTGAGGTAAAAACTTGCTCATTTGTATAAGTGATCAGCATTCACTTTCCTCAGTTACCACTATTTGCTGACAGAGTATTTCAGGTTTCAGCTCCACCGTAAATAGCTATTACTAATACATCTGGATGTAAAATGAGGCACACGAATAGCATTGTAACTGCTTCATGTAACTCTCCAAACCAAAGAGAAATAGTGAGTCATTTATCTTAATGATGTCAATATTCTGCCAAACATAAGATAAAACTGGAGAGTGTGGACAGAAAGTTCAGAAACGGATTTGATGGGTGGACTGTTCAGTGGATAAGGAATTGGTTGGATGGTCGCATCCAGAGGGTAGCGGTCAACAGCTCAATGTCCAGATGGAGATCAGTGATGAGTGCTGTCCCTCAGGGGTCTGTACTGGGACCAGTGCTATGCAGTATTTTCATTAGTGACATTGACAGCGAGATTGAGTGCACCTTCAGCAAGTTTGCAGATGACACCAAGCTGAGTGGTGCAGTTGACACGCCAGAAGGATGGGATGCCATCCAGAGGGACCTGGACAAGCTGGAGAAGTGGGCCTGTGAACTTCATGAGGTTCAACAAGGCCAAGTGCAGGGTCCTACAGCTGGGTCGGGGCAATCCTCAGTTCCAATACAGGCTGGGGGATGATGTGATCGAGAGCAGCCCTGCAGAAAAGGACTTGGGGGTACTGGTGGATGAAAAGCTGGACATGAGCTAACGATGTCCGCTTGCAGTCCAGAAGGCCAACTGTATCCTGGGCTGCATCAAAAGAAGCGTGGCCAGCAGGTCGAGGGAGGTGGTTCTGCCCCTCTGCTCTGCTCTGGTGAGACCTCACCTGGAGTCCTGCGTCCAGCTCTGGAGCCCTCAGCACAAGAAGGACATGGAGCTGTTGGAGCGGGTCCAGAGGAGGGCCACGAAAATGATCCAAGGGCTGGAGCACCTCTCCTATGAGGACAGGCTGAGAGAGTTGGGGTTGTTCAGCCTGGAGAAGAGAAGGCTGCAGGGAGACCTTATAGCAGCCTTCCAGTACTTCAAGGGGGCCTGTAGGAAAGACGGGGACAGGCTTTTTAGCAAGGCCTGTTGCGACAGGACAAGGAGTAATGGTTTTAAACTAAGGGAAGGCAGATTTAGACTGGATTTAAGAAAGAATTTTTTTACAATGAGGGTGGTGAGGCACTGGAACAAGTTGCCCAGAGAGGTAGTGGAGGCCCCATCCCTGGAAACATTCAAGGTCGGGTTGGATGGGGCTCTGAGCAACCTGATCTAGTTAAAGATGTCCCTACTCTTGCAGGGGGGTTGGACTAGACGGCCTGTAAAGGTCCCTACCAATCCAAAGTGTTCTATGATTCAAGCACCATGCAACATGCAAGTTCTCATCAGCTATCATGAAAAGTGACTCATTTACAACAGAGTAAGACAAGGTCTATAGGGAGAGCAATATTTTTATTAGACTACCTGATACAGCTTCTTACACCAATGGTTGAACTAATGCAAAGATATTACAGACTTTGATTTTCTCCGTAGCAGATATCAGAATCTCACTTGCACCCTTAGGCAATCACAGCTACAAGAGCATTCATTAATTGCATGACACACACGGGACAAGGTGATGTCCCATGACTACATACGAAACTAGTGGTGCAAAATGAGTATTGGCAAGACCCTCCTACACAAAGTTAAATGTGGCATTAACACCACATGTTAGAAAGTCTAAATAGCATAGACGCGTAGGAGCACGCTATATATACTAAACCAGGTAAGATCCTTGGCCCAACTATTATCCTATTTTGCCTTACACAGCAGATGGTGGTACCTGTTGCTGTAGAGGTAGGCAAGATCTACCTGCAAACCAGCTACGTATTTTCTGCAGTGGTGGAGAAGAGGGAAAGCCGTTCTTTTTGGGGTACTGCATGTCTTGACATGTGAGATTTTGTTAATCTTTCTTAATACCAAATGCTATTTTGTAGCCAGCTACCCATGTTATGCACATAAATATACACTGCTTAAAGACAGATTAGCATTAGAAGGTCATAGGCAGCTCAAAATAAAATAAAATAAACCAGCTACCTCCTCCAAAGCCCCCACATACTTCATTGCAATATGCATGCGGGTTATTTTCAGCTGCCGTACTTGCTAATCTCCATTTAGCAACTTCTGTATTTTTTCCTCTTTTTATGGCACTTCGAAGGCGGGGGTTTGTAGAGCAGTGATGTAAAACAACAGCCTTAGAAAACAACCTAAATTAAGCATCTGTTCATATCATTGAAAAAAAGGGAAAAAATCAGATGTCTTTTGCTTCTGATAGTATTTTCAAAGCCCACACAGACAGTGCATAGCTCTTCAACTTTTCCGTTGGATATTTTGGGTTTTTCCCCCTGCTTAAAGGCCTTTCATGGAGACTGTTATCCTACAAGTCTTATGTTCCACTCACATTTAAATATCTCAGCTCTTAATACTGCTGTTAAACTATTGTTTATTTCTATCACAACAGCAGTCAAAAATGTCACAGAGAGCCTTATTGTATGACACAGTGTTACACAACCCCAGAAAGTTCCCACTGTGCCAAGCAGAATTTGCTGTTACGAGATGTATTTAATAGTATTGTATTGTCGTGAGAATAGATCTTGCCCCTTCAAAGAGTCCATGTGTTATCTGCTGCTCTGCGACGGGCAATGAAGGTACCTTCACGGGCAGGTGGGACTATTTATTTTCATCATACACTAGCACATTATGACATAAATCTATAGGGTCTCTGTGAGAACTTCTTTTGTGAGCATACATCAAGCCATACAGTTAGAGCTCCCGAGCGATCCTTTGCCTTGCAGTGGATTATTGGAAGAGCTACAACAGCTCCTCTGTTAAGGAACTACACTAATGATATTGCATGGTATGTGTTATACAGTGGTAGCTTGTCCCTTCTGCATACGGTCACTCAGTTTGGGATTTCCTTCCATGCATTCATTGTCTCTTCCAAAATTAAAAAAAAAGGAAAGAAAGAAGAGAGGGAGGGAAAAATCTCAAGCTATTTCTTTCAAGTCGAGACCTCCTTGCGGTGGCTAGGCCTGCGCAGCCTGTTGCCTGTTTTGTGCTCTGCCATGTTATGTGGCAATGCACTAACTTTGATCCCTGGGGAGGTGAGGCGGAAGTTGGTCTTCACCATTAAATTTTTTTATAGATAGCAAAGTCCACCCTTCCACCTGCATCCAAAGCACTGAGGCAGCTGGCAGAACAAAGCACTAGAGAAAAATAGTTGACCAGAATCTATCTGAAATTGCCAGCATACAGGTGCAGTCTTGTTTTTCATCTCAGTCGCAGCAGTCCCTAGTGACTGTCAATGTTTTACTGAGACTAATTAACCCTTTTTTGCCTAGGATGGATCAGAGAAAAAACCACCAAAAACCCCACCAACCTGCCACCCAAGCTTAAAATTACATGAGTAGAGAAATGCAATAATCATGCCTAGTCCAGAACTGTGCCACAAATAAAAAGGTTGCTACAAAAGTGAAAAAGAAACAGCAAAAGTGTGGGGAAACTTTGCATCTTGAGATTGTTGGGACTGTTCCAAGGTTAGCATGTTACTTCTAACACCTGAATGAGGTGGTAAAGATAAACAGAGAAATCACCTACTGCTGAAGCCCCGCCAACTCCTGAGCGTAAAAGAGCAGTTGTTAAACAAGGAATAGTAAAACTGAACAATAAACTTGGATAAGCACTGTAGACAGGAAGTCAGGAAATATAAACAACTGAACCTAAAGATAAGAATTTGAGGGTAGATAAGAATTCCCAAAGCTGCAGTTCGGCTGAGCCGTCAACATTAAGCATTCCTTCGGATCCTCAAGGAGAAGTGGTGGCCAAGGAGCCTTATGACTCTTGACTTTCTTCCTCAAAGAAGCCAGGGGAAGTCCAAATGATCCGTGCAAAAGACAGGACTGTTCCCTCCGATGCAGTGCCTCATGCTCCTTCTCTGTCTGGTTGTTCAAGTCCTAAACTATGGGCTTCCACTACTACCCTGAGGAGATGATCCCACAACCCCAATGGTAGGATTTTTCCATTTACATGTAGCCTAAGTTTTGCCTCTCATTTTCATCTCATTCCTGCTATTTATACCTCCTCCATTAAAAAGAAAATGTCCATTGTTATTATTTGTCTGTTCCCATTATTTACCTCATTTTCACGTCCTCTCTAGCTAAATGGCATGGCTGTCATTAACCAAGGTATATTTAGTCCTCTGGCAGCCCCCGTGGAAGCCACCCGTCGGTGAGGGCAGCGCTGTTCCGAATCCCTCCAGCCCTCCAGGGCCAGGCTCACTGCGGCCGCAGAGGGGGAAAGGTCCTTGCCTCTTGCCATGGTCACCTGCTACCTCAACATGGCCTCTCAAAATGCACTGGCCTTTTGTCCTTCTCCAATCACATGATGAGCACATGTCTAACTTCACTAGCAGAGAAGTTTCTTCCTTTGCGGAAAGTATATTTGGTGCAGGTTACTTTTCCCCCCAACATCAGTTTTTCCATAGCAACTTGAATTAGACCTAACCATGTCTCTGATTTGTCACAAACACTGACAGCTTCCTACCCACCACCAAAAGCCAAGTGATGGCAGGACAGAAAGGTCAACCGGGCTTGTTTTTACCCTCATTCTTTGGTGTGACCACGTTAGGAGGAGAGACAGGGGTATGAATTAAAAATAAGGGAGATGCTCGCTGCCTTGGTCTGCTTTTCTGCCAAGCTTTCCGCTTTCATGATTTCTGTGCCTCAGTTTCCAGGGTGGAGAGTTTGGAAGGACGCTCTGCGGCTGCTTTCCAGTGGTGACAAAACCCAAACTCAGATCTGCCAAAGCCTCTATAGCTGTAAATAAGGCAGTTTTGGTAAACAGAGAGTAATGCATAGGTCTTGGACGAAAAGGACAATGCAGGCTGCAAGAGGGAGAAATGCTCAGTCGTGCTGGTACGGCAGGAGTCCAGCGCTGGTGTCAGAGCAGCTGAGGCCTACCTGATTCACTTCAAACAAGCCAGTTCAAAACACCTCGCCAGCCCGGAGTTGGGGATTCTTAAGCTGCAGACACATTCCTGGCCCTCAGCGAAACCGCCCACTCTGCTTCTCGGGAGCAGCGTCAAGGAAAGCGATGCCTCCAGACCCAAGAGGTGGAAGCCTGCCACAGGGCTGGAACTGCTGGAAAGCTGGGCTGTGATGCAATGCTTTGGCAATCATCGGCTGTGCTGCAGTTAAGCTTGCACGGCTGTGCCAGTTGTGCCTTCCATATCCCTTGCTTTGAAGGATGCCATGCACAGACTCAGTGAAAGGGAAAACATTTCCCTTGCCAAGACACTTCAACAGCGAGTCTTGGACGTTTCTTTGGCTATTAAAATAGAAAATACAGTTGGAAGGCACCTCAAGAGGCCATTATGTTCATCCTCATGCTTTTAGGCAGCATCAAGCCCAAGAAGCATTCCTGCAATAGATTTGCTTAACCTCTTCTTGAATGTCTACGGTGGTGAAGTTGCCCAGTTTCTTCAGGCTCTCTGTTCTTAATGCGATGCTTTCTCAAAGTCTTACCTGCATCCTCCTTGCTGCAGTCCAAGCACATTCCTTCTTTTTCGATCAACAAAATCACGGAGACTAGTTTGCTAGTTTCCTCTTTGCAGCAATGTTAATAGTTAGTATTAATAAATAATCATCCTCTAATGAAATGGAATGAGATTTAGAAATATCAGTCATTAGGAGCCTTCAGCTGAAAGGCAGTACAGCTTGGCAATGTAGTATGACAAAACTTGCTCTCTGGCTGTAAAGGGCTCTTATGTCTAATATTTCAGGATTTAACTGGATTCACACTGTTAAATTGAAATTCCACAGTAAATGGAATTCTAGGCTTGCAAAACTACTTCCTCCCATTCATAAATCATATCACTTTGCATATATTTGAATGGTCAAACATCTATTTAGTCCCTGGAATGATTTGTTCTTTCATTAATGGAGACTAGATGAAAGCCGCAGATAACAGCTCACAGTGATTGAACATAAAGTAAACCTCCTTTATTGTACAGGATCCGCAGCCCGAGCACCATGGCAATAATCTAATGATGCCAAAACTTGGATGCCCTTCAAATGCTTCAGAACAATAGGTGCTGTCAACATGACCTACACGAGGTACCAGCAACTGAGAAGCCAGAGTCTGAAGTTACACTTTCCCTCTGCCACCCTGGGCAGCACGAGAGGGCAGTGCCTCGGGGGCACCCAGGAAGCACTGTGCATGCAGAAAGCTGGGCGAGGGGCCGGCGCCACTCAGGCCCAGCCTATTTGTGCTCCTCTTTCTTACTTAGACCCTCGAAAATTTGGCTGCCATCGAAGCTGCTGCTGAAACTCTCCCAGAGGTGAATCAGAGCCCTTGTTAGGATATTCCAGAGCAGTTAAGCCCAGCAGCTCCCACTGACTTCAGTGGGACTTGCCCAGCAATGAAGCACGTACATATTTACGCTTGCAGAACTTCCACGTGTTAAAGTTAACAGGCGCTCGGCCTGGGTAAGGAGTGTGGGATGGAAGTTATCCCTAAAGCTGCTCCAGCACTTTGGAGCAGAGAGTAGAGGAGCTTTCTCAGGGCCAAGTGTGCAGCACACTATGGACAATAAAATACGTTGATTGAGTGCATTCAGCTGTACGTCAGCAGCCCCTTTAGAAGAAATGTCCAACTTCTGTAGTTTGCCACCAAAGCCCAAATTACTTTAATGGCTGGTGGGATTATTCAACGTATATGCCATAAAATCCATATGTACTCTGTGTAGCATAAAACTAAAATACAGGTGGAACAAATACATTTTACTTGCAAGCAAAAAGTGATTTCTCAGACCGATACTTGCTATAGATCTGGCGCTTTCAGAAGGATGGGGAAAGGTGGGGAAAATAACCCAACCAAAACACGGTGTAGTTAATTTCCTGACTATTATTTCCCTCCTTTCTGCCAAATGGTTGCATTCACTGACTACATTATTTCCTGAACAGAAATAGTGTTAATTCTGAGTTGCAGAGAAAGATTCCCCCTTTGAGAAAAAACGTGAGATCATTACAAACCATTCACCAACTGAGATCACAAAAGAAGAAAAATGGACATGAAAAAAGGCCAAGTTCTCCAACAACGAGACATTTCCAATTGGACTGCGGTATTTATTTTAGTTTAAACATATTGCTCAGTGAACTAATGAACTGAAGGTGCATAGGTCAGGACCCACCAGGAATACCCTCCTCTCCTATCATAGTATTAGGCTGCATGTTTTTCAAAAGCCTAAGTGGTTGCAACCTTTATTAGTCCTGTTTCTATCTAAAGATACTTCCACTCCTTAATGAGGGCGTGCTTACAATTGAGATGAACACTGGAATTGCAGCATGACCCTCCGATCTTTTGATGCGGCATTATTCTTTCACGTACTGTAAAATAAGCACGGTCTCCTCAACTACTTGTTAATGTATTTCTGTTTTGTTATCGAATCAGCACACCATCCTATCTGCTAGGCAGGCATTCCTGTTTGTGGGGGACAGCAACTTGGGTCCTTTCCTTGCCAGCTTATCCAGCATTTATCTTCTCTCGCTGTTTTGATGGTAATTATCACTTATGAATGCAAGAAACCTGAGGGGAAAAGTAACCTCTCTTTCCTTGCCATGGAATATACTTCAAGGCTTTGAGTTTTTCTGGCCAGACTCCCATCCCAGATTTTTGGAGCTCCAGTGGGGCTTGCTCTACAGTCTATTATAGCTGCCAGGGGAGAGTGTATTGTAATAAGTTATAGTCTCCAACTACAGCTGAATAATCCACCCTTACAAACAAAGGCCTTTTTCAGAGCTTTTTCATCTCCTGTCTGATATTGCCAGCCCCACAAATAAGACAATCAAAATTGCCTGTCCAAGCCATAAGACTGAAAAACATGAGTTTACAAAAGTACGTTAAAAAAAACCCTCAAAACTTAGTCCCACCATAAATAAGGACCATTTGCCAACTACTTACTGAGTCATATAGGTATGTGTCAGCTAAACTTTTAAGGTTCTGCTAGATGAGGGCTTGAGGACTGTACATTGTCAAGGCAGTCTTACACAGATTAGCTCTCAGGCTGTCCGCAGGAGAAATATTAGTATCTCCAGCTAAAGACAGGGAAATTGAGGTGGAGGTTCAATTTACCCAAGGCCATGCCATAAATCATCGGAACAGCACGATTAAAACTGAATAGCCATGGGCTCATGAGTTCTGGAGAAAGATTCAGGATTTTTGCTCCAGTCAGAGATTTATGACAGAGGAGAGAATAAATAAAACACTTTCACTGCCATTTTTTCTCAAAGAACAGTTGTTAAGCACCAACACTGATCTAGTGAGTCTTACAGATGCTATTTTAGAGGAAGAAAAAGGCAACCAATAATAGCATGCATAACACAGAGAAAGAAAGGAAATATATGACCATCTAATTTAAATGGTCCCAGAAATATTTCTTTTTGCTCTGTCACACTGCTGTCAGATAAAACGAAGCTTGTCCACAAGTGAGAGAGAAAAAATAATAGACATGCTTTGTAACGAAATCAGATGGACATAGATCATACCAAACAGGGCTGCCTAACCTCTTGCTTTCTGTAAAAAACTATATACAGTTAAGCACTGCTATCGTGTCTCCCATTCCTTATCTCCTTTCTACACTAACAAACCCAATTCCTTGCACATCCCTCATCAGTTTCTGAAACTCTTGTCACCCCCACTGCTGTTCCCTGGACTCTCTTCAGTTTGTCTACAGGTTTCAGTATGTGGTGCCCAAAACCTAAGCAAAGTATTCCTGCTGAAGCCTCACCAGCATAACTTGGCAAGAAATAATCATCTTCTGATCTTACAAATTTCATCCCTGCTAATATCAACACTCAGATGACATTTTTTTCAAACAGACATAGTGTGTTGTTGATTCATTTAGTTTGTGTTTGAACCTATCACCTTTAACATTTTTCTTCAACAGAACTGAAAAGGCATTTTATATTTTTGCCTTTGGTTCCTTCTTCCTCTACTTTGCACAAATCTTACTGGCTGCTATTTTACTGATTTGCACCATTACTTCCATTTTCCAAAATAATTTTTAATTCTGATCACTTCCTGCAAAGAGCCCGCAAACTCCTGGTGTCACGCACAAGTTTTATAAATACTACAACATCGTCCAGCTCATTAATGGAAATAGTGAATAGAAGTGACAGAGAACTGCCCTCAGGGACCTCACTTGCAATATCTGCCTGGTATGATAACTAAACTTGGGTAACTCTTTTTTGAATGCAGCTTTTCTTTTTTAATTAGTTATGCATCAACTCCTCATGATAGTTTCATCTAGAACATATTTCTCCCCTTTGTTCATAAAAAATATCATATGAGACAGTATTAAAAAATCTTACCAAAATAAAAATTTGCCACACTTCATGCGCAGTCTTATTCACTTAGACTAGTTACACTGCCAAAGAAGCAAATTCATTCAAGTATTCAACAGTGTTTTTCAAACAAACATTTTTCCTAAAAAATGGTCTTAAATAAGCACAGAAGTTCTCTGTGAAAAACTGTCAACATTGTTGAAGTTTTCTGTGACAATGTAATTCCTATTTTTTTCAAAATCATTGTAAAACCACTGCTGATATTTTTTATTAAATACTGATAAAGCATAACTTAGGCTAATGAATTAGGTCATTCAGTATTTAGACAACAGTTTCAGATTAAAGTTAATTAATCTGCTTTCAGTTAAAAGTCACAAAACCAATTGTAAATTAAACCCAACAAAACAGAAACAATCATTTCAACATCTTTTGAGAAATCATTTTCTTGGTTTTCAGACAGCACTAAGATTCCAGATCACAGCTTTAAATTTAACTTTCCAAAGCATTTCCAAATGCTTTTCATCCTAGAGCAGATACTTCAGCACCTTAGGACAGAAGCAGCAAAAACCAGTTCCACTCACACCTTTCTAGTCAAAGGAAGTTGTAATGACAGTGGCAAATAACTAGCCAACCAACCTAACCAAAAAAGCCAACCTTCAAAAAGGCCGGTACCAAACAAGGCAGCTATATCAATATTTGCACAAATTTGTCCAGGAGTGAGTAAGTTCTTTGAGTTACATGAGGCATGAGTGCATGAAGAAGTGAGTCACCCCGGGGATGGACGGCAGGGTGTCCGCCAGAGAGATAAGCAGCGTTTGATGCCTGGGCATCTGGCACGCTGCCACCCATCCCATTTCTCCATTTCAGCTGGAGCTTTACAGAGGAGGCGGGAGGCCAGCAGGGAACTGACGGGGGCTGGGAGGGAGAATGGGAGCGGCACCACAAATTGCGGGTCCTTCCAGGAGCCCTTAATCTCGTCTGACATTTGCCACTGCTTACAAACCCCTGTATAGCAGGGCCTGTTTTCCACGCTGCTGCACCGTGCAGTGAAGAGATTACTAGCGTGCCACTCAAGAACTTCTCCACTGGTTTTGCACAGGTTCAAATGACAAGCAAATTCTCTTTGTTTCTTTTTCTTTCTCACTAAACTCTTACTCAACTTGCAGGATTCAACCTGACCCTGCAAGACGTACTCATGCCAAGAAACTCCAAGTCACAAAGGAACTCTGCAAATGAGGTTAACCACCGTTCAGCTACAGTTTCAGGCACAAATACACGTGCCTTCAAATTTGGAAGCTGTGTCAGTCCACTGTCAGGTCCTAAGAAAGCAGGTAGCTAAACTTAGCTGCTTCTAGCTCTAGGAAAAGACATCCGTGTTCCAGAAAAAGATACCAACAGTTCAAACGAATTAGGAACAGGTTTTTTCAATGATACAGAGATAAGTTTCCAATATATATTACCACACATTCAAAAAAGGAACAAAACCAGAAAAAAAAAAAGATACCCCAAAACATTCACAGATGTTACAGCGCTGCTCTTAGCGTGGGAAACTGGTGGAGTTCAAATGACTCAGTGAAGCAACCTCAGCCTACAAAAAGACCAAACCTTGACAGGGTTTGACCAGTGTCAACCCCAATGTGCTGAACCAGTCACTCTTTCCTCCCTATACAAAACTTGTTCCTAGACTAAGCAACCTGAGCTAAACATTAGGTTTACCGTCTTTAGTGGCAGGCCCAGTCTAAGCGCACTTATTCACCTAGGCTGAAAGGGATTTGAGTCTTACAGCTTTCTCCTCCAAACCTCCCAGTTTTTCATGGCCCAGGAGAAATCTTTGTTGGTAGTGGTATGACCTGACCGTCAGCATTACTAATCCTGTATTGCCTCCCATTTCACTGGCACAAAAAAATACCAGCGAATGCTAAGCATTGCCACAAAAGTTAGCTCTCCTGATGAAGCAAACTGAATCAAGCTGTTGCTAGATGACAGCACAATCCAATCAGGAAACTACCTTAGACCATGTCTACGCGGGTTTCTGTCCTTCCACACAGCAGCTGACCAACCACCAGAAGCTGGGAATTACCAGCTATCTTTTCTCAATATGAATTCAGGCTACTGAGGGACCTAACTGGAGGCAGCCAAGCCTGCACCCCTTGGCCTACGAACCCGATGTCAAACACGCTGCCTCAAGTGATGCTCAGCAAGAGCCACGTGCCCAGGTTTCCAAACGTGACCCGAAAATCTACACTATTTTGTTGCCAAAGAACATAAAGGGCAAAATGCCAGAGACGCTGAACTCGAAGAGCTGCCATCGAGGGCTTTTTCAGCTTTCAGAGAGAAAACCTAACCCTGACTGAAAGAACAGCAAGAAAAAAAGCAGCTGTAGCTACCGCTTCACCCAAGTACGTGGCAAAAAGCGCCGTCTGGAGCTTCCGCCCTCCTTCCCCGTGCCGGCTCGGTGACTGGAGCCCATCCCGGGGGAGCAGGAAGCCCGAGCCCCGGCCCTGCCCCGCGCCAGCCCGCAGGCCCCTCTCTGAGGAGCGCTGCCCTGGCTGCCCCCGCTGAGGGGCGAGCGTGCCCCGCTGCCTGCTGACCTGTCCCCGGGGCAGCCCACCTGCTTCTCACCCAAACCTTTGGATGCAGGCCACGAATTATGAGCTTTGGGGTCTAAATCAGGAGTCCTGATTCCAGGACGTTTCCTTCGGTGAATAGGACCTGCAAGGCCCTACCCTTCGCTGGGCAGCAAGCCAGCGGAGGGCCACGTGTGGCTCCACACCTTCTGTCTGCCTGCGCACGTCCATCCTGCATCACCGAGGAAAGCCGCCCCAAGACATTTATTGCGCTGTAGCTTCTGCCTCAGTTAACAGAAAAGCCATTTTTAGTCACCCTCAGTTGTAACCCGGACCCGATCGGCTCCGGTCATGCTGTTGGTCGAGCAGGAGGGACAGCAGGAGCCCTCGGCCACGCTGCAGAGCGCATTTACTGCCCCTTCTGCCCTTTCCCTGATGTCACTTTCTCATTATGACATTATACCAAATCACAATGGGGATTAACCACCCCTGTATAAGCTTATTACAGGCTTATGCAGGCTGCTAGAGCTTGGCTTTAGATGGCATTTATTTTAATGAGCCTGGGGCTGATGTCACTACTACACCCATGACTGTATATCCCCATTAAGTGCTAAAATTAACGCGGAACATAAAATTAAGTTGCTTTATACAGTGTCTATACAAAGGTGTCAAAATCCTGATGACATACACTGAAAAAAAATGGCTGATGATGCAATGGCAAAATAAAAAGTGTCGAAGTGGAACTAAGGGAACAATTACAGTCCATAATAAAAAACCACTGCCAAGTGAGTAACACTCGGTGATGATAACTACTTGCATTTACTCTGCACCACTCACCTGCAGCAACGGATACGCAAAGGCTTAACTTGTGCACATTAAAACACGCAGTGCAAGCAAGGAAGCAAAAGAACCTATTCTACTTATCAAAATTTGGGAGGGGAGAAAGAGGATTTTTCCCCAAATTATACAGTTGTGCAGTGCTGAATTGGCTATATTTAGCTGTGGATTAATAGCAGGGTATTCAAGACTGAAGGTATCCCCAGAAAAAGATGAAATTCGATATTTTTTCATTTTAACTGAGAGCCGAGACAATGAATTTAGGATAAGCAGTTGAATTCAGGGAGGACCTACTCTAGTCACCTTTGTAAGAACTGAGCAGTAAGAGACGTTAAAAAATTGATTTGTGAGAAATTTGTACTAATTCTCTTTTCAACTCACAGACAATTTCATTGGAACTCTCTCACTATTATTAAACAAAACCGAGTGTCTTTAACATGGGCAGAGAAACAAAAATACAGACTGATCAAGAAGAAAGTTAAACTGGCACCGAGTGTCTCAGCTCCGCTTACTAATTTCATCACCAGAACACATGGCTAGGGCCTGCATTGACTCACAAAATGTGTGAAAAGAGGTTCCTCAGTTGAACATGTCCACAGAACTTCATTAACTCTCCTTCTGACTCCCAGAAGAGTAGGATCTAAGCCAATATATTCTGCAACAATTTCCTTTCCAGCTAGTACTTCTGCCTGCACTGGCTTTGCCACGGACACTCCATGATGTTGGTGAATGTGAGTCTGGGAAAAATGTCTAGATTCAGAGAAATAATGGTAATATGGGTCTCTCTGTCTTTTTTCTTTTTTTTTTCTGTTTCAGCTATACCTGCATTTTATGTGACTACAGAGTTTTCAAACAGCTATATCATAACAGTCTGTCGCAAGTGTATTGGGTGTTTCAGTTTGCCAGACCTGTCATAATAAATTAATTACAGGATGTTGCAGAAAGGGCCGAGTTCCAGCAGCATCTTGCACAGTTTAATATAGCCCTATTTCCCCATTTCGATGTATTTGTGGTTAGATAAATCCTCAGAAAATTTACAGCTGCTACACACTAGTTTATTATACTCCCTGCCTGTGCAGGCGATATAAGTGCAACAAAAATTTGGTGTCTGCTCAGAGCATAGATTTTACTGATATTGCTTTACCGGTGTGGAAACATTTTTCCGCTAAAAGTGGCATCTGCAGTTTCTGCCAAGTATTTGCATTTGAGTATTAGACAGGACTTGTAAACTTGCTTGCCACAGCCAAACATAGTGCAAATTCATTCGGCCTGACAAAGTCCTCACAAAAAATCAGGTGGCTGGAGTTTTAGATGAAACGTAGAGCTATCATTTTCATTTATGAATGCAAGCTAGAAAATATTTTTCCAGTCTTTAGTGTACACTAATGTATAAATTACAGCCGTGATGTTGCTGCTGAAAGCCTAATCCTTGCTGACTTTGCTGGAACTTTGAATATAGGGGTCCAGCTACTCTCAGCAGCTTGCAGGACCGGGACTCTACGTACACATGTCACTGCTGGAAAACAGACCCTTCTGAAGGGGAAGGCAGCAAGCAACCGGCATACAACAGACTGAACAAAGGACAAAACTCTTGCCAAAACCACTGTGGGCAGAACACATCTACGTGTAAGAAAAGCATCGTATGATATTTAATGTTCAAAACAGCAGCTCGATGCTTGGTGTGAAATTCTCATCTCTGCTCTAGGTGTTTTGCACCGGATGAAGAGGCTGGAGCAGACTGAAACAAGGCAGAGGTGTCTATTGCAACAGACAACAACTATAAAGGTGCCCTCTGAAAAGCTGTGCCAGAAATTAGGGAATGAAAGCTTCATCTATCCCAACAGCCCTGCAAGTCATAGATGATATGGACCTTTCTGGGCTGTAGCTCAGAGTTAGGATGGTATCGAGTTATGAGTTACTGGACAGACACAGGAAAATATTCCTCATGGGTTCTAAGAGTTCACCCAAAAAGCTCCTGTAAATGGGACAAAACTTAAATGTATTAAAAAGTGAAGTGGTTAAATATCTTAATTTCTAAAGTCTAAAAAACATGACTGAAGCCACCAAAGCTCTGCTATAACACGCCTTCTCACTATCTTCTGTTCCTTCTTCGTAAGTTCCAATTTCTAATTGCCATATTCTTGCAAGTCTCCCCCAGAGAGCAGTTTTCTTCTCAAGTTTCTTATTTCCCTCTCTCAGACCTCCTCTCGTTTCTATTCCTTACATGCAGCAGTTTTGTTCCTAATGCACGTATTTTATACTCCAAGAGTTTTAAAACTCCTTGAACTCACACAGTATGTTTTTACAAGTGCAGGTGTACATCCATAAATTAATTTGTCCAAAACATTCTGGATAGTCATTGGACAGAATGCTAACTAAGGGAACTAACTAACCCCACAGTACAAACCTGTACGCCAATCTTTCTAGCCTCCCTCCACTATTCAGAAAATACTTCTATCCCCTCCCGATTTCCACATCGATAAAATAGGTTGCACTGCATACATACTAATTTCATACGTGCTAGAAAAGGATCATTAAAAAACCCCACCACTCTTTGTGTTTACCAAACAAGTGTTTTTGCTTTAGACTGTTCCCGCCTTAAATGAAGTATTTCCTATTCACCTTAGTAATTAGAGCAGAAGGATGTAGTGAATGAAGTGCCTCATTATCAAGTTTGTATCCACGGTCTCTGCAGAATGGCTACCATGCCGGCTATTTTTCATAGCTGTCTGCTTTTGCTTGTAATGGGCCATTGTTAACCCTAAATGATCCTGACATTCAATTCTCCATCAGACAATCGGGTCCAGCCGGCAGATTTAGTTCACTAGTCAACAGAGACTTTCAGTTGTCATGTTCCTCTGTGTTCTCATTAGCCCTTGTTTGACTGTGATCCATCCCCTGCTGCCTTCTGAATTAAGTGATGCTACAAATACACTTATTGTGTTTTATGATGTCTGTTCCTCAAATTATTTTAAGGAAAAAACTAAATGCAATCTGATGGCTATTGGGAAACATAAGAAAAATGTGCCATCCATTCTTTTCTATTTTGTCAATTTGTGCATTGTTCTAGATGTCTCTGCCATATCATAAAAATGTAATAGGAACTGTATGTTGTAACCAAACGCACAAAACCTAAAAACACCAGAACAATGAAAGACCTACTATGATGTTATCGCCAGGCAGTTATAAATATCTAATATTTACTCTTTTCTAAACAAGGTTTCATCTGCTTTGTTCCAGCAATGAACTTGTATCACCCTCCAAAAACTCTTCAAATAGACTTTTATAACTCTTTTATTTTAAATCATGCTTCAGGGAGCAATTTTGCAGCGCATTCCTGTTTTAGGATACTTAATGTAGTTCTTCAACTAAACAAAAGAAGGAAAATTTTCAGTAGGCAACCAGAATCCTTCTGGAATCCTTTTCTTCCACTGAAACTTAAGTCCTTTAAATACTTGGACAATTTTCAGCAAATGTACACCATGTTCATTTTAAAGTGATTTTAAAAAATAGGTAGGTTGCATTAACACAGGTTGCGTTAACACAGAAACAAGAAGCATTATATAAAGTTTAATTTAAAAACTTATTTTTTTAAACCATTACCCTAATCCAAACTGTTTAAAAGTTTTATCCTTTCTTGTAAGTTTAAAATCCCAACAGCAATGTCTGAAGAATAAAGAATCTACTAACACTGAAGAGAAAAACAGTTTTTCTTAAAATGAATGTATTAGCCATATTTCTGACCAAAAGGTAAAAACTGTCTTCGCCATTATGCCAGGTTAATAATTTAAGAAATTTTAGTCTGAAGGTTCTAATTTTAATACTGAAAGATCACTTAGACTTTTTTTTTTTAATTTCAGATCTTTTTGTTCATTTTCTGTTAAGTGAATGCAGAAAGCTCTAGTACCACAGTGACATGGTGTAAAGCAATCAAAGTCTCTAACCAACCATGGGGTAGGGAGAAAAAAAATTATAAAAACAAAAGCTATTGCAATTACAAGAAAACATTATGAAAAGTTTATTTTCAACTCCCTGCATTTTCACGTTTGGCTCTTATCTGATTCATTCTGCTTAATTGTTATTTGGAACTGTGCCTTGGAAGACACTACTGCTGCCTCTCCTCTCAATTTGGAAAGTGTGGCAAAGCGGCTCTATTCAGCTTCAGAGCAGTGAACATAATTGGAGCCCTCGTTCGCAAGCATGAAAGGAGGTGCTGTGCCTTTGATTAGAACTACCATCTCCCTGTGGTGTTTATCTGAAGTGTTATTTCTGTCTTCAGTGTCCACAATGCCAAATTAACATTTTACAATGCTTTCCAATGAGCTCCCAGATCTTGGCTACTGCTCAGCTCTCCCTGACGTGGAGCCTGATGTCATGCTCTGCCCTTATTTTAAATGTGATCCAGGACATTTTAAGAAACATAAGATGTTGAGATTTTTCTCTTTTATAAAATCTTTAAATCCCATACCACACAGAATGATGAGTTGGAATATGCTGCAAAAGCAGAGAGATAAGAGGCTAGGAGCCTCGCTAGAATCAGGCAGTCCCAGGACTGAGATAATTTCACACCACCTCTGACTGGGGAAAGAGACATTAGTACGTTTCCAGTACACATACACAAAGTGCCATTTCAGGGAGAATTTCATACACATGCTCTAGGCAAAGCAAAGCTAGGACTGTTAGCAAAGAATAATTACCAGTGTGGCCAAAAAAGAATATTTGTTGCCATGCTTTACTCAAAAGAAACAAGTTTACAGAGTGTTCTGGCTTTAAGACATGTGCAGGGGAGATATTACAATATATAGCAACTAGTCCTCTGCATCTGGCTGCATTTCACACATCAGTGCCCAACATTGTTATTCTCACTTCTTTTTTTAATGGAATCAAGTGCCCTGTCTACTAAATAAGGGCTTTCTAATTTTATGTTATTTATTGCTTCAGAGGGGGAGGAGGAAGAATTTCCTAGCAGAGTAAAAATAAACTGGACATCATCAGCCAGAAAAAATACCAACACTAACTGATAGAAAGTGTTTCCTTTAATATGAAACATAAATTATTTAGCACTGTAGATAATTAGTGAAGTCATTAGTAAAAGTTCACAACATAATACTCAAGTAAAAAAATAGATTAATGACACTTACAAGTGAATAAGAATTACCAGTAAACCAAACAGCACAGTTGGATGTGAAATATTTCATTCAGAAAAAAGAAAGTATATTTGGCAAGACTGCTGCCAAAGCAGCCAGGAACTCTGACAAAACTGCAATGCAGAAATGTGCAGAAAACCTCATTTGAAAAATATAACTGCCTGGAGTTTGCAACACTTATTTACATTGGTAAGCATGAGTAGTCCCACTGAAGACAGTGTAGTTGCATAGGTAGTTACTCAACAATTCCCTTCAGAGCTGCAAAATGCAGTCTAAGGGAATATTTGATGTGAAGAAAATATTTTTAGAAAGCTTATGCTTTCAGGTACACTGGAATGTCAGCGTTCCTTTGGAATTTTACCATTCTGAACACTCTTCTATTTTACTTACAACACATTTAAAAATGGTAATTTAATAACTTATGTAGTGGTTGGGCTTGTTTTGCTTGAGATCACACTTTTTCACTTGATTCTCTGCTCCCAATGGATTGATCTACACTCTAGAGAAATGCCTGTTTAGCCTAAGTTAAGGTGTAATCAGATATTAAATTGGTTAACAGTATTTGTCAGTGGGGTTCTCATGAAATATGAAAGTCTGTTTCAGATTTTCCCAGTCCAGTGAGGAGCTGAACACTCAACTTCTGTTGATTTCATGAAACCCAGGGCAAAACTCTTCCAAAACAGGTTTACACCATTAGTAAGTCACAACTGGCGCCATTTTGTGTATTTGATTATTTTAACTTATTTGTTTCTGGTTAATCCTAGAAGTGAGATTGTAGTTGCAGCCTTCAACATGTATACTGAATAGCACGCCAGTATTTAGAATTAAATTATGACTATATGTCATAGCATTCAGGCTCAAAGGCAATATTTGTCTTTCCATTTGTGCTTAGGTTTGAGCCTCTCACTGCCTTTTTCTTCTTCAATTCCACCCCATGGGCTGTAGGTTCATTTTCAACACCATTAGCTGTAACTGATGCTACAGGAGTATCGAGACCCATTAAGTTGTGCTGATTTTCTGTCTCGTTCTTCTGTATCCTCTTCTTCTTCTTCTTCTTCTTTGCAGTTCTAGAGGAAGGTAAAAGAGTAAAAGAAAGAGTACAAAAAGAGTAAAAGAAACACAAAGCCCAAATTTAAAGCTTTTTCCATCCACAGCTGATGTGCTAGAGCAATTGTCTGCTTGTCCCCCTTGAGTACAATGCTGAAAACAGCTACAAAAACTACCGTTCCACAGCAGAACAAAGGCAGAAAAAAAATGAAGACAAAATATGAGACCACTCCACTAGTCTACTTTGCAACACATCATAGCATTGCTTTGAAAAGAACTGCACATGATCTTAAAAATCAGCTATTCTTGATCAACAGTCAACAGATGTAATTAGAAAATACAAATTACCAGTCTCCTCCTCTGATAAAAGCCATTGCACTTTTTTTTTCTTTCCTAAGCTCAAACACCAAAATGCTTGCAATTAAAAAGAGAGATTCCTGGTTTATTTATGCAACAAGAATAAGACAGGCAGGCAAAGTACATAAGATTAGTTCTTCCATTTTAATTTACCTGAACTATGACAGATTTATAGAATCAGAAATCACTTTTAATGTCTATTTATGCCTATCAGACTTCATACAATGCCAAAAGCATCAGTCAGGTTTCTGTATCTTTCCCAGTTAGTGCCTTTAACAAGGGAATTAGACTGGTCTTGCAGATGATGCCAGGGATTATGCAGATGTTACACCACTTCTACCATGAATTCCCACTCGACAGAAGTTGTAACTTTATTTAACCATAAATACATAGTAATACTTTGACTGTAACCTTTTAAGGGCAGGTACTGTCTTTGTTCAAAACTTGTATTGTGCCTAGCACAAAGAGGTCTTGGTTTGTGACCAGAACTGTTATGTTGAATGCTGCTGAAACACATAAGCAAGTGGATGAATCAAGACTAAAGAATGTAATGAGATGTGTGCAGTTTCCCCAAAAATGGTGCTGCAAGACCATTACTGTTGGTGATACTGTCCTAATGTAATCATATTTTATAGATGAAAATGTTTACACATCAGCCTTGCTAATGGACTGATGACTATCTGCCTACAGTTTGAATTTTTTTAAGCTAAATTCTGTATTTGTGAATACATGAATTGCTGCAGCTCTAATACTGGAACAACCTGAAGGAAAACATTCCGGAGTTTAAGACCTTCTGTGTTAGGATTCCTGGAACAATTTCAGAAGTACTGCTGCATGAGGAAACCAGGGTACAAAATCATAATTAATCAGTAATATAAGTACCAATCTACCAAACTGAGTGTTCAGCTGCATCTGATGCGTAATCACTTGTAAATTTATGCAGAGAGCACTACCTAGTGTAGCTCAACAAAACTGTACAGTGGGAATATATCTTAGGAGATAATGTCTGTACTGACAAATAGTATCTAATCATTAATATTCGAAAGGTGAGACTACTATGCATATTTTCAGTATAAAGCTACTCAAACTTTGAAAAGTAGTTTTCATCTTTTTATTATTTGAACATCAGATGTGATTATGTATCAAATCTTTGAGATACTTAGATAAAAACCTTAGTTCACTTAGCATCTATTATGTGGACATGTTTCTATTTCTTCTAGAGTCTGCAGAAGATAGGTTAACTGCTTGGCTAAGATAAAAATCTACTACCACCTGGGATATAATTTTTTTTCCCTATTGCAAAACCGTATTTTCCATCCAGAAATTCTGGAAGATAGACATGGCATAAGGGCTTGCCATTCCCTTTCTTTTACAGCAGGTATTGTGGCCATAATGAATACTGTTCTAATAGGCAAAACAGCAAACATTCATTTGGAGGCTCAAAGAAAGGTATAGTGAGTTGTGCAGGTGCTAACAGTTTCACTTCTCCATAGTGAAAGTGTACACTTGGCAATCACATCTCACTTGATTCTTACGAAGTTTATTTACTGCATAATTCCTATTATATACTAGCACATGACATGGATATTAAGTGTATTTTCACAGAAAATGGGAAGATAACAATGTTTTAGGTAGAGCAACTATTTAAGTACAGATTGGACTGGACCTCAAGTCGTGTTGATATTGCTTTTAGATGCTAAAATAGAAAACTTTTCCAGTTAAGACCGCAACACTTGCATGCGTGTCATTTTTTGTTATTTCAAGACACATGAACTGCAGTGAACAAGAAAATTACAGTTCTGTCACAGCCCCTGCAGGTCATGGTTTCAGGTACAAAGAAGTGAGAGTTTTCATGAAAAATGTGCAGCCATGTTTCTGAGATGTTTTATTATCTAATCTGTACTATATATAAACCTTATATAGCCTATAAACAGAAATATGGAACAGTCTTTCAAACTACTGGCATCAGAAATGCCAGAAGATCCTTCTCTCTTCTAGCTCTCAAAATAAGGCAAAAACTTGTAGCCTTTTCTGAAAAAAACTTGGTATGTGCAGTCACTACTATAATTACAAAGACAAGTGAATCGCATCTCCTGTCCTAGTTCATGGAAGAGCTTGCAAAGTACATACTTTCGGATTCAAGCTTTACATCGGAATACACATTACTCAGATTTGCATTCTGATCTTAAAACATGCAGTGAAAACTGCCCTCTCCATGTCCAACAAAACACAAGCACTGGCGACAAATGCAGCAAAAACGTAAGAAAGCCTAGAATGTCCTGTACATGGAAGGAAAATACAGCACTGTGTAGTAATGACATGTCTATCTTCCTCCCTTTCAAATGGTATCACATCAAACGCTACCTCATGGCATCTTTCACTAGTGATCAGGTATAAATGGCTCAGTACCCTGAAAGCTTGTGAATGAGGCTCTGCAACACTGCTCTTTGCCCAGATGGGACAGCAATGACATGAAGCATGACTTCAGACTGGCATCTCCATGATGCTCCTGCTCCCTATAGTTCAGGAGGGGGGAGTACATCGCAGTGACTCAGACATGTAGGTGTCTTCTCTCACCTTTTGAGATGTAACTGAAGTGGTTTTGGGGCTCTGTTTCTTCAGCATGACACTTCAGTGTGACCTCTTCTCAGGACAGCCTTAGTTTCCGTTAAAATGAGTATTTCACATTTGATATGACTCAAAATTCTTGAATTTGATAAAATCATTTGCGATTCCACATTTTAAATCTGTGGTCCCACATTCTTCACTGGATGCCCTGGAAAGGTCACTCAGAATAATTGTTTCCTGAAGTTCTACTAATGAAGTTAAGTCATATCAAATTTTTGATACTGGCTTCTAACAGACTGTATCAACTGTCACAGTAACTGTGCTTTTAAGGCATTTCCTTCCTTAATGTACATCCTATCAGAATAGTTATGCCCAAAATTCAACACTGAATTCTGTCAATGTGTAGTTCTACAGCCCATTCCTCATCATACATGAGGGTTAAACTTTCCACTCACAGTTTATTTTCAAATCTAGATACAGCTGGAGATAGAAAATTAAGATTTAAAGATAAATTAAAATTAGATATGTATCTGCATCTAGACCGTATATGCACAGATTATGTATATGGGGAGGGGGTCAGTCTGGAAAATGATCAGTGAAATAACTTTGCTTAGATGACAGATACCTGTAATGGCAAACACAGGAAGTATTTTCAGATGTATTTTTTGAAGTATAAATGGTTGCAATATTGTGGAAGCTCTTGTTCAAAGTGTTGAGTTCTTATCTGCTTACAGCTTTCACACAAGGAATATGTACAATTTTTTTTAAAAATGCAAGTGTCACAATCAAAGATGTTAACTTGCATCTTCTCAGTATGTGACAACCTTTTGCAATTTATGTTAATTAATTTTTAGAAGGTGCAAAAATAGTTTGCGGTTTGTAGCAATAAAGCCTAATACATAGCTAAGGGATGCCAAAGGGCAGTTCCATATCCCTGAGTTTTGATTCTCATGTACGTTATAGTCCTTGCTCTTTTTGGGGGAGAGAGTATGTGTATGCATGTGTGTGTGTGTACATATATACAAACTGTTATTTCCTTCACATTTCAGGTGTGAAGCACTTTTTGAATGATTATCCTAAAGCTAAGTTCTTGTTTTGCTTGCTGAAACAAAATAACCCTTCCAACATTTCTCACAGTTTTCTAACAGCAGTTGCAGAAATAACACTGCAAATTGTTTTAAGCATTTCTTGCTTACTGTGTTGCAGGTGAGTCTCTATCTGTGTCACGCTCCGAGCTACATTTTAGGTCCCCTGACTTACTGATGACTGGTGACATCTGTAAAAGAAAAAAAAAAAAGGCAGGAAGGTAAAAAGAAGACAGACAATGGGGCCGACACACGTACATAGAAAACCCACCAGCTTCCTGAATAAGGAGAGAATATACCTCGTTTGAAAAAGAATGTCTATCAGCCATAAAATGTTAACTCCTGTGTGGTTACAAACAAGGAAACAGTACCCTGGCTTTAAAAAAAACAAAAACACAAAAACCCAAAACCTACTTACAAATAAAAGACAGTTTTCAGGTATGGGTAGAAACAAGAGGTTACGAATCTGCTTGAAGTAAGCTTAAAACACACATGGTCTGTAAAGGAATTAAGTTATTTCTGCTACTGCATGAGTAAAGAGAATGCTAAAGCGCCATCTTATTGCACAGTTTTAATAAGAGAAACCTGTCTATTTTTTAACCCTGCAAGTTTCAGTCAAAAGCAGTTCAAATCACTCCAGATTACTTTATAATTCAGGGCTAAAACCAACCAACCAAACCTAGAAGAGTTTAAGTAAATTCTCTAATTCCCAATGTAATTAGTGGGTCTCTATGCAACTCTCTCCCTGTATAAACAAACCTCTTCTAATTCTAACAAGTCTCATACTTTCTGCAAGAATTGCCATAAGGAAATGTGAGTGGTCTTCCTGAGTTTACTGTCTTCAGGGACAGGTTATTCTCTCTACCTTCTTCCAGGCTGTTCACAAATATCTGGTAACTACCTATACAGTTGCATTTTCAAGGAGGGCAGAAACCAACACAACTGATAGGCCTTATGTGTCACTCAAAATTTGCTCTTCTGGAACCAGGCATACACCACACATCCAGCCAGGAACTTCAGGCCTCCAGAACACCACAACCAAGGAGAAAGCTGTGGGAAGCAGTGCAACACACTGTAGGTTCAGACCTAGTATCACAATGCTGTCAGTGAAAAACTGTCATGGATCTCTAGTTCAGGTTGACAGGATAGCTATGTTCTGTAAGTGTCCATTTGGTATGGCATGCATGAAAGAAAAACGGAAGTTATATCCAGGCAGGCATTGTAAGAGTGGGGACTGGTTCCTATGAAGACCCTGGAAAGCTGGAAAAAAAGTCTCTTTCAGGATACTGGAGCCCTAGGCCAGAGAAGGGAGGGAGAGATTAGATCTGGTACTTTCCAAAAAAATAAGATTTTTTCAGGGAGTAAAGGAGAAGAATGGGCTTGAAACTAACTCAACCCTCAAAACTTGGCCCACGTTTATGATTTTTTAAGACTGTTAGTTGAATTTCAGATTCATAGCCAGCCTAAAGCAAAACCTACTACATTGTTTCCAAATTTCTCAAATATCCTTAGTGTTAAAAAGATCGGCCCATCCAGTTCTGCCAAGCACAGAGGTACTCATCTGCTTGTAAAGAAGATATTTAATGTTCTGCTACCAGCCTGAATTGCTCCAGGAAACAGCCAGTTACTGACATTACTGTCTCTAAAACCCCAGTTAAAAACGAGCAGTATTAGGAAGGGAGCATCACTCAGCAGCTCTGGAGTGCCTAACAACAATACAGCATCTAAAAAAGTAACCACAAAGTCAACAAGAGCTTTCTGGAAGCAACAGAGAAGAAAAAAAAATTACAGTTCTTGACCCTCTGGTCTGCCAATTGTTCATTTCATTTTGTGTGACCTCACAGGCAAGGTGTGCCATGGTTCCTCCATATTTAACTTAAACGGAGAGAAAACAGAGGGTTGCTTCACAGCAGTTCTTTTCGTCACTTAAGCATTAGTTTTGGTATTTTAAAAACGGAACAAAAATACTTTGTTTTCAGACACTAAACTTATCCATCACAGAGACCAAAGCCGTAATGAATAAAACTTATCATTCCCCTGTCAAGTACTACTATCCAATTTTAATTCGGGGTAAGGTGAGGCACAGATGACAATTGTCTTGGCACACACAAATGAAGACCGTATCAGAACCAGAACCCGTATCTCTCAAACCTCAGTTTTAGGCCTTCAACAGTTTAATTAGTTTCTTAAACTCTAAATGGAGTTAATTAAAAAACATCTAGTCAATGTTAGCAGTTGAATGAAATTTGAAATTTTTGTCTTGATCCTGCTCCCTAGTATTATTTATTAAATATTATTTTTCTGCTGACTTAGAAGAAAGAGGATCAAGCTCCCATTGACTTATTGAATTCATATAAGCACACTGCCCACAAAAACCATGCTCAAACATTAGTCATTAGAATTAGTCTGCTGAAATAACACGGATTGCTGGATTAGTTTAGGCAAAAGTCAGCCTATTAGAATATAGTAATATAGCATTGGCAGGGCTAGGAAGAAAAGTCATCTACTTCACACACAAAATCCTTGTTAATACAGTAATAAACTTGAGACTAAGTCAATGGTAAAAGTAAACACAAAAGAAGGAAATATAATGCCACCGATATGAAAATACAAGGGAGTGCTGTAAACGGAATGACTAAGTAATTAATACTTCCTTTAGCATTCACAACCTTGTGGTTCCTTGCCATGCACAATCATGAATTCACTTTGCTTGCAGTCAAAACAAAATCTTTTCTCCAAAGCCTATGCGAATTATGTTGAACTAGGTTTTTTACCCTCCTTTTTGAGTAAATATAACAGAATCTCGACATTGTACGGACCTTTCCAAAGCACAGTTTGGTAGAAATCCTTTAAGTGCCACTACAGAAGACTGACTTCTCTTATAAAAAATAGACTAAGGTTTTTAATACTTTCAGATACCAAAATACAGAAAATTATCCTTGTTTTACAGTTAGAAGATTAAAGTATCCACTAAATTAAGCTGCCTAACTGAAGGTTCTTATGATCTGTTTTAAAAAACTGCTCGTCACATGGGCTGTCTTATATTCAAGAACAGCATTTCAGTATGGTACCAAGGAAAGAAAAGCACACAATTAGAATCTTGGAATATCTGTGTTCACCTGACATGGCAACTAATGAGAATTCCTAGGGTCTGTAGGGACAGACTCCCAATTCTCCAGAGTACAGTTCAAGTATGATACCTTTCTTACCTACAAACTTTCAAGTATGTAATGAGGCAGGAACTAGATACTAAATCTTTTTGAAGCAGATCTCACTGCCACTACCTTCTCTTCCTTATCCCACATACCTTTGTGTCCCCCAGCCCACTCCTTGAACAAAGTAGTTCCCATCCCAGTGATGTGAGTAAGCAGTACAGAAGGAACAAGTGGGGTCAGTGGCAGATGCAAGAAGGCACGCAGGAGCTGGTGCAACAAGGGGATGAAGCAGCCAGAGGAGCATAGTGAGTGAGTGGAGGCTGGGAGAACAGGCAGGAGGTATGTGGCTAAGGAGGTAGTGGTAACACTTAGACACTGAGAATGCATCAAGGACATGATAATGTAAGGAGCAAGCCACAGCATCCTAGAGTATGGAGGGGCTGAAGAGGCTGTTGATCTCTTCTTTCCCTGTTTCTAAACCTCTCGACCTCTTGTTATGCATGGGCAGATCTCACAGGAAGCTCCAAATAGCTCTACACTATCATCACTGTGTCTGTACTAACCAACAAACCTAGCATTGTAACAGATACAGTGTTAGCTATTAAATTCATCCAGATCGCAGAGCTTAAATATTAATACAGAAATATTAGGGCTCTGTCTGCTTTAAAGAAAAAAAATTAATGTGTCAGATAATTATTATGAATATCTTGAACTTTTCTGTTCACAAGAACAAATACTGAACACAGTACAAAATTCAGTGAGCTCCTTTGCATAGTGCCACTAATGGTGTTCAATTTTGTTGCCATATTGTAATTCTCCACCCTTTGAAAGATATACCCACCAGGAGAAGAGAACATCAGTTCGTATCAACTGTAGAAGCTTAGATTTTCTGAAGTTTCTTTTGCTTTGTTTACTATCATAAAAATAAAAATTGTAATAAAATATATACTTTCCTTTTCTAGAAGAACTTGCTTGCTTTAAAGCTCATTTGGCCTCAATTTTTTGACACTTAATATTGTCTCAGTGTTGCCACATAAGGAGCAACCAAGGAAAAACAATTAAAGGCTAAATACACAAAAGCATTTCAGTTCCCGACCCCTGCTGTAGAATCCACAGCAGTAAGTCAAGCACTAAACCATCCCTGTGCAACTTGTGGAAACAATCATACATATCAGAACGCACTTCATAGCAAAACCTGAAGCAGAGGGCATCTAAAGGAAATACCAGGGACAAAGTCTCATCCCAAGTCTACATCTTTGGTAGTGCTTTCCTCTAGGCTGTGCAGAGTTGTCTCTAAGACTGATGGGTCTGCAGAGGTACTCTGGTAGACTAAGAGGTAGATAGACAGAATGGAGTGGTGCAGGCAATCTATTTATGTGATTCAAGCCATGAAAGTAAATGTGCTTGCTCTATAGCCTGTTCTGCACAAGGGAACTCTCCAATAGAAGCTGTTTCTACAGAACTTGATCTAATTAAAGATTTGTTGGATCACAGATGGCAAGAATGAACATGTCTGTGTGTCTTTTCAGACTAGTCTTTAGGATGTTAAACTCAGTATTAAGTTTGTATTTTTTTTTCCTATTACACAGTCCATGGATAAAAGATTTATACTAATGTAACTTAACTCCCCATAACCATGTTGATGCCTCCTGTCAAAACTGTTCTAATGAGTCAAGTTTGGGAGAAATGGTGTGATACCACCCCACACTCATAATTTTCTTTCCTGCTATTCTGTACCCCTCCACACATTTCCCCATTAAATGAACAACTGGCAGGGAGCTTTGCTAGTGGAATTACATATATTTCTTTCTATTGAAAATGCAATTAACTTATAATTGCTTTTTTCCCCCTCTCTAGTGTTTTTAAAGAACAAGCCTATCTAAATCAGATTCACCATATTGTAACCCTTATGTCTAACAGTATTAACTTAGCTGTGAATATCTAGCAGAACCGTGGCTGTGTATACAAGAGACACATTGGCATGAATTTCTATCTTTCCCATAAAAAACAGCTAAACCACTGTAGTATTCAGGACTAAGCCAACACTCACTAGCTTCTCCATCCATGAATTGCTAGAGCCACAGACAGAGAGGACTTTGCCTTGTCTAGTCTTTGAAACTGCAAAATCCTGGGCCTGTTCAGAGCTAGGAGAGACCAGCAGGAAATCTGGAGGGTGAAAACCATAGTCATGGCTCAACACTGACAAACACTGCATCTCAGAAATCAAATCAACTAGAAACTCTTTGAGGGACAGCAAAAGAAAGAGGAGGAAGAGTGGAGACAAGATACTTCAGACTGAAGCACTATGGTTTAGAACAGCTGTTTTCAGTCTTGAAGTCTTGGCCTCCGGGAATTTATCTGTGGTTACAGCTTTGCATTAAAATTTGCATAAAAATAGTTCAATCCTATTCAGAAAGAGGCTATGAGGACCCAAGGAGAAATCAATGAGGACAGAGAAGTTAACTTGCTCCTGAGAGCTATCTTAATAATATAAATGTCCCTCAATAGTATTTTTGGTTCTGCTTGACCAGTTCAGGGGCTCAGCCTGATTCTTCCTATCTTTAAACAGACCAGTCAATTACAGCAAATGACTATGGATGTCACTTCATCTCTTCTTTTTTCCCCAACAGATATTAATTTGCTTATAAACCAGATACCTTTTCTTTCAATGACTCAAATAATACTATAGACACAGGCACAAACGTTTGAGACAGAACACATTAGGAACCACAGAGGTGGTTTTGGAGTTGAAGAAGAGCGAGCTACCAGCTTACAAATGAAGTAGCACCACACATGCTTGAGAGAGAGTAATTCAACTTGAGCAGTACAAACTGCATTTTAAAGGGAAAACAGAATATGTAAAAATAGGAAACTACAGAACTGAGAAGGTGAAATATGTTAATGTCAGGTAACGTTTAAGGAAAATGGTCTATTCCTCGTAGATGGTACCATAGTAACATTTCCTTCAGAAGAAGGATTTCTTCAAGAACAATCAAAGTAATTACTATTTCAAAAGTAGGATTTGCAAAGATGTCTCTATTTTACAATGCCTATTCAACAGTTTATGTGGAAGACCACACAGCAGCTTTGCTGACTGATTCTAGAAAAGCATAGTTTCTTTCAGCCCAGATGTCAATGCCTTTAGAAAGAGAGATCTGTAATCATTAGGCACGAATGAAGCCCAGAATTATAAACTTCACTATAATACATTCTAATTCAATCAAATATCACATTTTTGTGGGTCTGCAACCTCTCTGAACCTTGAAAATGAACACACTTCATGACGTGTTGAAAGTCTTCAGCTCTATTCACTGCAAGAGTTCCATCGTATTAATTCTTTAATGTTTCCCTCATTAACATTATCACATCTTCCTAGTCCCTCCTCTTCCTAAAAGATAACCAGTCACTGAAGTGTTCCCCAGTAACCTGAAGAAAGGCTCCATTAAAGGAGAAAATAGAAACAGCACAAACTTTAAAATGAAAGTTTTTAAAGAAACTAATAGAAAAATTTATAGGTAGTATTTTTGGAAATATTTTTGAGCAAGTTTTCTATGCTTTTTAAATTTTTAGATCTAATAAATAAATTTTGAGCCCACAAAGCCACCCACATTGAAAGCGCTCAGTCACAGGCGAAAAGCATCAATTACTTGGCAGGTTACTTTCAGACACGCTAGGCTAACTATTCAGAAAGTGACAACAACCTACTCTAGGGGAAGAAGAGTGAGAACATGAATTATTTATGTGAACAGTGATAATCCCAAACTTTGTTTAAATATATATATATGGAATCAAGTTTTGATGATCTCTGGGTAGATTATCCAAATTGTGCAATAATAATGTAGTTCTTGAAGGTAACCCTTTTCTTTTCATGCTTATGATCACTACTTTCCACCTTAACATCATTTTTCAAAGACAAGTATACTAGAAAGAATATTTTCTTACACTTTTAATGGACACTTTAAATTACTGTTTTGTTTTTGTCTATTACTACTTCCCACTCTTCTCACAAAACATAGAATTAAGTAATTAACATTCAGAATCCAAATAGATGCATTTTTATAGTGAGTGGTAGGCCATCTTAAATTATAAAACATATTCACAAGATTTTCTAGACAGCAGAACATTTCTGGCCAAAAAAGAGACACACTATTGACTCTGAAATGCCTCCGATTTGCCAAAATTTTGCAAAACCCAAATTCTGGTTTCTAATAGAACCCCATCTGAATTCCGGTCTTTTCTGCCTTCAGCTTAAGGAACCTGAAAACAGCACATTTACTGGAGCAACCAGATGACAAGTCCGTCTCTATTTCTTGGGATTCTTCATCGGTGCAGTGAGAACTTCACTCCATGAAATTTCTATTGGCAGTTTAGATGTATGTTGTAATTAAAGATGATTATGACCTAATTTTGTGGCTCAGGAGTTAAGTAACTCACAAGGCAGGAAAACAAGGTTTGCATAAAATTATTATGTTATGAATGCAAAGCTGATGGTAGAAAGCATTTTGAAAGCAGGTTCTTTGAACTACAATTTTTTTTTTATTTGCAAAGATTAATATTGGATCTTGAGTATTACACCCTCTTCTATGTTAATGATTCCATTTTATTCACTCATCATAAAATTCTGAAGATTAGCTAGATATGCATTTATGATATCTGCAGTTGGAAAACTATTTTTAATTAGACTATCTGGTATTCTCGGTAATTAAAACTATAGTATTCTTCTACATTTTAAGTGCCCTATTTAGTTATGTATGGTAGCAAAATCTCACAAGTAACTGCTATGATGATTTTTACAGTAACTGTGTTTTTGCAGTCTTAACAGAGCTAAATATTTAAGTATTCCTCAAAAAACCCAGAAAGAACAACAGATATAGCAGACCTGGATATAACTAAGTATTTGGGAAAACATGCTTGTGGCCAAAAACCAAACACAACGAAAAAATTCAGTTATATTTTCCTGCTTGTGGTAACAACTTAAGCAACAACTTAATTATTCGATAAATATTTTTGGATTAAAAAAAAAAAAAAAAACAAAACCAAAAAACCCCCCAAACCCATGCTTCATTTTCTGTCAAAGCAAAAAAAAAAAAATCATAGGGTATTACAAAATAATGATTTTTCATATTTCCCATGTAAAAGAAATCAGCATTTTCTTTCATCAGCGCTAACACTGAAAAAAAATTGAAAGGAATAGGAAGAAAACTTGCTGTGTCACTGCTGCAACACAGGAACTGCCATAACCGATCAGCCCCCTCAGTGGTCGTCTTAGCAGTTTTGTCTCAGAAGTATCTGGTATTGCCTAAAGCCAAAGTGCCGTAGAACTTTCCTTCATTGTGACAAACAGCTGAATGACAATTTGTTTCTTCTATGCAGCCCTCTGCAGCTTTTGTAAAACCATTACACTTCAAGACATTGCAAGTCTTACACAGAGATTTGATTCATCATTTGATCCAACTCACTATCTTCTTGGTGATTTATACGGTGCTTATGTAACTTGACATTAAAAAAAAAATCAGCCAGATTTGTGTTTCCCAGTCATTTAGATGCTTTTGGAATCTCAGCCCTTACCTCAGCCTAAAATGTGTTATTAAAAAAATTAATCCCTGAGCACATAAGTTTAATAGTGTCTTGTAGTAGCTAGGTTCACCAGGTTAACTAAGCATGGCATAAACATAAATTTCCTTCTACCAATATTAGATGTGTTCCATTCCAGCTTAATGTTCCCTGATCTTGTTTACCAGCAGAAGGGGAAAAAAAAAAGAAAAGTAAAAAGAGTGCATCCAATTCACCTCTCTACATCATGTACTATTTTATACACTCTCTCCACTGCTCATTCTTTGCTAGTTTAATCTTTTAAGTATATCCTCTTATACCATTTTTCCAGGACTTGTAAATGTTTCATTACTTTTCTCTGGACTCTTTATGATTTTGTAGCACCCTTGGATGCTGTGCAAGATAAAAAGCAACATATTTGCTTGGTTTTAGATTGTTACTGTACACTTTATTCATTATGCCTTTTGAATATCTATATGCACTACATAGAGTACTACAAAATTCCAACTAATTATTAAATATGCCATCAATTTAATTCAAAGTGCCAGTAGAATCAAAGTAAAGAATATTTCGATGAAATATTACTAAGTGTTACTAAAAAAGTGCTACTAGTAATTCAAAAACTATTGTTAGAAAAATATGTCAATCAGACACTTGAGAAAATATAAGTGATCAAAACTAATCAAACGTTACTTGTCTCAAAGTTGAATAATAAATACCAGTGTAAATGTTAGTAACATTAGTTAGTGCACATAAAAGTATTTTGATCCAGTAAATCAACTAGATTCCTACTAGATTAAAAGATGTGGATAAAAATGATCAAGTCTTTAATGACAGTAAGTATCTCAGCACTTCTCCCTTTTCTAACCTGGGTACGAGTGAAACTGGGTGAGTATAGCAACGTATTCCCTCTGGGATACCTTCCTTGCCTCCAGCAGTGTAGACAACATATGAAAGAAATCTTCATGCTTTCCAGTAATGTTGTAATTTTTCCTATATTTGTTCCAGTCTGCCTTTACAGGAGTATCTGGAAGTAATGCACCCTTGTCTTTTTTGGACAATGGTTTGGCTATGAGTTTCTCAGCTACAAAGAGGTAAAAGATACTTCAGATTAATTATTACTGCTCAGTATAATGATTAATTCAGTTTTTAAAGTATAGTTAGAAACAAAACACTTAGAAATTCGATTTATAGCAGTTGGCTTCAACAAGACTGCCAAGTGAGTAATCTGTACTCAATAATTTATTAAATGCTACCTATCTCTATTCACCTATTAAAAACAAATGCTACACAAAAAAAGTTAATAGAAGTAGCTTTGAGTGTTTTAACCTTGAACACTGCAATATATATTATGCAAAGATTACATAAATCACCTGAAAAAAGAAAAAATCGTAACTAAGCAACACAGCGTACTTTTTGAGTCTTGCAAATCAGACGCAAAATATTTGATTCAACGTTAGAAAAGTACATGGAAAAGTCAAGTCATTTGAAAGAAATCTGAACAAAAGTCACTTTTAAAGTAGTTACGTTAGTACCATTACACTAAAGGAACAGCTGTGGAAAGCATGCTTAAGAAGGATACGAACATTTTGGAATAAAAAAAAATCTTAAATTCTAACAGTTATTGAATTAATTTCTATTACTTTTTTTTGCTTACAAAGTATCCCATGTTTTAAGACAATCATCAGCCTTACTTCACAGAAGGGGAACATAAGCTATGCAAAGTTTCTAATCTGTTTGTCTGGAGAAGTGAGAATCATTTGGCCTGCTTTGCACATAGCAGTATCTCTAAAGATCTGAAAAAAATAAAATAAAAATAAAACCCCTATTTTTTTTTCCTTGACTAAAAACTGGCTGTTGTTTCTTTGCTCTTCTGTACATATTGTATTCTGACTGCTAACTAAAATCACAGAAACAGGAATGCTGCATACAATACACTATGCATAGGTGAACACACATATCACATACTGGTGGGAGTGGAGAGATATCAGATATAGTCAAGACAAAAGCCTTCCTTTCCTTTGTTCCTCCAAACTATGAAGTCTCTATAGTCCACCCTCCTGAGCAACCTACAGGATGGGTGCAGTCATTCACATGAGAGAACCATCAGCAGCTTTTAAACAGAAATATCCATTAACAAGTAAGCACGTTTAGATGCAGCACATCTCCTGGTCTGGTAATAAGGCTTTATGATCATGTTGTATATCTTTAATCAGGATATTATTACACAGACTGAAAAACTCTTGAGAGGAAAACATCACAGCTTTTTCCTAAGCAACCTGACAGATAAGGAAATTCCATGGCAGAAAAATTGAAGAATCTATGGGTAGTGCATATTCCAAGAATGACAGCCGAGTGCCCGAAAGTATGTCAGGTTTTGACAAATCCATGTTGTTTCTTCAACTGTTATTTACATCATGTAGCTGTGAGATACTTCTGTCAACCTTGGAGTCAAGGGGAGATTTCCCACTCATTACAATGCTTCAAGAGTAGGCACAATATTTAATTGACACATGATGGAACAGCTGGTTCCACATGAGACAAACGTTAGACATCTGCTGAAAATCTACCTGCTTGCCTGGAATGAGGTCTACACATAAGATATTTTTCCAAAAAGGCTCGAAAATTAATACAGTTCACCTGGCACACGAAGGACATACTCCACCACTACTTACAGAATCCTTCATTCTCAAATTATTACCTTATGTAGTGTTGGAGAACCTTCCTGTGCTTCTCTTGGTCCTTCAGGTAGGAGAGGAGCAGAATCTGGTACTAATCCTGAAGGTTGCTCTTCATATTCTTCTGAAAACAGGATCCATAATTCACCATTATGAGAGCCATGAAAGAATTATGAAAGTATGCATTTTATGTAAACAACCATGACATTACAATCTAGCCAATAATGGGATGTGAACTGAAACAGGTGAAAAACGTTTGAAGCCAAATTTGTATAAGAATTTATCCGAATTTATCCAAATTTGCCCATTAACTTTTATTTATACTAGTAAGCTTAGATTTACATGTAATTTATATAGGTAATTACATAAAATAAAAACAATCAACCATTTACATGACTAAGAACAAAGTCCATACCGACAGCAATGCAGTTGATACTTAACAAATGTATCAAATGTATAATTTCTTTTCATTCAATAATAAGATGGTCACCAACTGAAATAACAATTTATATACCAGGATTTTTTTTGCACAGTTGGACAACTGCCTCAGGAAATTTTTTTTTTTTTAATTTTTTTTTTTCCCCTTTTAAGAGCAACTGGCCATCACTGAAGACTCTTCCTACAGACCGCTCTCTGGCTTACTTTGCAAGGAAGAAAGGAAGGAGAAAATGCACAGGATGTGCAAGGGGAAGACAAAGAGGAAGGGCAGTAGTTAAGCTAACTTTAGTTACCATCATCAAGTTAGCACAGTGTTATGTCCAAGGGTTTTTTTTAGGAAAGAGGCATAAATACTAGACTTCACTGAAAGAGGGAGGAACTAGAAAATGGGGGAAAACATCTTGAGAAATGTTGGGTTAAAAGATTTCTAAACACCAGTATAACTGATAGTTTAGGAAGGCAAATGAACTTCTTGTAGCATGCAACCACACACTATGTCCATAAGCTGAATACTAACAACTGTCAGGACACTGAGTATCTTTACATCAGTTGACTCAGTAGGATGCTTCCTATATTATTCAGATTCATTTAGGTTTGTCTGTATTAGTTTAATCAAAACTGTTTTAATGACAAGGACCTGGCACGAAGTTCAATGCTCAGATATGAGATTTAACCATTACTCTTCTTTTAAAACTATTACTGTTCTTTTAAAACTTCATACTGAAATCCACTTATTTGGGAACTGAGCATTCTCCATTAGAGTAGGGGGAAATTCAAGAGTTTCTACAAAAGTAACTGGTTAGATCTCACAGAGATTGCCTAAGAAAAAAACCTAAGATGTCTGTGAAATGCTTTGATGTGTCCTAAAACATTGCCAAGGTAGGGGATGAACCAGATGGCTATATGTTAGAAGAGACAAGGAATCAATCCAGTTGACTGATAATTAAGCCAGTACTATATAAGCAGGAATGTTTAACTAAGTGCCAATACCTTCCTAAGTCAGGTATGTCAACTTGCTAAGTGGTTAGCTAACTTCGTACAATTTCTGCATCACAATAAGTCATCATTATGCCATCTGCATGCTACATAAATTCATATCTTCAGAACAATAAACATTACAGCATGGTAAAATCTTGGACCATCAGTTAGACCCACACTGGTATACCAGGAAGACAGCAGTAAACTTACTTTCACCAGCCACATAATTAGCTGGAAAATAGCCTTGCTGTCCATTTGCTAGGCTGCCAAACCACCAGTTATCATTATCTTTGTATAACACTTGGATAATGTCACTGCGATGGATGGTTAGCTCATCTGATCGATGCGCTGTGTAGTCATAAAGAGCCACTACCTAAAAGAGAGATAAGAGCACCACAGCTTTATCACAACCATGCCACAGAGAAAAAAGCGCAACATTCACTTCCTCTTGCAGAAAAGCAGCTGAAACCAAAGCTGCACTTTGGTAAAAGCTGAGGCTGTCTCAAGTTTTGCTAATGGGATCAGGGGTGGTGGGAAAGCAGCAGGAGAGGCAAGATAAAGGACTGTGGGATTGTAGAAATGGTTAAGAACATTCAATTCACTAAGATTAGCTTCAAAACAGCAGCTGTTAGTTTTATAAGCAACTTACTTGTGAAGCAAAAGGAAAAAAAAAAAAACCACTTCATACATTCACTTTCTCAGAATTGTTACACCACCTTCAGATCCCATTCTGTGTGTGCTCATGGAAGCATATGTGTTCGAACAAATACTTCAACAGTATAACAGTTTTACCGAAGGAAAAATTTAGTACAAAAATGTCATTGCAAAGTTGTGCTTTGATCACTCCACTTTCTTGTTTAGAAATAAGGATTTGCATATACAATTTTATAAATATCTGCAAAAAACATGTTTATATTCCATTTCACATAATAAATCCATTTGCCAGTGAAATACAGTGCATCTATACTTTTCTGGAAAAAAGTACTAATAGTGGTCAGCACCATGCATACTACATAGAATACATTACCAGAAGCCTGCTTTCTACCCTGAATATGAAAATATCAAGTATAATTTCTTATTTATTTCCTATGCCTATGAACAAAAATCTGTCTTGATGAATTCGGAGCAGAAAAGATTCAAAAGAAAACAAGCAAACTGAAAGAATAAGGGAATTGCTCACTTCCCTCATCATAAGTGAAGAACAAAATTATGACCTATTTTACACAAAGAACACTGCTTCCCTACATCTAATCTTCACCTCAGATCCCTCTACAAAATTGTGAGTAAAGAGGTCAGAAACAAGGATTGTTAGGAGTGATAGGAGGTTATAGGGGATTGAAGGAGACACCAAAGTTACTATGAAGATAGGGTTTTGGAGAAAACACTTCCTTTTTTTTTTTTTACTCATGCATGCATTTAAATCTGCTGAACTGCACAGTGCTTTTTGTATTTGTATTTCTGTTTTGAGTAAGATAACCTATGAGTTATGTCTGTAAAAATATAGCCAAGGTCACTTGTATTTTCATACTTCCATGTCATCAATTAAAGAGATTAAATCAGTTATGAATGGAAAAAGATGGAAAAGAGTCTACCATTGCAAATTCTATGTGGTAATTTGTGAGCTGGTCAGCATCAAAGAATTGGTATCAGCATAGTTCTCAGTAGAGAGGAAATTTATCTAAATATGCATTCAGTAATCCTGAACTTACATAAAGAAGCTAAACAATGACATATCATCCTTTGACGTAACTCTCCTCCCTGCATTAGGAAAGCTAATACAGTAATTACAGGTGATGTTGACAATACAGAAATATGAACTTCAGAATAGAACCAAAGTAAAACACACTAAAGAGCACCACAGATAAACAGTGCAGAACTGGAAGCTTGCGTGATCATGTCCAGTAAGGGGTGCTCTAATAGTGCCCACTTCAGTTAAGTGGCAACGGTTTCCTTAGTGATAGCACTACGAAAATCATGAGGTCACTTAAGGTTAAAAAAAAAAAAAGGAATGTAACACTAATTACTTGGCAGCATGAAAAACAATGAAAGGCAGAGCAACAAATACTTCTTTTTGCAGTGTCTTTTGTAAGATGGTTCTAGTGTAAATGTTTTAGTTTTTGGAAAAAATTACAAAAAATTTAGTAACATGGAAACACTGCCAACAAACAAGTTGCTTGAACCCATCAAACAAGTTCCACTGTCTGTCTCCCAGAAATAAAAAAAATTAAAATACCAATGTGTCCTGTAATACAACTGGTTGAGCAAGACTGACAATTTAAAAGAAACGTGGAAATTGCCATTATATTCTCTGGAGACATATGATCAGAAAATGAGTATAAGGGGATACAGGAAATGCACCTCAGGACCAACGAAGAATGTAAAACACTCAGAATTATGCCCAAAGCAATGGAATTTCTTCTGGTGTGACATTCAGATGTGTTAAATTCTGTCTGGGTCCAAGATCAAGAAAAAAAAAAAAAATCTATATTCATCAAAATTTTATGGAATTATTTTTCAAAAGTGATATAAAAACAGCAGTAATGTGGTTATGGTGGTTATGAACATGCTTGTAAGAATTACAAAATCTAGAGTAGCAAAAAAAATCCTTGGGATCATGCTAAGAAAAAGAATGTGCTTTCAAAAGCACAGATACAGTGTAACAGGTATACAAGATACTGCAAAAAATTACATAACACTTACTGTCTCTTGCCCGAGTGGACAACTGCTTCCTCCTCTCACCCCCAGTGCAGTCAGGCAGTCATCATTCTAGAAGAAAAAATATTTTAAAGCTTTAATATGAAGTATTTTGATAAACTATTATTTTGAGTATTTTCATGTCTACTGTAAAACAGTAAGAATTATCTGTAATAAAATACTTTTTTAAAAAAAGAAAAAGCAGAAGTGATGTTAAGCAACACTGAGTAATATTGGCTATGTAGATATCCAGAAAAAGATATTAAGTTTTTCAAGTATGTACACTACACTAAAGACAACATGGGGGAAGACAGAGGATTGATGACTGTGCAGTCTAAGCTTGTTTGCATTGCAAACACTACAGTAGATGTTTAAGAAGTTGTTGCAGTGAAATTTACCTCTGAACTAGTATGCAAAAGATGCCACTTTCATATAATTGAGAATTTCAGGTTGGTCTTAATAACCAATACTTTCCATTTAATTCTAACTGTTCTATCTTTACCCCTTACTCTTCAGACTTCCAATGAAGTCAAAGGAATAGCAGGTATATAATGCAATAAGGAGGATGTGCCTGTACCTACAAAATTTGATTTATATCAAGCAATAGAATTCTTCAGCTGAAAGAAGATTTAAAACAGAAAAATTATGAAAATTAGCAGAGGAACAACAAATTAGAACAAAGGAAGAGATGGAAGTCCTTTGCTGGTGTTACTTAATTTTTTTCAATGGCCTGTTTTCACAGAGGGGAAACCAGTTTCCCCTAGATTTTGTGTGTGTCAAAGGATACAAACTACAATGCCGAATAGAAATATTACACAGCAATTAAAACAGAAGAATCAAATGCAAGCTTTGTGAAGTAAACAACATTTCCACCCACAACAGATTGTACTACATTATAAACAACATTTACATTTGAGAATTTCTATCCAACATACTTCACCTTTTTTGTATTTCACAGCCCCTCCTTTAACTGTCTTTTGCATGAACTTCTTTCTCTTCTCTTGCTTTTTTAGAACATATATCTAAAATGTATTGCTCCTTTTTTTTTTTTTTTTTTTTTTTAATTAGGGTGATCCAAGGAACATCATTACTGCAATCCTCAGCAGAATAAATGGCATTCTCTGGAACAGAGATTCTTGCCCTCAACATTGTTTTCCTAACTTAGCTAGGCTTATCCCATATGGGAAAAAAATCACTGACTACCCTGAACACAGAGGTTCCACCCAGTCTCCAGATTGTTTCGGTATTGCCACAGTAGTTACGGACACACGCAGTACATAGGGATGAACACAGTATAAAAGCGAATAGTTGCCCTCAGTTCTTATCATCTACCAGAACATCTAAGCCTACCACCTAAAGAGTTCTGAATAATTATGTACATACTTGAGGGGAGGGGGGGGGGGGGAGGGAGGGGGGAATGTAACTGCCTGATTTAATAAACAAATTTTGAACAAAGATGGGTGGAGCTGCAGTTCAGAGTACGTGGCTTGTTCAGTGGTCTACTGGTAGTTAGCACTGCCTTACAGGTTTCAGCTAATTCTCATTTTCCATTCTCAAGGTTAAGAGAACTGTGCAGGCAATGTGCTTAGCCTATGGGATGGGAGTGCCTCCTGTTGCTCAAACATGATTCATCAGAATTATTAGCAGTATTATTTAGGTATCTAGTTCAGGTACTCATATTGCCCCATTATTGTGTCTCAATCTGTCTCTCTCTCTTTTTAATAAAGTATTTATGTGCTCCCAAACACTCAATGTAAGAAGAGCTTGAAAAGAGTGAGCTGTTTGGAAATAACAAGCTAAAACCCATGAGTCATCCTGAGACTATGTTGAATGTTCTCAGACACCGTGTTAAACTTTTAAGGCAACAACAATCCAAAGAGTTTCCTCTTAAAGAGATACTCTGAGTATGTCACAGGCTGCACACACCCCCTACCTCCAGCGGGACAGGGAAATTGCCATAGCTGCCTACCACAAACGTAGCTACAGCAAGGCAGCAGAGCTGTCTCTGGTGTGCCACGCCATTTCTCAAATAGTGCCAACTGCCAGCTACACTGCAAGTAACACCCAGCAAAAACTACTGGCCTTTCAGTTTAGAAACACCACTTTTTAATGTTGTGTCACAAGCTTAAGCCACATTTTCAGGATTCCAAAAAAGTGACAGACATACTGAAGTGTATGAATACATCATTATTAACACAATATTAATGTCTCCTTTTTTTAATGCAAGATGGAAACTAGTTAATCCTCCTCTTGCATCGGAACAGACGTGGGGCTATAGTTATATGCTGAGGAGTTGGTCTTTTTGGGAGGCAGACCATCTGTGAGAAACAGGAACAAAATGCTTGCTGAAAAAGCCTGCCGTGTCACACTGATTTTGGTTGAACAAAACTGTTAGAATTTTTCAGCGTAAGGAACATCCTCAGAAGAAGATAAACAGATCCAGCAGTTGATGCAGGGTTCTAGACCATGGAATATCACACTGGTTATCCACAACTAACCCACTTAGATAGCCTTGACATTTCTAACACAAAACCAAACAAAATATGTTTTAAGACACTAACATACAAAAGAGAGCATTGCAGGTAAGTGTAAGCTGATAAATAAGTTGCTGTATCAAGTATCACCAATTCATGATAATAGCACTAATTAAAATGTTTATGCCTTCTTTTTAATTGGGCATTTTCGGTGATTGTGGTAATGGAGGTTTTGCTTTTATTCATGCAGATGTATAGTGGCCAACAGGATTTGGGCATTAGATAGCATTCATTACCTTAGGAGAAGCAGCACTGAGTAAGAACAAGTGATGTGTTATTACTGCCTTTTCTGTAAAAATTTCAGCATTTCAGCTACTGAACAAATCTATTTCAAATACCACAATATCAAAGTTTAAAGACATAAAAATATAAAGTCTACTGGTGGTTTCATACACTTCTTCCTTATATGTAAACACATTCTTCATTGTAACAGAATAAACATACAGATTAAGTCCCACTTCTAATTAGTCATTAAGAATTAATAGCTACACTTGGAAAATAAACTTGCCTAAGATTAATCTTGGGCAGACACTACACATATCGGGGCAAACCCCAGTGTGTGTGCATACAGGGCCAAAGCCACCCTTCCCTCCCTTTCCCATTAGAGTGACAGACTCAGTGACATGAAGAAGGACAAACATCTATTTCTTGGATGCTGCACAGTGCCACTGCTTCTCCCCATGCCACCTCCCTATGTGCGCTATCTGCCAGAATGGAAGAAAACTGGGAGTGTTACCTGTGCAAACACACCAGTAAAGACACAGGGAATGAGTGCTAAAGCTTCTCTTGTCTGTTCAGTAAATCTGTGCCTAAGTGTGTAATAGCCTAGGTTCTGAGACTGTTACCTTTTGGGTTTTTGTTTTTTGGTTGTTTGGTGTTTTTTTTTTTTTTTTGTAAGGAGACAAAATAAGAAATGAACTTATATTGCTCAAAAAACCTACGACTGGCTTAAAAGTGAGATAATTTTTAAAACATTTTAAAATTTTACAGAATCAATCTGAGCTTTTATAGTTGCTCCATTGTTTTCATTTTTCCTTATGAACCCAAGGGTTAGAAATTTACTTAATCCTCTCCTTCCCTAAGGATGTCATGCAATCTTTTTACCCCAGTAACTGAAGTTTTAAATGAAATCCTAAATAAGCTGAGACATAACATAAAATAATTGAATATTGTCAGCACTGTTGTATTTCTGTTCTTGTTCTCTGGTCCAATTAATTGTCAACACACTCCTAGCTCAGGACACCTAACTGTACAAATTTAGTCTACGGGAAACAGAAGTACAAGGACAGTATTAATAGCTAAATTAATATGATTCTGGAAGTATTAATTGTTAAGAATAATGTACTCTTCTTTGGTCTTAATTAATCTGTCTGTAGACACTGTAAAGTTACTTCCTTAGGCTTCAGATGACTACAATTCTTATTTGATTACAGTCCTTCAATATTTAATGAGCATGGGAATCTATAATCTGCCTAGAGGAAAAACAAAACAAAACTGTGCCAGGCTGCACTTTACTGAAACCTGCAATGTACAAACAGAAAACAGAAATGCAAACACAGCTGCTGCAGTAAAGCCTACAGGGATAAAAAAAGAAAGAAAAGAAAAAAGGGAAAAAAGATAAATTCAGAAGCATGTGAAATACTCCAGCTCCTGAAATTATTCAAAACCTTTTCAACTATTTTGTCATTTGTAAATATGCTTTCTTGATATAAATTACTCAGTTTACCTGCACTTATAACATATATTACTGCATTTATAAGAGAAAAAGTAACAGAAATATTCAAAACCTTAATTTTACCCTCTCAGAAAAAAATATTTTAAATTAGCTGCTATTTAGTATTTTCCAAAACAGTTGATCCTGTAAATATTTAGAGCTTGCTGTGAAGAACATTAAAATACTGATTGAACAATTTATACTTTATTTGTTTGAAGACACCTCTTTTGTGAACAAAGACAGGATAAAAAACCCCCCTCTCTACAATGAGAACTCGTGAATAATGACATTTTCTAGTTAAACATCAATTTAAAAAAAAAAAAAATGCAAAGACAGAATTCCTTACCGTCTGTAGTCTACCCAATAGCGTTCGGCTAAGAGGATTTCCTACTGGGCTGAAACACCCTGTGAAAAGAAAAGGCTGTGAATTTTCTGCTTGTTATCCTTTTCCATCGAATAAACCATTTTATTTTAAAATCATTATATTAGCAGGATATGTTTGACAAAATTCTAATGAAAAGCAGCAGCATCTTTCAGTCACAACTATGCATCCTTCAGTCAGGAACAGTTGGAGGGTTTATTTAACTAACAGACCTGACACAAGGTTAACTAATCCAATATTTCCATTCAAATGATTTGGAGAAATAGCTCAAGCTATGTCTACATGCCACCTCGTGCTCAAAGCTGACACTATTATCTAGGCTGTATTGCTTTTCTCTTCATTGAATTTCTGAGTAATGCATACAAAGTTTTCCAACAGAAACGATCACAAAAACTCTCAAAGGAATTACTTCCTTATTTTATCTGAAAGAATAACTATGCCTATTCAGTAGTTCCCTTTGATCATCTGAGTTTCTATCACAACACATCTTGCTGTTTATTTTATTCACTCTCTACATAGTGCATTTGACCAAGTACTTGTAAATTCTTTTCTTTTCAAACTATTATGTTAACTACTAAGCTCAGGAAAATCCTTTCATCATCTATGGATTTATCTTTTTGTTATTGGTCTCCTAGCTGTATACTTAAGAAAACATCTTAAAAAGAAAAGATACAAAAATCTGAAAATTGTTGAACACGACAGTGAAAAATGCTACTGCTTCGTTGGAGAACGGTTTCTCAAGTATAGAGATGCCAGACAACACAGAGTTAAGCTCACTGGATTTTCTCTGTGAGACACTAGATTTGAAACAAGTTTTGTTTTCAAAGAGGAATAAGTTCTGGAAACTCATTTTCATTTGCCACTCCAAAAGCCTCCTCTTGAGGAGTCCAGTATCTGAATAAAGAGGACTCTTCAGATTGAGATTCCCATGTACTGGCACAGCTCCACGAGGAAGCTTGCACAACTCCACCTACAGTATACTTTCTAAAGCCTGGTGGTTTAGACTTTCACAGGAGATTTACTCATAAATGCTTAATCATTAAGATATTTAGATATTTCTAAATATAAGAACAGCTGCAAGCTCAAACAATCATAGTTAAACCATGGTCCTGCAGATCTGCACGTGAATAATTTTGTACTTGTAAGAAATCCTAAATAAGTGCAATAATTGATTTTTCAATTTTGTGTATGAATTAAAAAAATTGTGATCTCAGTTTCAAAAAAGCTTGTATAAATTCTGAAATACTTCATTTTGAAAGGCTTACTTCAATTTTTATTACTTTTTTCCATCTCTTCTCATCTCCTTCCTCTTCTAAAAATAGAAACCATATTCTGAATTCAAATACTCAAAGACTGTAGACCTGAAGCTTACCTTTTTTTAAAATAAGCTATTTGCTAAAACATTTATTCAGCACTAACACCAAAAGTCAGTGGGGATATTACTCCTATGAATATTGTTATTTACATATTCATACAGTTACAAAACAAGCTGCTACAGATATGATACTACATATGGATATACTATTACATATAAGTGTCCTATCATCTTTGAATAAAAGAAAAAAAAACCAACAAAAGAACCCCTCAAGACCAAGAAAATGTTTGCATGATAAAAACATATTTTTTCTTTAGATAGCTAAGTATTCTACCATAGGATTTTCAATTTGAGCATTGTAGTGTTGTGCCAGTTCACACAAACCTATTCTAAGATAAAAGCTGTACAAAATACATGATGAAAGCAATTGCTTGTTTGGAAAAATCTTCAAATTTTAATTAAAAAAAAAATATCTGTATTTTTATCAGTAATATCATTGACTTTCTTGTTCTCCTAAGGAAAAGATGTATTACCTCCAAGTACTTCTGGACTGTATGTTTATGTATGTGAGTACTCCTGTGCAGTCTCTATATTTAGCTGCTTGTTAGGTGAAAACTTTATGGACTGATATTCCCAATTAAGCCTGAACAAAGGGCAGTGCAGACCTGTTCTGCTGCAAGCACAGGAAAGAGACAGATGTGTAATTCAAAGATATAGGGAGTGCTGTACTGAATTTTAGCAGCTGGCACTGGTTTTAACTTAGCGTTTTCTGTGACTAGAGCGTTCTTCCAAAACAAGCAGGAAATTCTTACTACTTCGCTTGAGGTCTAAACACTAAATGGACCACAGCACACTTGGGTCCAAATATTCTACGCGCCACAGAGCCAATGCTATTTGTCCATACTGATCATGCCTATTGGTTACCCCAAACTAGTCTTTAGTGTTATTCATTAGTTATTTTCAGTTATCAAGCATTCCTTTAGTAGCTCCTACATTCAGAACAGTCATACTAAAAAAAATAAACTGTTCAAATCTTCCTCATTCAGAAACCAAGGTCCATTCAGCAAGCAAGGGAATAGCCATTCCTTCCTTCTCAAATGATGCAGTAGATTTTTAAAGCAATTTTACACAGCTATTGGCTTGACGTGGTTCCATGCTTGATGAAGCATGTAAATGACACTGAGCAGGCGTGACTAACAGCCTCAGCAGTGCTTGCTTTGGTTATCTCCGATCCAGGCTGTGCAAACTTTTCAACTACTATAGTGAGGTACTGAAACTGAGGTCAGGATTGCAGAAGGACATTTCCACTTCATCCAAAAATGAAGTTTACAGGACACTGTGACCTGTTGGGACTCTCACTTAGCCTGAGCTTATATAAAGGTCATTAAATGCCTTGTAAGGTCAAACCTGAAAAAAAACCAACACCTAGGTTAATCGAGACTGTCTTATCTTAAGGAAGCTTCAGAATCAGTAATGGAGAAGCATTTTTATTGATTCAGAGGGTTTACTTGAACTCTCCAACAATCTTCTTCCTTTCTGAAGACAGCATCTGCTGTCTTCACCTTCAAAACCCTGTATGTCTTGAGAAGCTAATCTTCCCTATGAAAGTATTAACATTTGAACTACTGTATTCCCTATTACTCTGCATTGATTCTTCAGTGGTCTCCTTCATATGGAATTTTACATGAGAAGAATAAATTGTTTCTAGAAGAACCTACTGCTAATGTCTAAATGCAATGTTAGAAGTCTCAGTGATAGATGCTATTGCTTTTTCTCAAGAATTTTCACACTGACAATTTAACAGCAGGACAGCTCTTCTTTATGGTCCACATAATCCTCTCACTACGATTATTTTGTGAGTCCAAGCATGTACTGATTTAGGTAAATGCCTGCCAAAGAATTGGTATCTCTTGAAAAACAACATAACTGTCTGCCTTGAGAGCGAGTCTGATACTGTATTAGTTTCCTGTACAATTTGAACAGTGAACTGAAAGTCTATCCTTAGTTCCCGAGTCACTTCTGGCAATATATTCTCTGCCAGTATAATTGCAACTAAAGAGAAAAGAAGACAACAAAAACCAAGTAGTTGTCCTCCTGTCCAAAACACATGTCTGTACTACCAAGTTCCCAGTTTTATTGCATGCTTTCACTAAAAAACTACCCTCTGCTCTAGATAAGCACATTAGTGTGACTCAATCAAATTCTAAATAGCTGGGCTGAAATACACAGGAAGTAGATGAGTTCACTTCCAAACAGATTAGACTTATACAGAAATTTATATGATAACAGCAACAACGCCCCAAAATAGCACTTGTAATAATTAAGAACACTTCGTATTAAATAACATCATCTTCAGCTATTATATTTGTTTTATATTAATAGCAAAAGAGCCAGAACAGGGGAAAAAAGTCCTTCTAGGGAGTCACATAATTCCACTATTATCCTACTGGAGTGCCTACAATCACCTAACATTAAACGTTTATGTGAAAAATTCCTCTATTAATAGAGGCGGAGAGAGCATTCATTACAGAATTTATGTTTTAATTAACTTTTCAAAAGAAGGCTTTTTCTCCCTTCGTGAAATGCTCTTGATAAATTAGTTCTGTTAATTAATAAAGGTATTTGTGCATCATAAATCTCCAAGAATTCCAGTCTCGTGGAATCTACATTTAATGAAATAATCCAAAAGTTTATCCTGGAAGATCCTCAGAAAATCACAGAACACCAACGAACAAATAACTAAGAAAATTGAAAAAAAGTTAATATTCAGACATTTCTGTGATGAACCCCTCTAAAGCACACAGAGAGAAAAAATATCTTACCTATTCCACATTATTCTATTTTTAATTGAGTTTTACTTTAAGTTTATACTAATTATTAATGTCTAAAAACCCCACCAACAAATCCTGAAAGACATGAAAATGAAGTATGCCTCTAGGAAATGGTATTTCTTATTGCAGACATTCTTATAATTTATATTGTGGCTTCTTGCAACATGGCATAGTGAAAATACACCCAAATAAACAACAAACACTGGAAAAAAAAAGTCAACTCAGATATGAGATGAATACGTGTATATCAGCTCAGTCCTTTTCCTACTCATCTTCTGTGGCTTTAAAACTGTTCCCAATAAACAGAATTATGTTTTCAGCACAGTCACCTATTCAAAAGTATGACCTTTGTGGCCAAAAGATCTTTTAGTATGCAGTATAATCTCTACTTTAGGCTTCAAATGGAAGTTTTGAGTTTTTTTAAAAGTAAAATGTTTCAGAGCAGTATCACTCAGTTCTGTAATTTTATTTTTCAAGCTAAATATAAGAGAAAGAAGATCATTTTCAAAATGATCTAAATATATCTTAATCTTCCCTCAAAGGCTTTATCCTTACAACAATTATGCTTTAATAGATCAAACAGAACTCATTAAATAAAAAGATTGTTTATATATTGGATAAGAACCTGTTTTCCTTTAGTTAAATACAGGATCACAAATACTTTCAAAACCCACCGCAAACATTTTCAGATGCAATTCACATAAAATAAAAGGAATGGATGCACCCACTTAACACGTGTGCCTTTTTGTTTTACCAGCAACAGATGTTTTACTAATATCCAATGCTATAGGTGAAAACCCACTTCAAATTCTGCTCTACATAACTTAGTCTAGTACCTATGATTTTGAACATATTCCAAATTGAACAGGAGAATGGATAAGACCAAAGTGTATTGACAACTGTTTTCATGAAGTTTAATCTGTATCATAGCTTTTAAAACTACTTTGGAACACATTTGGCTGAAAGTAGAGCAAGAAAGCTACATTCAAGAGCAGTTCAAAGTGAGACAAGGAACAGAGTACTTTTAGCATTCCTTCTAAAATAGCATTCTCTTTGTAACTAATACGATGCCAAAGGAAATGGTTAATTCTCTTGAGAGCCCGTATCTTGCAAGCCACTTAAAATGTATATTCTCAAAATAGACAGTTCTCACATGCTATGTTTAAGTGTATATACAAAAGTGCTGTGATGGCATCATGACTGAATGCAAAGTGACATGGACAGGAGGACAACTCCTGTCCCCCCCCCCCAACCTCCCCCCTCCAATTAAGCCAAAACAAAGATGTGCTGATAGGTGGAAAATTGTAACTTCTTTCTGTTTCCCTTCCCCGTCCCCATTAACACAATGAAAACTTGTAAACTAACAAAATAAAAGAAACTTGGGAACTTAAGTCAATAGATCAGGCTGTGGTTGCCATTCAAAATACTACACTATATGGAAGAGTCTGCACAGAAGGATAAGCTTTCAATAAAAATGTATGCAATATTTACCTTTTTAACCAATTGTTTACTAAATGTTGGTGTTAGAAACAGTTATCTAGAAAAGTAACTATAGGGAGTTACACAATTCAGTACCATGCAGTTCCACATATATTGCTGCAGCTTCTTTCACACCAGCACGTGATTTTTCCAGTGATGCCCCAACTCCAGGTATTAGGGGAACTCTGCTTTCTCAAACCACGAGTCAGTCACAGTCTTCCTAAACTGAGAAAGATAACTCGTCTAGTGTGCTTAAACACAGTAACTTTCTTATCCAAGGACTGCTACAGTTATCTCTAGCTACTGCATGTGGTTGTCTCTGATTCCCCAGCACAAATGACCAAGTACACCCTTGCAGCAGAGCTAAGTGAACACTGGAACAGTGGAATGGAGCAAGGCTTGAATTCACACCTATAGGTCCACAAGAAATACCTTCACTGTAACATCAACTAATTCCAATCCTCATATAAAAGACCTCAGAATCAGACAGCACTAACACAAAAAACCTACTATGCTTCTGGCAGTGCCATAACCCACAACATAATTTTATCTACCATCAGCCAAAAGAATGCAGAGAGATATTAATTCAGGGTTAGCCATAATTTTCATTCCTGGTTCAAGGTGTACAAGGGCACAAACATGTATTTGCTCTGAATCTTAGAATAGTCCTCCAGAAGGAACTATGGAGATAGTCTGTCACTGGCTTTGAAGAGAACAGTTTCATACCAATACATTTATCCTGTACTTAAGCACAATGAACAGGCAGAATTTGGCCCCTATTTACAAAAGGTATAATGAAGTAAAAACTATTGCATCACAAAAACAATTAAAAAATCCAACTTTTTAATTAGAGATTAAAATCAAATACATTTAGCAGCCTACACACCCACCTAATTATTTCTGAGTAATCTTATCAAATCATCATCTTACATTTTTCTTGCAAATGTTAAGTTTCTACAGCACCATATATAAACAATGCAAGTAGTAGCACGTGTCCCAAGCATTCTTTTGAAGTAAAGAACATTTATTGAATCCATGCTAATCAGGAACGTGCTAATTTATGACAACCTCTAATGTTACATCATAATAGCATTAGATAGAACTGAAAATGAGCAGGGGTTATAGTATCCAGTTGTTTCTTTCTACAATGTAGAGAACAGAAAGTGACTCTACAGCAAACATCAATAAGCCTGCACAGATACCATCAGCATTCTGAAATCAGATTGGCAATATTATTTACAAGTTCTAGATAGCAGATAAAAAAAAAGATGTAAGGAAAATGCAGACTATGACGCATACTTTGTATTAATAAGAGCTATTTTTCTTCTAGTGCTGCAGATATCCTGAGAAAGTCATTATTAGTTTTGCTAAGCTCACCAGGACTGTTTAAAATCAAACAAACTAAATGAAATTTGAAAAGAAACTTATTTTGTATTATATTAAATAAAGCTTCTGGTGTTACCCTATCGAAAAATTCTTCATGAAATATAGAAACTGCAGTCCCTTAGAGTTGTGGATGCCCAACACTGAAGTAGCAACCTTCACTTCTGGGTTTGGTAATATTTTTGCTTCTGCATTAACTTACCCTCCCTGAATCAGAGAAAATGGAGCTCTTAAGCAGGATTTATGCTAATCTATTTCCTAAAAATATGTAGTACAGTTAAACTCTATTTATTAATACAGTTAATTTCTATGTAATACAGTTAAATAGAATTTAACTCTACCTGTAACTCGAAGTCAAGTATCTACTGACCTCAGGAGGTCCACTCATGTCTTTAAAAAACATACTTGACTAGGGATAAAAGACAAAGAATGAAAATTATGCAAGGAAGGAAGTTTACTTCGCATGGTTCCTCCCACAACTGAAAATCAGCAATGGCTAGTTACCCACAGTTACTGAAACCAAATTAGGCTGTTGCTCTACAAATGGAAAGCTGTAAGAAAGAAAATACACTTAGGATACCACAAATTCTTTTCAAAATCAGCCATTAATATTTTTGCAATGCAAAGTCTTCTCAGCTAAGAAAAAATAACCAGTTACTGCATGAACTACTGAGTTTCTATATTACCCAGTATCCTCACAATGTCAAATCAGATAAAATCTTGATTAAAAAAAAAAAGAAATCTTGTAACTGCTTGAAGAACATATGTACCGTTTTCCTAATATTTGCATTCAAGGAAAAATAGTATCAGCAACATCACATGCAATATGCTGGAAAAAATAAGTCAGCTTGGTATTTCAGGTCTTTATCATGAGCAGAATAGCCACTAGTTTGTACCTAGCCTACTTTCTCCAATAAATTAGCACTTTCAGCCAGTAGTGAATATTAATTTTGAGAAAATATTAGCAGAAAATTCCATGACATTGCCAAACAATTCATACATTATTAAACCTGAAAAATGCAGGACCATTGGCAGACACTAACTCAGGAAACCTTTATATAAGAATTTTAATATGGTCTAAAATGAAGAGAGTATGAAAAAATTAGTTCATAGCAGATACACTTACTGTCTTTTCAGAAATAGAAGGCTATGTCTTTAAAATACATTCCCAGTTTACTTTCCATTTTGTAGTTCAGAAACTAGGTTGGTCAGATATTTCATGAGAATGTGTGTGTGGCGAAACCGACCTACCACATGTGAGTTTTTGTGCACGCACACTTTCAAGTTTCCAGACAATTTACGAACAAACTACTCTAAGAAGAGTTTTTCTACGTAACAGTGATTAGAACATGTATGAATAAGTAAGTCCTTTCTAATACTTTTCCAACTGTATATGGAAATAAAATAATGGCCTGTAGCAACTTTGGTAACAAAATCTGAATACACTTCCTTGTAAATAATATATGACAATGCGCTTGAGACTAATATTGGTATCATCCGTTACAGAGGAAAACATACTGAAAAGTTAAGTCCAACATTAAAGCAACACATTGCAGATCCAGTGGGACACAGATTTCAATGATGTTGATTTTTCAGTTTCCTTCACCTACAAGGTCTGCAAAGTTTTCTAGAATGCAATAGCAACCTGCTACTACTTTTACGGCAGTGGATTTTTAGAATGCTTTTTAGAAAGTATCACTATTGCTATACTCTCAGCCTTCAGCCACCATGCAAGTACTGCAGCAGAAGTTACCACGGTTATAAAAATATGTGGATACCAAATCTTACACTACTTTGGAGAAAGTAAAAAAAGATGACTTGGCCATTAAGGGTCGCCTTCTAGTACAGGAAACCCTGGCAGAAAGCTTGACTTATCACTTGACAAAGAGCTGAAAAGCAATCTGTTCTAGACAGATTTTTCCTTGGGTCTTAGGTGGAGGATATGCAAAAAATAAGCATGGAAAGGAACCTGTTTGCAAAGAATGTGATTAGGAGGCAATACTCCCTTTCATTTACAAAGTGGTACCTGATCTGAGGAGAGGTAAAAGATGGAAAACCATGACAGGCAGGTTCATAAAGACGGACTGTGCCCAGCTTTGGGCTAAGACCACATTTCAGGAACTCTGGATAGCCTGGAGAGAACAGACTTCTCCCCAAGGTTCAATCAGCAACCCAAATCACTGCAACTGGTATTGGAAGAAAGGAAGACTTTATCTCAGCGTCAAGCCAGCAAGTAGAAGTTAACAGTCCTATCCAGTGAATTTGTATCTCATATGTATAGGAATTTTACAAACAAGAATATTTGCACTGCAAGTCTAAAGGTGTACACTAAAATATTAATGAAAATTAAATTCAGAATGAATACAGAAATACCATTTGACTAAATATTTTCTATAGTATCATGAAATACAATTTGATTAAGTACTTAATATAATAACGTGAGAGCTTTTTTCACATCATCATACAGGTAGTGCCAGACTGATAAAAAGGGCAGTATTTTTAACGTATAAGCTTAATTATATCACCCATCCTCTCTGGTTTGACTAACAGCAGCAGCTAAAATCACTACTGACTATGCTCATACTGCATCTCCAATAACCCAAAATCCACACGAAAGCAGCAACTGCTAAGTTTTCATACTCATCAGTAAGAGAAAGGGGATTACTGACGTCTGAATATCCAAGGACAGGAAATTCTTCTCCATAGCTTATTATGAAAGGAACTCATTTCTATACATTATGCATTGTGGAAGATATCTAGGTTTCTTTAAAACTGACTTAATTGCTAACTGCTACACAAACATTTGTTTCTTCAAAAGGACCAAACAACTGTACAAAACACAGAAAACTGTCTAGTAACACTCTATAAGTTTGGAACTCTCAAAGCATGTGCCTTAATAGCCTTGTTCACATAAAAGCACTCAGTTGTTAAATCTTCCTAGATGGTTTTTGCACATTTGCATTGTGCCAAATTATTAACTCAAGAACTGGTGATACAGACAACCCTGGACACACCTTGTTGTCCTCGCAGGATTCCTGGAACTTACCCTGAAAATGATTTGTTTTGGTAAGAAAAGCTGATTTGCAGGAAGATTCTTAATTCAAACCACAATTTCAATTGCTGAAGATCCTTTACATGTATGAGTAGACAAAAAAAAGATGGAAGCGTCCTTTATGCTCTTTAGCACATGGAAAACAACTTTACAATAAAGTACTGTTATCAAGGTATACATGATGTGGTATATTATAGATGTGTATTAAGTGGGCACTGCACTCCAGATTTTCCAAGAAACAGTAGCACAATTATCTTTCTTCTCCTGTTGGTTCTGCTTTTTATACAGAAGCAGCCAAATCTGAAGCAAATATAATTGGGCTGAACATATTGTTAGATTGAACCAAAGGTGTAAAGTTACCACTAATTAATCAATATAGTTCAAAACACAAGTTCTGAATATATTTCTAAAATGAAAAATTCCAAGAGTGTGACTTGGAGTCCTTAAAGGAGATATAAGCTAAAACTGAGTTGGTCTTTATCTGGTTCACAAGAGTTCTTCAACTAGCAACATGCACCATACAGAAGGTATCAAGAGTTCTGTTTCAACAGATTCTCCTGAACAAGTAGAGGAGGTGACAGACCTCACTGATACCTCCTCTGAATTGAGACAGCCTAAAAAAAAAAAAAACACTTCAAGAACAAGACCATCCTTTTTTATTTAGAGATGTGAACTCTGCTTAAATGTGGTTATCCATAAATGAAAATTCAAAGATGCAAGGAGTAGGAAAACAGAGCCTATTTATGATCTTCACCTGAAAATAGTACAAAACATGACATCTTACAAAGTGAATCGTAGCAGTTATAGTCCTTGCTAGAAAAAAAAAAGCTAGGGGAAATTGCTTCTTATGCTCTACTGGTGGATAGTGACAACCAGAAGTTTGGTGAAAGAATTCTCAAAACATTTTCTGCTACTAGGCAATTTATCACACCAGAAGATGCTCAACCTATGTTATTAAGTAAGCTCCAATTTTCTGTATTTTATTCTTTGGCATATGAGCTGCAGCAGTCTGCTTCCTTTGACCAGTCAGGCTCTGGATGGATTCCAGAAAGACCTGTATCAACATACGTCACTGCAACACCCTTCAACTAATCTGGAAAAAAAAAAAAATCAATGAGGCACCAGAAGCTAGTATAGACAGCTGAAGTAGAGATGGTGGCCCTCTCTTCAAAACAGAAGATATTGACAGGACAGGAAAAGGGGATGTGATATCTAGAGGCATATAGATGCAATATGTTGGAATCAATCTTCAGATGAGATATACAGTTTCAAATACTATCTGTTACACAGTCTGAGTAAGAGTCTTGTGCAGAAGGACTGCCCAGCATGCCAGAGCAAAGCCTGGGGTCAAGTGAGCAGTATAGAATCCAAAGAGTTTTTTTGAATACGCCTGTGTGTCATTCAGGTCTTTTTTCTCTGTCCGAGGAAGTGAAAACTGAAGAAACTGAGCCCTAATTGTGAGGGGAAAAGATGATGAAGGAACCTATGCAATCTGTTCCTTCACTGTAGCATGCCATAAGGTTGCAGAAAATACCCAAATACAAGTTTTCAGGAGTAGAGGAGTTTTAAGGCAATTCTACCACCTCATTTGAAGCCAACAAGCAATGAGTCACTGTTCCTTACAACCTCCAGTGAGCAAGAAATCAAGCTAACAGTGAGGAGGCAGGCTCCAGTGAAGCTCTCATTTCATCTGGATCAAAGCAGCACGTTGAGGCCAGCTCTGTACATAATACCGAGTCACTAGGTTGTGTGACAATAGCAATGTGTTAGTTACACACCCACAGAGGCCTTCACTTCTCTGTACATGCCTTCTGCTTTCTTAACGCTTTCCCAAGCCACCATCCTCTATCATTAGTTTCTATAGGACCAACATGATCAGTATCAAGCTACATTGGTACCACAGTCTATTGCAGAGCATAATATGGACCACAGATACCCAAAGTTAATTCAAAAGGCGTTAAATTAGTAGAATGAATCACGTGAGGGAAGCTCTCACTGAACTTGGTGCTTCGGCAATGAGGGTAACAACAGTTGCATATAAATCCATGAAAGTTTAGATTTTTATCTGTGTGAAACAACTATCTACAAAATTAGCAAAGGGTTTTTAAAACAGTTGAAAGAGTATGTATGTATACCAAAAAACAATGGATAATGTATCTTAAAAATATGGATTTTTTTTTTTTAAATGTACTTTGTTTTTGCTCACTCGTCAAAACCAGGAATGAAGTCAAAGGACCTAGGTCTCCTCTTGGGAGAGGGAGATGCCTCCCTCCTGTGCACCATGGATGCTACTGGCTCTTTGGCACATCCTCCCAGCTCCTCTTGAAATGATAGGAACAGAAGGATTGGAGCAGTACAAGGAAGGATGAATTTCCTCATCTTATTCACTCATGCTTATTGCTGTACAGAGAGCATCCTTGCTGACCTGAACTTTCTGCTAGACAGAGAATTGATACTTTACTGCACAGTACTTGGGCAGAAGAACTGTTTCCAACTCTGAAACCAGCTAGAATTGCATTTAAGCATGCACTCTGTCAACACTTGCTGTCTTGTGGCTCAATAGCTCAAAAATTACAGACAAGCTCAGACTGAAAACAGTTAACAGGACCTCTCTACTTAGGAATTAATTAGATTTGGTTGTTTTAGGATTCACATAATTGAGAAAGTAAGGGCACACTCAGGCCAAATCACTTTTGGCAGAGTCTTTCCACAGTACTACGTCACACCCTGATTTTGAAATCTATATCCACTGCTGCCAAACAGAGAGTAATGCTTCATTTAATCCACACCCTTGTATAATTTGGCCGAGAGTACTTCCTTTAGCCTGAAGGCACAGCAGTAATTACCCTAACATACACCAATTTCAAGTAAATATAAATGGTGTTCTTTTGATAAAGTTTTTGGAATCTTCAAAGATTGCTGTTATTGTGCTCTGCATTTAGTGTAATTTTTAGTTAAATATTTTAATTAACTTGCCTAGAAGAAACATGAAAAAGAACATATAATAAAGGAACGTGTATCTTTGATCTCAGCATAAACAATTCTAGCAAGTTTAACCAGAAAATACAAACTCTTTTGACATTTATAACATCTTATCAATCAGATAGAGGAAACTGGATAACCAACCTTTTAAAATAGAAGAACTAGATTGTCATTAATGTTAATGGTTTTGTCTCTATGTCTTTACTATTCTGTTGGAACATTTTTGTGGTTAGATGAATCTATTTATATACCTTTTGTTTTAAAATTAAAAAATAATTTTTACTATTCATTTTATAAATGTAAACATTCAGCTTAAAACTGTATTTGTGCCTTGAGCCAAAACTCTGACATTGGCAGCTGATGTTGACAGCACAGTAAGGCCACAGAGCTCTGAGGAAGTTCCTTCCTCTGCAGAATTGCCCAAGCCGCCTGTAAGCCACGGTGAGGGCATGATTGTATCCTGGTACTCTTAATTTTTATTTACTGCCAAGGGCAGCTGCAAGGTGGAACATCCCAGAGATGGCTCTAGTGACTGAGCAAAAGGAATAAGATCAGGGAAGTACATGCACAAGTTGGCTGCAGGTGACAACCGAGTCTTCGTAATCTATTTGCACTGACGAAAGTCAGACACAGTCTCTTAAAAAATGTAAATGGTATAGCAAAATAGCTTATAAAGGAACCAGAAAGTCATTAAAAATAATTATCCTGTAATGGATGTTTCTATTGTTTTAAAAGAAAATTAACTTTGAGAAAAATATTTTTAAGTTGAATTTTTCAGTTCTTCCATTCTGCTATGAGTGAACAATAGTAAAGTTTTATATTCTTTCTCCCTTCTCTCTTATACTTTTCCCCTAAGTAAAAATGAGAGATACGAATATCTTAAAATGAATGATCATTTTCACCAGGGGAGTTCCCATTCAAATTAGCACACAGACATATATAAAAAAACATTTTAGACCTCATGTTCTTCTGCTTTTGGTAAAGATTTTTACCTAACTTCAGTGTAGTTAAGTCAGTTCACGCTTGCTGAAGATCTGATCTGTGGTGTTTAGCTGGTACATTGTCTCTACTCAGTTCTCTTACTCTCTTTTGAAAAATAAAGAGAAAATCTGGTAACTGGATCTAAAACAATCCATTATCATAATTTCTCTGTAACTATGCAGTGCTTTATAGTTAAAATAAAGCCTTGTAATGAATGTAAAGTTATTATCTTTGGTTAATAGGAGAAAATAAAAAAAACAGAATAATATACTAAAAAAACCCCAGGAACTAAAATAAACCAAGTTTATTCACTTAAAAAGTTCTAGTTTTCTGCACTCTCTCGTAACAGTTTTCAAACATTATTGTTATCCAAACAGTGTGTGTGTGTGTGTGTGTGTGTGTGTTAAGTAATTCAGTTTCCAAAAGAAGGAAAACATACATACTTGATCCAATCAAAGAGTTAGAAGTAATTGAGTTCTACAAATTACAGCAAAATGTGAGAATTCTGCAAAGTTCCAATTAGATACTTGTTAGAATAACAAAAAGCGATTCATATTTCTACATTTAGGAATGCAAAAGAAAATTATAGGCAAAATTTTCAATTGTTTAGAACCACTGTTCCATTAGAATAATTAAATGAAAAGGCCACATTTCAAAAAAATTCCATTCCCATAGAAATGTTAGAAGAATTCTCTTCAAAATTTTTAAAAGGTTAAATTTCTGAAAAATGTGTCAGGCAGGATCAGTTCTTCAAATATATGACAGAGCAGGAAAACAGCAAATTATATAAAAACATAGAAACAACTGAGAAGTGAGAGACAAGTATTGGGCACATATTTCTTTCATCTTAATGCACATTCACTCTTTTCAAACACATGACATAATCTACTACAAACAGACTGTAGCTTGCAGGAAGCTAACCATTCTGCAAGCACTTCTTCTCATGTATTCTTAGACCACTTTCTATTTTGGCAGCACCTCTACAGGACATACTAATAGTGTTCTGTATTTCTATACAGTTTAAGACTTAAAGACAACTGGTAGTAGACTACTAATCAAAGATATTTCCCCCATTGGACTGCCTGATCACATATAGGACATTAGGACTATCCCATAGTGAACAGGAATCCTAGATTTCTCCCTCTGTAGTAGTAAGGATAAATAGGAAAAAAGATAAACATATCAGGCCACCGGGGAAAAAACTACTAAAACCCTTTTGTGCAGGCCTCATAATGTCACTTCATTATTTTCTTAATCAATATCACACACACACACACACAAAAAAAAGCCCAGCAGACTCACCGATACTAATGAAATTGAGAGACTGTCTTTGTGAGATTATTAAAATTACCTACTTCCCTTTTGTAAGCATTCTCATATATAAAAGTAATGAAAATTAGTTTCCATCATCACCTATTCCTCCTAGCAGCTTGTATTACACTCAAACCACTTTCAACTAATAGTGTGGGTACTGAACCACTTTTAGGTGTGTATTTGGTACTCTTCACCACAATATGCTCCTGCCCCAATTTTAAGAAGATGTGGGGCTAAAAAGAAATATTTCAAAGTGACTTAGACATTATGGCAAATTGCTACACCATTTCCTTAGCTCTGATCTGTGCAGCCCTGCAGGCTTAATTGCTTTCCCCATTACAGCAAATCTAAATGAAGCTGTCGGGTGAGCTAATGAAGCAACACACATTACAGTTTAACAGGGAAAGGATATACCCATATTCTTTCAAGACAAATTGAGAGTTCTTTTCTCATGTTTATATTCTCTACAAGAAGTCTTTTGTACACACTCAAGCTATTTCTCTTAAAAAAATGTATAGGAAGAGATTTCACTCCTACTGTGAAATTTGATAAAATACAGTATTTACAGTAATATGTTAGGATCAAAAAAAACCCAAGTACGTATTCAGTGATCTGTGTGCCATTCAATTTGCCTGCATGGATTGGATCCCAGTAAACAGATTTCTCCAACTGGCACTCCTACTGGCACTCCCACTAAACAAAAATGGTCCCCCAAGGTCAGCATTATCTAGCTTCAGCACAGCAATGTGGGAAAGCAGGCAATGCTGCTGGCTGTACTGCATGCTTTCTTAGTCATCTTCTGTCTGTCAATCAGTTCTTTCAGTCCTCTTTGGAAATGCCACAAACCTGTACCCAAATGTAGCCAGAGATATACTACAAATATTCTATTTCATGTTATACTTGGACTATATAGTACACATACATGCAACCTTCAATTAATGTATACTCTGTCATCTTTTTTAATCTCTCTTCAGTCTCTTCAGGATATTTTATTACTGTTTATTCTCAAATTAGAAAACTAAGCTATTTGAATCGTAAAACTGAATTCAATTGCTCATTTGATACATTGTCGATGATAGTTTGCATGAGTGGTTTTTTTCCCCTAACAGTTTCTTAATAAGAGATGAAAAGAGTAAGGCCACACTGAACTAGCTTTCTACACACATTCTTCCTTGAGCGGCACACAGTTATGTCAGAAGCAAAATAAATACCCCCAAAACAAAGAAACAAAAACATTAAAGTCCTCCAGGACTGTGGTAGTACTGAAGATAGATGTTATAGAGTTGGGGAGAAAGTATGGAATATTGAAAAAAAGTAATCAATAATAACAACATACATATGAGGATGTAACTTTTGACAATGTTTCTGCAGTATCTCTGCAAAAATGTGAATTTTGCTACTTGATGTACCTTGTTTTTCTGCTTCTAAAAGAACAGGAATCAATAGTATTTTAAGAGCATTTAGTTGATGCATAAATATTGATGTAGAAACCTATTTCACTGTTTGCTTGAGACTGAAAAAAGAAGTTTTAAATAGGCTATCAAATATAACGGAGGACTTAAATGCAAAGTCAGTTTTGTTAATATCTTCAGAAAGTGAGAAAGAGTGCTTTGAAGCTTTCACTTTATATAGGTGGAAAACACTTTTGACTGTCAGTTGTGTTAACAGAGAGAAAATTTCTAATTGTTCTCAACCCTGCCAAAGTGTTGGTTTTTGTTTTTGAGGTTTTTTAAAGATACAAGAACCATCATGTTTCTAGCACATACGTAATTAATTTTTAAGAGCAAGTTTAATTAACTGTTTTTATTGAAGTCAAAATTTTAGTGAAAAGATCTGTGCAGTATTTATAGTCGAGCTTCAGTCTCCCACATAGTTAACAATTAGGGTCACTGCTAAGCGCAATTACTTGAAACCAAAAACTTATTTTAGAAAACAAGCCTTGAACACAGTGGGAGTTACTGAAGAGTCACTGTTGAATAAAGCCTAAAAATGCAGGCCATTTCCTTCTGGCATGCCATGGATCTACAAAACTGTCTGAGAGTATAGGAAGGTGATTTCGCTGTCCAAAGATGCTCACAATCTTAAGGAGGGAAGGCAAACAAAACCAGAGCGGATTTTAATGTCTCTCAGAGAACGGGTAATTGAAAGCTGTAGCTCTTGCTACTTCCTTACCTGTTAAAAAGTAACAACTAGGAAATGGGTTATCCTGGAAGAAAGTACAAAGGTGAGAACATGACAAGGAAAAGAGGAATGTCTAAGACGAAGTCCTGGATAATGCTACAGTGCAGTGCTGCAGAGTAGCACCACAGGATGGGTATGATAAAATTGGCAGTGAAGCATGAGCATAGGCAGAGCTATACAGCACAACGAAGGTAAAACCTCAATTCTGACTATCAAAGACAGGTCTTAGACAATTTTTTGTTTGTTTGTTTTTGGTAATAAACAAAAGAAGAAAAGAAAGAAGAAAAGCAGTCCAGCAAGCTTCAACATTACATACTTTTAGGGACGGATTCCCTAAAGCGTACTAAACAATAATCAAGTAAGAAAAATCTGCTATATATACACGATACGGAGAAATTTGAGTGAAAAATAGGACCAGCCATAAGACTTCATGAAACAAAATTACAAAGGTAAAACTCAAAGGGGATAACTTTCTCCAAAGACACACATCTAGCAAACTTTTCAAACGACTGAAATAGCTATCAGCACAGCTGCAGCTTTACTGAGGCAGACAAAAAAAACCCCTGATATGGCAAAATGAGTTACACTCTCAATGAAAAGTTCCAACTGACAGGCTATCAAGATGGGCAGTAAGAAAACCTAAGTTCCATGCCTTCCTCTCAAATTTAACACAATCTTTGTGAGAGGAAGGCACACACCACACGCTTTCTTAAACTTTAATTTTGTTAAATTTTAAGAAATCTCTCTAATGAAGTGCTTTATACATAACACATATGAAAAGTTCATCCATGTCTTGTACCTGCTTTGTGGTACCTACTTCGTTAATTACTATTTGTCAAAATTAATTACTTTTTTCTAGTAATTCTAACCATACTCTTGACAAAACTTTAAATATATGTCTTGCACAGCAATCCATAGCACTGATGGGAAAGCAGTAGATATTGTTAACCTTGAATTTAGCAAGACTTTCAACGCTGTCTCCCATAACATTCTTGTAGACAAACTGATGAAGTATGGACTGTGCAGGCAGGTGCAGCGGACTGAAAATTGGCTGAGCTGCAGGGATCAGAGGTTTGTAACCACTCGCATGAAATCCAACTGGAGACCGGTCACTAGTGGTGCACTCCAGGGCTTGATACTGGGGCTCACACTGTTTAACATCTCCATTAATGACCTGGATGATGGGACTGAGAGCACCCTCAGCAAGTTTGCAGATGATAAAAAACTGGGAGGAGGGGCTGATACACCAGAGGGATGTGCTGCCATTCAGAGGGACCTTGACAGGCTGCAGAAATGGGCCAACAAGAACCTCACAAAATTCAACAAAGGGAAATGCAAAGTCCTGCATTCGGGAAGGAATAATCCCATGCACCAATGCAGACTGAAATACACAAAATACCATTTAAACATAAGAAAAAAACCACTTTACTGTGAGAACGGTCAAACATTGTAATAGGTTGTCCAGAGATGTTGTGGAGTCTCCATCCTTAGAGATATTTGAAACCCAATGGACATGGTCCTGAGCACCCTATTCTAAGTGAAACTGCTTTGAGCAGGAGGGTTGGGCTACATGGTCTCCAGAGGTGCCTTCCCACCTCAATGATACCATGATCTTGTCTTTACTCATCTCAGATGAAGAACATTCTGTGCTTGAGAAAGGTGCTGAAGCTCTGTATTTGATGATTACACAATGAATTATTTAATTTAGAACAAAGTAAGTTAGGATATCTATGCATCACATGTAAAACTCAAGATCAGGGGTAAAAAAAAAACCCCATAACTGAACATACTTTTTAAGGAGACAAGGAAGGACCTGATATGGAGATAGAGTAGTTTACAATTAGAAGTTACAGCAGCTGAGCATGCAGAAAACCAATCACTAGCAGATTGTTTCACTCTATATGGTGTCAATTCATAAAGATAACAGTTCACTTTTTTTTTTTAAAATTAATTAAATAATCAGAAAGGGATGCTCAACATAAGTCTCTAAAACACTGTAGAACAGAGGGAAGACTGAAATAAGAAGCAGCATCTTTGCTATCACACTATGAAATATTCAAGGACACACGAACCCAAGTGGTTTCCAAGCAACTCAAGTTTGCTTTCACAAAATAGTGTTGCTGAGGGAAAGGACTATATTAGAATGATAAATGGCACTGAACCACATTTTCAGTGTTTCATGAATTTTTCCTTCACATAAAATATTCATAAATTCATGTTTCTTACTATTTGACTGGAGTGTTGCAAGAGCCTGTGTAGACAGGCTCTTTAGGAAGGACTGATAGGGAAGACAAGAATGGAGAGTGCTGTATGGAAGGGAGGAGAAGCTCAATGTGCACATTTGAGTTACGGAGCAGGTGACAGGTTTGTCAAGAGCATATGGGTCAGAATTGGAAGAGAGGCCAAGAATACAGACATTGTGGGGGGCACCTGCTACAGACTGCCTGGTCAAGAAGAGGAAGTGGATAAAGCCTTCTTTAAACAGAGCAAGAAGTCTCACAATCACAGGCCCTGACTCTCATGGAGATTTTTAACCACCTCAATATCTGCTCGAGAGACAAAAGCACAGGCTACAAGCAGTTCGGAGCATGCTAATAACAAATAAGACAGAACTGGTTGGAGACAAAGGCAGTCCTGCCTCAGTGACAATGAGATAACTGGTCTTGAGTCAAGTGAGGAAGTTAAATAGCAGAACATGGACTGGGGCTTCATGAAAGCCTATATACATGTGAAAGTATGCACTTGAAGAAAAGCCAAAACATACTCAAATGTATATGTTTGAGAGTATACAGAACCCATCTGTTAAAATGAATAGGCATGTTTAAAAGGCATAGTAGTGAATATGACTTATTTGAAGTATTAAGAAATCACTTACATCTATTTCTGCAAATATTTCTGGATACAAAAAGATTTAAAAGTCAGGAAAGATCTGCAGTATTACTGCTACTGCCCACAAATCACACAGGCGGATACCCCAGTTTTCCACTGTTTTCTACCAAGATGTAGATAATTTAATTGTCTTGTAAAAGGAAGAAAGTGATGCATTGTATCCAGGTTACTACACTGTCCATATCACAAGACATCATCTATAACCTTATCAAGTTAATACACCATGCACATACACCAGTTACATGGTTAAAAAGATTGCTAACAGAGCTTTACACATGCTGCCTGTAGGGACTTCACTGTAATGGGAATTCTGCATTTTGCTTTAAGAAGCACTAAATACACAACAAAAGGTGACAGGAAAGTGTGAGAATGAGAAGACTGAAAAACTGCCAACATAACCCTCAGGAATATGTAACCATCTGCTGGACAAAAATGAAGGATCTCTGTATTACAGGCAGTTGTTAACGATGCACCAATGTACCAATAACCTGTACCAATAACATAAGTACAGAAAAGCATATATATTGTGTATATGAAACCAACACAGAATAAAAAAGGTTTTGTGCTTCCAGCACAATCCATTAATGAATAGATCTTTTTAAGTACAGATTTTCTATTATTCAAAAGTAAAATTAAACCAGTAGTTAGGAGCTATGAACATGAGCACCTATCTTCACACTTTGTAACCAATGGGAAAAGATGAAATAGGTGAGTAAATCTTTCATGTTTCACTGAAAACAACTCTCTCTCAGTAGAAGAACTTGGGGGCCTCCAAAATAACAAGGAAGGATTTTCAGATTTTAAAAGATTTTCTTACAGGAAAATCAATTTCATTTGTGGTCCACTAGCATTTTTATGGTCCTTTCCCCTTAAAAATCTTCATTTTCTCATTGGTTTCATTGACTGTTGAAAGACAATAAAAATGTACCTCTGTTTTACTATACTTCCCTTGCATAAATAATATCCTGTACCTGAGGATCATCTTGAAGTATTAGTCAGTTTTGGAAACAACTACATTGGGAGCGCACATGAACAGCTATAACATATATCTATGTTTGTCCATGCTATTTAAGAAGTCTCCATCAACGTATTTATCTGTGCTTCTGCATAAAGTAAAATTCAAGACAATAAAATGCACTGGCTTGAGCAATATTAGGTATAGACATTTAAAACAACTTAAAGTATATGTTATGTTCTTTAAAGGGTTAGTCCACTTATTTTAAATATTCACAATATGTAAAACAGCATACGTATTCTACTGTTCCTTAAGATTTACACACTCTGGAAACAATAAGCATCTGCTGTGCGATAGATTAATATTATTATGACTCTAAGCTCTTTTGTTAAGGTAGAAAAATGGAAATACATAAGTTAATTGGTGTATGGCCATTTGCATTGTGAATTAGTGACTAAGAGCAATTGAGACTAGTGGTCAATCTTTTAGACAATGCTAAGGACTCTTTTCCCTGCCGCTCAGAAAAAGTAATCATAACCTGGTTTGTGAAGAAAATTGCCTTTAGGAGATAATTCTATATAACTGTAGAGACTATTCCTATCTTTACTATCTACATTTTAAATCTCTACTACCTGTTCTTAATTCATTATATATTCCACCCTCCCCCGGACTTCTTTTTATTCTTCTGAAGGATACCAACAAAAACACTTTGAAACTAAGGTTCCAACTTTGTCTTATTTTATAGGTGCCCAAAAAAAGACAAAAAGACATGATATTATCAATTTTATTGTTAAATATTATGATTAGCAATGCAAAAGATATTATTAGCCAAGTATCACAAAAATGCATAATTTCATTGCTTACCTTTTTCTCAAAACCTTTGAATACAAAATGTCTTTAGAAACAACCCCCTAAAAATAGATTAAACATAACTGCAAATAGACTACCGAGTGCTATAGTTCTTAAGTAAACTGCTTTTCTTATTCCTGTTTTCTTATATCAATACATAGGTTTTTAAAAATACGATTTTATTGTTTTTCAGTGTCTGTGTTTAAGATACTAAAGTAAGTATTAAAATATTATCAAAATATTAAATTAAGAAAAGCTGGCAATCTCATACTGTTCTAGGAACTTACAGCACTAATAAATAAGTGTACAGCTTAAAGAAAAAAAGCATTACAAGGGAACATATATCTGTATTGGACTGCATCACACTGCACTTTATAAACAATATCACATATAACAACCAGGACACTCCCTGAAAGAGCTGCACAGCAAAATTTCTAAAGGCAGAAAAAAATCCTCATGAAAGTTATTACCCATTCCCTACAAACAGTGAAGAAATAAAGAAACAAACTTACCACTTTTAGTAGTGAGAGAATACAGAGGATTCAGTGGAGTGCTCAGAGTGCCTGGCAGTGTTAGCTTGGAGTGTGGTGACAGCGATGATGGTGCAGGAAGCAAGAGATTTGAGCTCGCCTGTAATAGGAAAGACAAATCAGAAAGTGAGGTGTAATTTCCTGGGTTACTTACTGATGCAACAGCTTAGTGTAAATAACCATTAAATTCCAGGAAAAAAATTAAGACTCAAGTCAATGATAAATAACAATTTCAAAGGACGGGGTTTGGGTTTTTTTGTGGTTTTTTTTGGTTGGTTGGTTGGGGTTTTTTTTTTTGTTTTGTTTTTTTTGTTTTTGTTTTTGTTTTGTTTTGTTTTTTTTTAAGAATATTTGGAGACACAGACTTGGAAAAATTATTGACACAGCTATAAACTGAATTGCATGTTTACATATGGACACAAACTCTCAAGCAGTGCAAACAATGGAACAGGACTGTTTGAACTGGCATCTCATTGCATCTTCACGTATAAAAATAAAGTGACATTTATATATGGTTATAAACTGACAAATGTAAAATAACTTCTTATTTTTGAGTACTCAAACTACACTACGTCTACAAAGAGATGAGTCAATATTAGAATGAGGAAAAAAAAATAAATCTTAAACCAGTCCTAACACAAAACTGATTTCTGCAAATCAATAAAGCATACTTAGACCAAAACACCAGACACTTCCTTTATGCTACACAAAAAATATCTGCACTCCGAATTTCCATAGCAACAAAGATAATGTAGTTAAAATCTGGTTTACTATGGAGTGTCTTGATATACATGCAGCTATGACAAAACAAAAACCTTTCCCAAACTTTACTCTTGATACATTATCCCATAGAGCCTATGTAAAAAATGTATTATGACAATCTTAGGTTTTTACATGATCCAATTGAGAATTTTACTGTTTGTTAAACATATTTTCACTGCCTGCCTTGATAATACAGCCAAAGGGGAGCGGAAATAGGCCTTAAATAAAATATTTGTAAATTTCTTCAAACAAAATAGATTCATATACTAAAATTTTTTGAGTTATTTACATAAACCAAGATAATTCTTGACTCTTTCAAAAGTCAAGCCTATTCCACAATCTAGAATAAATGCATATGGTCACTTAATCCAACTGAAAGCCCACAATCAGTGGAGCACTTCCTTTAGCCTCAATAAACTCTAGATCAGACCCTTTAGTTGTGGGCTGAAATAGAACAATGACATTTTGCAATTTTTCAATCTAGCGGCTTCTAAATTCTATCTAAAGAAAGGAGGCAGCTAAAACAAAGTGAATCAGTGGCTTATTTCCAGAAGGGATATAATTTATATAACTACTATTTTTGTCATTTAATACATATTAAACAATTCAACAGGTTTCACCAATGCAGAGTATTTGGGCATTGGCAAGTGTACTGGGATGCAGGTGACATAGCACTAAAAACGTGTGTTGAGTAACTTGACTGGGCCATAGAGGATATCTGCTATCATCTCCTCTGTATTACTACACTAGACCTTCATCTTAAATCCATGTTGCTACACAAAAATCAGATACATTAATTCTACTGAAAGAAGTTTATTATAAAAACTGTCTTTTATTAGTCAGGTATTCTCTCAGCAACTGCGTGCAATTGTAATGACTATACTCCAAAACTGACCAGAAAGAAAAGCAAGACAGAAAATCAGATCAACCATTGAACGTGGTAACAAAAAACACAAACAAAAAAAGGCATTAAACCAGCTAGATTTTACTGCAGTGTACGAATTTAACAGAATGTTAGCAAACAGTAGTTGTGAAATGTAAGCAAAATGGAGAGGCCTGTTTTTCTGAACAACAACAAAACCAATCTGCCTTTCTTACATTTACATATGCAAGTGACTAAGTTTCATTAATATAAAGTTTTCTCTGATACACACAAATATGGTGGAAAGCCATTAGCTTATGTGTTTACTCGAACACAGAAAAATAATCTGTTCTGCAAATGTGTCGAGCTCAGTTTCCCGGTGTTTCATCTTCTTTTATCCACTGTTAGCTCTAGTAAGAGCCTTCCTGCAGTAAGACAAATGAGATTATCTCCTCCCTGCATGAGTTTCTTGCTGAGTGCACACTACACCAATCAGTGATACAAACATATGCTTTCCAGTCAAGTATTTTCATGGAATTCACCTTTTTGGAATTTTCTTTCAAATTTGCTATCAAAAAGTTGGTTTCTGACACTACCAGGGAATTAAGACAGGTTGAATATAGCAGCCTTTGGAAATCAAACTAAACACAGCAGAGCAAAATATTTAAAACTAGCACTTAACAGACACTTTCCTGGTTCATCCTGGACGGAAAAAAAAATACCAGGAGAAACTTGCCTCGATTGTTGTGCTTGAATGAATTATAGAAGAGATATGGAACTCTGTATGTAAATTATTCCTGTACAGCATTTAATTCTCTTCTCTTTATTTTCCTGCTGTATTACCCAAATACTCTCATTATACATGCCAAACAGCATGCTTTGAAATCAAATGCAATCAACACGTACATTAGAAGACTGAATGTACGCTCCTGAAGATTTAAGAAAATTGGCCTTTTTAAAATGCAAAATAAGTTCTATCTTACAACTCTTCCTTCCTCTCCAAGTCCTTAAAAACAAGATAAAAGACATTTTTATAAGAGATATTCAAAAGAAAGTTTTAAATTTAAGCAGTCTTACAGGCATGATTCATTCTTCCCCTTAATGGCAGTGAAGCTCAGTGCAGGTGAGCTATAAAAGACTGCCCATCCAAAGTAAACACAAAATCAGAGTTTTTATGACCTTTCTGCCACTAGCTCTTAAGTATTATTTAAATCTCTAAAAGGCCCAAAGAGGAAAAAAACCCCTTAACATTATAACAGGAGAAGGAACCACTCAGCTAATAAGTGAGGGCTAATGATTCAGCAGAACTGTTTCCAGATGAAGTACACTGTCCTATGAAGAATAATTAATTCTCCTACAATAGACAGATATAGACTACCTACAGAACAGAATGAAGCAATCATTTTTTTTGAAATGCATGCTGTGGGAAGGCATTGCTAAATACCTTTACAACAACGAGCAAAGTTGGCTAAGATAGCCAACCATCAATCTACTTATTTTTCACAACAGGCTCCGCTTGCTTCATGCACAAACCACAGCTTTATCAAAGACACAGTTTACTACTATCCTGAATTGAGTAAAACTAAGAGTTATAACATTCATGTAGTTTTTGTAGCAAAAAAAGATACCTACATAATTTTTGCCAAGTTTAAACAAAGCTGATTTGCATTTTCTTTTGTGTTAGGGCAGCTCTATGCAAATTATGCAAATACACATTTTCAGTGGAACTAGTTTTCACTTTAAAAGTAAATTGCATGAGACAAAACACAGAATAATGCAAGACTTGACAAGCTGACAACAAATTTCTCTTTTTCCTGAGAATGCAATTTTTTGCAACCTTTCCAACCAATATAATCAACATTTCCATATATACTTGCAAGTCAAATAAAGTTGGCGAGCTCTATACTACCTCTTATTCTTCTAGTTTTGGGCTTCCCTTTTGAAACTTCAAGCCTCTAGGACACTGTTTTTAAAGACAGTTTAAAAACATTATTGAACTATGATTCTGAAGAATTCAAAAGCTGACAATTGAAATAAAAACAAAGCACAAATTCTTCTATTTTTCTCAATGCTAGAAGAAAATACATAGGCAATAATGCTTAAAGTAGGAGTACAGTACTACAGCTTTTAAATTTGCAATGTAAGTTTGAATCAAGTTAACATCTACGTAAAAACGCAATTTCTATGACAGTAGTGTTAGGAGGACTCCAATGAAGGCTGGGATTCTATTCCAGTAGGTGTACTGCAATCACTTGGAGACTAATCTATTCTGTTCTCTAAGTAACTTCTACATTAAATGGGAAAACCAAAGACAGCTAAAATAAGGTATCATCCCATTACGCATAGGCAAAACCAAAACATACATACTTTGCTTGTCTAAAACAAGTGTGTTCCTCTAATGCTCCCTACAGTCCTCTTACTCTGATTATCCAGATCAGGAATTCATCTAGACGGCAATATAGTTCCCTCGTAGCTTGGGTGCTCCATTGTTTTTCCCCATAGAAGCCCAGAAGTGACCAGAGCATAGATATGAAAACTGAAGCTAGAAGGCGCTTGATCCTAAAGTTTAGATATAGCCATTGTCTACAGATGACATGTCTCATCACACAGTAATTATATATATTCAATTCCTTAGTTCTGCCAGAGAGTTCCGGCATTCCAATTACAGGCTTACCACAAAACCTTTCTTCCCTTAAAAAAACAAACAAACAAACAAACACCACAAAAACCAAAAAACCCAAAAAAACCCAAAAAACCAAACACCAAAAAAACTCCAACAAAACATTGTTAAGAAGAAATTAAGATTACTATAAGCATTTAGAATAGTAAGCTTCCTTCTTTTAGTCACAAGGAAAACCAAATTCTTTGTACAAGACACAAAACAGTTAGATACAGGCTCAGTTATACACAGGCTGTGTAGACTCACTCAGTCATTAACCATAGAGAGTATGAACTTTCCTGGATTGGATAAAACTGGTATTTCATCTTAAGAACATGCCTGGATATACACATTTTAGCAGAATTGGCCAACATCATCACCAATAACAGTAAAAAGTAGATTTGTCTTGCTTAGTAAGAGCCAAGTAGATTACAATGTTAACTGTGTCCTCTTCTGAGGCTGGTTATGATTCTTGCTATCAAAGAACAAATGACCAGGAAAAAAAAATAAATCCATGACTTGACTTTAGTAGTTAAATTTTAAAAATGTCTTTTTTGATGTAAATGAAAAATGGATGTAACCTGTGTCGCATACAAAACACACCGAAAGATACTGGTCCTATGACTTCATTTCTCTTCCTACTAAGGAAAATAGACACCAGAAATTCTGACTCACAGCTTGTCAAATACATATAGAAACCTATTCCTCTGTACCTGCTGGTAAGAGACATTAGGACATGACTCTAAATACAGTATACAGTTTCAGGTAATCATGTAACCACTCAGACATTTGTAAACCCATCCCTCCCCACGTATTTGTTTAGACTCTAGGATTTTCCCATCATATATAAAACCCTTTTTTGGTATATATTTTTTAAATTATTTTGGGTTTTTTTTCCACAGAGATGTTAAAAAAAGATATATTTCTGTGAAAATTTCATTATCATTCCTATTATTCTAAAAAAAGTATAACCAGGCTTGCACTTCACTAAATTGTTTTTAAAATTATGCACTTAAACAAAAAGTGTAATCTGATTTCTTATGCTGACAAGCCCTCATTTGCTTATTCCAGAGATTAACTGCAATGTAACCATAAAGAGAGAAAGGTAAAAAAAACCTGACCAGATTTCCCCAGAATAAGCAGCACTTTTGGATGTAAAGGTAAAAGATATAGAAAATAACCTTATATTTGAATGAAAACCAAATTGCTTTCCTCAGCTAAGAAAAAATAAAAGGAATCTGTGAAACTTTATTAAAAAATTCTGAGAGGTTTAATCTTGTATATCCTTCTTTAACTCTCAATTTACAGTATCTCAGTATTTGAGCCATGATCAATGTTCCCTTCTGCTCCCGACACGTTGCAAGAAACTCTTATCACAGCCCCAATAACCATTAAAGTTGTCAACGTTATTAAATTAATTGACTCAGTGCACATTTATAGTATTTTCTTTCATAAAAAGCTCTTAATAAAAGCTGCTTTCTCCACACCTTGGTGACAATAAGCCAGCTGGCACAAGGAGATATAATTTGCTGTCTTTTACCAGCATGAGTGAATCTAGCTTTCTCTGCTCTAAAATATGATTTGAATAAACATAGTATTACTCAGATGTCCCTGTTTACTTTGTTCAGCAGGGGGAAAACAAACAGTGAGTAACTTTTCCTTAACACTGTACAAACATTTATGGAGAGAAAACTAAGATGGTAGAACTGGAAATAAAATTAAAGGACCGATCAGTAAATTCCACACACATTAAAAATGCCAAACACCACCTTATTTTACCCTCTGATAAAAATCATTATGAATGGATATAGTTTTAATGCTAAAATATGAATGCAATTCATTTCTCGTGTCTGACATACCTTTTATATAAAGCATAAGCCACTGAGAAAAATATAATGCTGAAAAAGGTCAGCAGCAGAACAAAATCTTGTGTCACAGCTGACTGCAGCTTATTATTGCTACTTTAGACCTCTATTCAAATAGTAATGTCAGCAAATATTAAGCAAGAATTAAAGACAGATATCCTCTGCTTACAGCACGGATAAAAGACCATTGCTGTGTAAGTATTACTGCCCTGATACTCTAACTAGATTCATATAGTTCCCTTACTTCACTCGAGTAAAAGGCTGAGAGCATGCAGATTTAAATTCCATATTCACAGAAAAATTTGTAATGACTCCCTATGATAATAGGAATCTGTGTATCCAAGAAAAGATGCACACAATTCCTCATTAACTTTTATAATTAAAAGGATAAAGAAATAGTAGAGAAATAGTTTGGAATAGAAACTCCTTATATCTATTGCTAACACTAAATAGAAGCTTGGAGAGAGGAAAAAGTCCTTAATATAACTAAATTACATATTCAGGGAATTCAATAAATATTCCCATGACCAGATATTTGAAAGTGCAGTCTTACCATAATAAGCCAGTTCAGTCTCTTTATGCTCCATATCAGCTACCACTCTAGTGGAGAATTTCAGAGTTCTGGTACCAGATCTTACTCTGGAGGAGGCTCAGGCTGCATTGCTGCCAAGCTGGAAAGCATATTTATAATGCTCTACCTATTTCTAAGGTACCTACCCAGACAATAATCTTTACTTAATAGTAAAAGCAAGATATTTTACCTATTTTCTATTATTCACTGGATAAGTGTGGAAAGACTAGCAATTACTGCAGAGTAACTAACTGTGGTAAATCCATACAGATCAGTATGAGGATAGTTTGTGAAACTACTCATGTCACATGCGTGCCAAAGTTCCTTCATTTACAAAATACAGACAATGGTTTCTTTTCTTTTATATCTATTTTGACTGTGTTGCTTTAAAATTCATCTGATGTTTGCTAAAAATGAGGAATGCCTAGAAAAAACTTCTTACTAAGCCAAGAATATTCTAACATAGGAAAACATTACAGATTTTAAGGATCTGACCTGTTTTGTAAGATTTTCATGGGGGGGTGGGGGGGTAGGGGGGACGACGACCAAACCAAACCAAACAAACCCCCAAACCAACAAACCACAGAAAAAAACAGCTATTTGTTCAACTTTTTCTAACACAGGCAACATAATTAAAACTGGCAAATTTAATTAATTGACAAGGAAAATTCATTACAATTTCCAAAGCCTTACTTTATAACAAACTACTTCTTAAAGACATACAAAGTAAAATTCTGGCAAAACTTTCATATGCTATTAAGTATTTTACCTATACAAAGCTTCTAGTAATACTTCAGCTATTTCATATCAACAATCACTTTATGCCACCACAGTGATTCAACAGTATCTGCTTGGCAAATGGAAAAAAGGTTTATAAGAAAATTTTGTATCCAGTAAATGAAATGCACAGATCCAAAAGTGGTTCCACCATGGCTTATAAAACACATCCTTCTAAGTCTGCAGTTGGGAGTAGCTATGTTTAAAGTAATCACAGAATGGTTTGGATTGGAAGGGACCTTTACAGGTCATCTAGTCCAACCCCCCTGCAAGAGCAGGGACATCTTTAACTAGATCAGGTTGCTCAGAGCCCCATCCAACCTGACCTTGAATATTTCCAGGGATGGGGCCTCCACTACCTCTCTGGGCAACCTGTTCCAGCTCCTCACTACCCTCATTGTAAAAAATGTCTTTCTTAAATCCAGTCTAAATCTGCCCTCCCTTAGTTTAAAACCATTACTCCTTGTCCTGTCACAACAGGCCTTGCTAAAAAGGCCTTGTTGTAATAATTGCAACAGAATTTCCTAGAGTAAGAAAAACATTTCCTAGCATTCTGAAGAGGAATATTGGAAGAGCAATATGAAAAAGAATACAGCACTATTCAAAAGCACCAATTTAAAAGCCCTCACTCCAATAGAATGTATTGCACAGATCATCAGAAAAATGATTGCCTACGTTACAGGATCATGTTCTCCACTAATATGATAATTAATAACTAAAACCCAAACCTATCATGCAGTGGGCCATATGGATCCGACCTGAAATTGCTATAAAAGCAAAACTGGAAGAAAAGTAACCGTAATAAACACTTTAAAATTCAACTGAACTTTAATGGATTTTTAAAAATTATTTACTAATCTGATGTAATGAAAAGAATATTAGTAACTCTTATGGAGAATTACCACACAACCCACTCATAAATAACATGATAATGCCACATACTTATCAGTATAACTTTTATATATATTGTATATATACTCCATAACATAAGAATAATTATGCTGTGTTGGATCAAAGATCCATCCTCATGTTTTTCAACAGTAAACTAGCAGATAAGGTGCATAAGTTTAGAGTGATCTTTCTCCTCTGGGCCCTTCCACTTTCATCACTCAACAGTTTATGAACTTCTTGAGTACCAGCTGGCAGTAATACTGGTTCATTGGGCCAATAGCTTTTGCTGAACCTCTCCTTGATGAATTTGCCCAAAATCTCTGTGATCCCATCTACACTCCTGGCCTTCACAGCACTCTGTGCATGTAACTTTAGTGCATGTCTCCACTTCAGATGTGAGAAATTTTTTTTTTCCAATACTGTTCTTGATTTCATGTATTTCTGTCACAACTTTCCTCTCACTCATCTCCACCTGCACAACCTGCAAAGCTGAGGAGTTCCAGTTTAATCTCGTTACATGCAAGCTGTTCAATAGCTCTTGGCATTTGTGTTACTCTTGTTTGAACTTCTCATTTTACTATATTCTTTTTCAGAGGTGGTGGCCAGAACTAATTACAGTGTTGAATATATGGGTTCATCCTGGATTTCCTAAGCAGAAACACACAAGCATCCTCCTCATATTCAGTTTGGAATGGATCTTACTTATGGTTTCCTAAAAACTATTCAGTTACAGTTTTGTTTTTAATAAGAAATAAAATTAAGTGCTTTTTTGCCTTTTTAATTTTTTTTTTTCAGCTGTGGTACACACAGTATAAAAAAATGGCTTCCTATTAATTTGCAAGTTTTCTTTGGGAAAAACGTAAGAGAAACTTAAGACAATTCTATGAACTTAGTGAAAAAGAGGCTTTAAAAATACTGCAAATTTCTTATACATATGATAGATAAGATTACAGAATATCAGTACCTCCTCTGACAGTTTGTAGATAAAAATGTTGTATTACAGGCATGATCAAGTGAAAAAGCTATTTCAGTCTGCAGAGACATTGCAGCATCACCTTGTACTTGGCCAAAAACATTCACAGAATTGGTAATGTTTTAACAAGAGTTTTCAGCACTTAATATATTACAACCCTCTGGTTTTCCATCTTCAGGTAGGAGTTGTAGTAAGTTTCTATAGAACTCTTCTCTTCCCAATCTGCACTAAAATCCAGAAGCCAAGCATGGTATTTCAGAATCTACCAAAACCAAGATGACTTGGAGGACAGATTCTGACAAGACTGACAATGGTAGCATAAAAAATACACACCACTTTGGCATCCAGCTCTGCCTCTAGGTCTTTGTTGCAGACAAAAGGGCAAGTTTCCAGCTTCTTCCACTTGATGGCTTAGATAGTATCAGTATCATGTTTATGTGTTCACTAGAAAGGTTGCATGTTTTTTCTGAAAAGCAGTGGCTTTAAATTCTGTTCTGTTTTCACACAACAAGATGTATTTTGCATCTCTACTAAATTCTAAAAGGAGACCATCTGGAAGGACTACACAGTATAGTATTTGATGCATACTATATCAAAGCATCATATATGACCATACTTTACAGCCATACAACTTAATGATGAAAGTTCAGTACATTTCATGCAATCCGAGGTATAAGCTTCTGGATTCTCTCACAGTACCTACTCCCTTAATGAATTCTGGCATAGTAATAAATACACTCAAAGGACAAAAAAAATTCAAACAGTTTTAAGTAGTTCTGTATATAGGAAAGAATACTTTTACATTCTACTTGTCTAATATTGCACTTAAAACCTACTGAGTATCAGAATTTTGGTAACCACTTTGATATCCTTTTAATAACAATTTTTTGAAATACATCACGAAATAAAGATTGGAAAAGCCAAACATACTTTTAATTAATGTAGAAGTATCCACATATTAAGAGATGAGGCAGCCAACATATAATTGATTCCAGGACTAGTACTACAGAGTATATATAGATGCTGTCCTTAAGTGCTACAAAGGTTTTTTTCTCCTTCAAATTATAGCATGAAAGTTTTGACATCTAAAAAAATTACAGTTTCAGAGCTAGGACATTATACCTTTAAAAGAAACCCTTCTCCCCATTATCTACATAACATACATCCCCCCCTTGTTATGCAAAGTCATAAACAGGTATTTTGATTACTAGAGAGAAGTGAAATTTTAAATACATAAATGGTAACACCGAATGAAAAGCACTTATGAGTTCTTTCAACGACTAGAGATGGGTTAAGTGTTTTCCTATCAAAAACTTCTGTGAATAGAAACATACATTAGCAGTTCCTTGAGGCAGACATAAATAATAATTGCTGCCAAGATTCACTGTACTGTAATTTCTCTATGTGGTAAAGAAGCCCATTCTGCATTCTGGTTTCATAGAGAAATTCATATTTACTTTTTGTAACAAAATGTCCTAGCTTTTGTGAATTACTAAAGCTTTAGCCCCATATTCAACTCTTGGTTCTAATTACGCATTTTCTAGGCTAACAAGAAGGTAATGTTGCAGAAGAGAAGAAAATAAGCTTCCTCTATCATTCATTAAGGTTCCTGTTTAGGTAGCAAAGAAGAAAAACAAAAAAAGAAACAAACATTGGTTCTAAAGGGACCTGGAAAGGAGGCACTGGTCACAACCCAAAAAACCCAAGCTCATGCAGGATCAGCATATTCTTTACTTCTACCTAGCTTAACCCAAATTTTAATGTATTCGCATTACATTTTCAAATCATATATCTAAGTTGCAGAGCGCCAAACTTTGCACTTACAAGTTAATTTTATATCTATTAGTTACCACTGTTAAGTTCATACACATTGAACCCAGAGACCCCTGTGTTGGCAGATCTGCTGTTCAGAGGTTCCAGCACCTTTGTCGCATAAAACAAGACCCCAGGCATGACCTCAGGCCAGGTTTATTGTCTACAAGGTATGCTGCCAACATGCGTGTCCCAACATGGTAATCCCTACGTGTCTGTGACAAGGCACTGGCATGCAAACATGACCAAAAGACCAGTAAGAAGCCTACATAGTTTCCAGTTCCCTTTTATTTTTCCTGTCAGACAAATGCATACAAGATAACACCTGTGTCCTCATTTGGATTTTCATACTCCAACCTTATCACAGGGCAGCCTGCAACCCTACATGTGGCTTAATAAAGACTCCTTTCTCTGTTTTCACTCGTCTGTGAAAACTTGAGTACACTTGGGTATACTCTGACATATTAGCACATTCTCACATACGTGGCTGAGTGGCAACTTTTATGAGGCTTACTTTGACAAACACTTTAGCAAAGCATTTACATGAGCACACATTCTAACAAGCCTTCCAGCAAAGCCTGCACTTACATACATGCATCATTTTTCACATGAAAAAATGGAGTTGAACACATGTAAATGCATTCGCATCTAAAACTGTAATTCCCAATTACAAATTAGTAGAAATGTTAAGTTTTAGTGTTGATATATTACACTCTGGGGCTGTCCAGAATCTCTGATAATGCAGGCACACAATACTGCACCCACATGCAAGAAATGATCCTATCCCTGCTTGGAAAGGAGGTATCGCTGTCCCCTGAGTCTCATGTTGGATTGCTGAAAAGATGAGTATCAAGAGTCCTTTCAATGAAAAGAAATCTCCTCCCAATATCTCAGTGGTTCATAAAGCCCTGCAAGGAAGCACTCTCAGTTTCTATAATCATCACTGCTCTGTGACAGACATCAGACTGGATGTTGACTCTTTCAACTGCCATCCTGTACTGTTTTGGAAACCCACATGGTGAGAAGACTCAGATGACCTTTCCGACATCTCCCATATATATGGTCAATGGGCAGAGGGTTTGGAGTATACTGTCCAAAACTTTGATGATGACTCTGCTCACAGTGGACTTATTCACCCCAAACTGGTCATTGAGTAATGGGAGTTTAGGGTTACAAAACTCCAGTAGCTGAAAGTTATTCTCTCAAACGCAGCGGTAGACATATCTATTTCACCTAGCTACATGGTTCCATGGAACCACTACATGGTTCTGCTAAACCAGATTTGCCTCCAACAGCCCAGAATCCATGGCTAATCAGGGACTAAACAGTTGCAATGATAAAGACTCCCAGAAATTCATTATCCCTGTCTTCTTCCTCAGACAGCAAGACATCCAGAAGAGTAAAAATAATGTCTTCTGGAATGTCTTCCCAGACACAAGGTTACATGCTCCATTCTCTCCGTATTTGGCCTCCGTATTTATCCTCCCTGGCTGATAAACAACTTGAAGGCACTAGGGCTCACTTGTAGATGAGCAGAACAAAATAAGCAGAAAACAGAAAAAAGGCTTGTTTCCTTATGTGAGGCCACATGTAACTGTAGAGGCAGCAGCAACATGCTACCATTATCCACGTGAGCTACAGTGCAGTATTTCATAAAGGGGTCCACTGGGAACTCACAGTCCAGAAAGCAAAGGACTGTGGGATCGCTTTCTTTTGGATAGTTTTAAAGCACAGGCATAATGGTGATGTCCAGGCCAGGGAACCAGCCTAGATCTAACCCAAAGCAAAACCCCTAAAGCATGATGAGAATAGCTACAGCATCCTCAGTAACAACTGCTTTCACATACTCATCTGCTTCTTTTGTGCTTCACTACTTATTAATGTAGACAAAGCCTAAAACACATTAAAAAAAAAATCTATATGCACTCAAAAGTACTTAAAAGTGAAAAATAATAAGTGCAAACCCAAATGCAGTTCATGTCATTGTGAACAGTAATTATAACTGCACAGTGCTATTCAGCAATATTCTGCTGTGCAGAATATTCTTGTCGCATGAAAAAATTGTCTCAAGTTGGGGAATTTCACTTAATTAAATTCATTGCCAATTACAAAAGCTTTAATTACTGATTTGGGTATTGAGAAACAAGACAAATAGTCAAACAAACACCCAAAGAAAACACTTTTCCTCCCTGTTTGTCTCAAGCAAGCTTTGCTTCAGACACCTCCCTCTCCTCCTTCTTAGTCCCCAGCGTCCTTGCTTTTGCCATTATGTTACACTCAGTCCCTTCGGTAAGGCAATGGGTGGTCCAGGAGAGTGGAGTTAGTGCATAGTGGCTTGCTCTTCTTGTCTCTCCTTGTTTCTTACTGCTTTCAACTGCCTTAGCGTGTGTCCTCCACTGGCTGAAATCCCCTCAGGGCCTGAAGCTGTCCAGTGTGGATTCCTCCATGGGTTGCAGTCCCTTCAGAGGTGTACCTCTGTTTTCTTTTGTGTGTCCTCACACATCTCCTCATGTCTTTCCTTTCATGCCTACTCCATTACCTTCCCCTGTATCTCCATTTGTGCATCGTTTTGTGTCCCCTGCATCACTTTTGTGCCTCCTCACATCCCTCCTCCTGTATCTCCACTTGTGCCTCCTGACATGCTTCCTCCTCTGCTTTGGTGTCTCCTGTCCCTAGTAGCTGCCGATCTTTCTTAAATATGTTTTCACAGAGGTGCCATGTGCTCTTCTGTTTGGTTCCAATTTCAGTTGTGCAGTGGGTCCATATTGTCCTTTGCGGAACTGGCTCAAAACGGCTGTGCCCAGCACAGTCCATGATCTCCTCCCACACAGGTCAGCCCTGCAGCCCCCCCGCTACAAAACCCCTGCCATTTATGCCACATACCATTCTAAAGGTGAATAGAAAAAAAGAAAAAAAGAAAAAAATTTTCTAAAGCTCAGACATAATGATCTATGGAGTAAATCATATGAATGGCAATGGGCATTGGCAGAAAACACCCCTTGTCATCAATACTTGATAAACAAAAATAACTTAGTTTTATGTGATTAATCTCTTCTAAAGAGCTACTTACAGGTGAATTAGTATTAGTGAGAGATGTGTTCATTTCTGAAGAACAGATCCCAAGACTACATATATATGTTTTGTTACATATACCAGTCCCAGAATATGAACTTTGGCTGAGATGACTATATACTTCTGGAAATTAATTAAATTTGACTTACCATAACAGAATCAAGTTTTTGTTTCACCTTCTGCATTCTCATTGATGCTCTTGCAACACTGACAAACTGATCTGCCGGAGACATCACTGAACTTTTTTGTATAGGAATTTCAGAAAAACTGCTAAAGAACTGTGGCCCTCTTGGTGCAGCTGTGGTAAGGGACGAACCGAGATCTTTTACAAGTTCAGCTTCCTGTTGTGCAACTGTAGAAATAACCAATGTTAATGTGTCAGGTGAAGCCTTACATTGCCATGGGAAAAAAAAAATAATTGAACAATCACTGTCATTTTGCCAGCCATGTCTTCAGTGAAACACCATTAGCATCTGTAGTAATAGCGCTATAGGGAAAACCTGAAAACGACATGAAATTTTCCCCATACTGCCCCATTTCCCCCAACTCTTCCTGATCACAATGTCTCCCTTCTGTTATCTGTGTTCAGTAGCCTCTCACACAGAACTGATATTTTTGTATTGCTTATAAACAAGTGTTCTCCATGCAGAAATATTTGGGGGCGGGGGGGGGGGAGGGGGAGAAAGGAATGTTTTCAAAGGCAAGAAATATAGCTTGCACTGAGTTCAAGTCACCTAATTTACTAGGTACATCTCACGTTTTTTCCAGCCTAGTCCAGCTTAATTCAAGTGAGCTTATTATAATTCAGTAAAATTTCAGAAGCTGCTAGACATATATACAGGCACAGGAGGCATTCTTAGGAGGTAGCCTGCTCTAGAATAGGATACTTTTGATGAAAGTTGTGCTCACTGTCATTCAAACAATTTGTTTGACTTTTGCAATTTTTTGTACTGTGGTCTCAAGCCAACAAAGGTTAAAAGAATTCTTCATGAAAGTTTTGTCCAGGATATTCATAAAACTATTGGTGTATGTAAGACACATACTGTTGGAGTCCTAAAAACTGTGTCAGTGACTAAAATTAGTATTACTATATGATTAACTCTTTTAACACTAAGGCAGTAAGACTATCTTCTGAAAGCAAAGTGTGTGCTTTTAACCAAAAAAGGAACAAAAAGTTAGTAACAGACAATGTATAGAAGACCACAACCTATGCAAAATCTTACTGTCACCAGTGACTTAGTTAAGCAGTCAGATGATACAAATAACTACCAGTGTGATATCTGTGTGGTCTCTAAATATACACACACACACACACACACACATATATATTAAACTACCCTAATAGCTTTTTAAAGACTCACTGTCTGCTGAATAGTCAAAAAATTTTAAAGAAATCCTTCACCCGAAAAATTTTCCATTGCTCTCTAGAATGCAGGTATCTTACTGGGTTGAAGTTTAGCACTGAATATTGATTGTAAAGTCATTCCACTTTATTTTCCTGTAAAAGTCAACCAGTTCAACAGACAAATAACCTAAACTGTGAGATTTGATATGAGTAATCTTGTTAGTACATGTTATTTAAAAAGCAAATGTATAGAGACAGGATTAGCTTTATAAATCTATTTTCACTACAAATATAATTCAAACAAAAATCTGTTATAGATAGGCAAAATTTATTGCATAATTCATATTAACATTATCTACTGTCTAGATGCAACATGACATCTGAAACTACATCCTTAATTGAAACAATGACACTGCTAAGCTAACCACAAAAACACAACATCAGAAAAGCCTGTAAAGGATAGTCTGAATTTTATTTTGTATATTAAAAATTCAAAGCTAGCATTTATCACTATTGTCTGTTTAATATAATATGGGGAATAAACGTATCTCTCACATAATCACACCACAGACGTAACACCTGTTTATTAAAACAATCTATACACTCTCATATTAATTCATTTCTATACAGCTCCTTAACATTATTTTGTAACAGCCAGCACAACATAGTAATATCTCTGTTAAGCTATTCATTAATTTTCAGAATGACAGTATTTTCTCGCTCCATAATCCATCTTGATATGGAAAAGGGGCTTTTAAATATTTATATGACTCTGCCTATATATGATAAAGCACTGTAAGAATCACACAGAATGACATACAATAACACATTTAAACTTGAGGCTGCAAGGGACCTCTGGTGAATGGCTAGGCCAAAGCCCCTGCTCAAAGCAGGGTTACCTAGAGCAGGTTGCTCAGGGTCACGTCCAGCTGGGTTTTGATATCTCCCAGGATAAAGGTATGTATTATCATCAAATGACTGTTTTCTTTTTCCTTTAAAAGAAGTACAAATACTAGCAAATCACTTCTAAAAGTAAAATATTTACAGGTGTGTATCAAGAAAATTTGCACTGTACCTTTATAATCATAAATGTATACAAGTATTGGCTGGTTTTGACCAAAGGCACAAAATGACACCATGTGTTCATGTGGATGAAAGGCAACATCACGAAGTGGAGACGTGAAGGAGAGTTCAGAATATATGGCCACCTGATCTCCTACAGAAGTGAAATACTTTTATTAATACCATGGAAACATATTTGAGACAGCAAAATAACAGTTGGTTAAAGCTTGTATTACTACAGTGCAGTGACTGCCACTGTAAATAAATATTCTTCAGTCAATTTTCTTATTGAAAAGTATATTTGGCATAAGACAAAAAATATTGCATGCTTTTGAGTTACTGAGTAAGTCAGAAAAGTTAGTGCTGTTGCAACAGCTGCAGGAAACCCCAGAGGATGCACCAGGTTAGCTGAGTTCTCTTGTTCTGATAAGCAAGTTCTGGAAAGGTGGCGTTCCACAGTATTTGTTTGTGCTTGCATTTTGCCAGAGATCGCTATCTTAGTTGTGGATTTCCATTATATAATACTGACAACAGGAGTGAAAGTTGAGCACAAAATTATTAAAAAAATAAATAAAATTAGCTCTTCAGCTGATGGCATTATGAATGCAAGTTTAGTGTGTAAGCAAGAGTCAAAGCCCAGTGAATACATACTACTAACAAAATTTCTCCCTCCTTTTACTTTTATTCTTTTCTAAAGTTTTCAGACAAATTATGTAGTGGCATAGATGTAAGCTAATATATAGCTGGAAACGTGGAAACAAATTCCAAACAGAACTGTTGGTTAGCTGCCATTTTTAAAATATTTACTTTTTCCTTTTTAAAAATTATTTGGATCATAATTGGAGACAGAACATAATGTCATCAAAACCAAAAAGTGTATTCTGCTACCTTCTACTGTTATTTTTGTCCCTTTTACCTCACTGTACAACGAAGATGACAAACTCTTTATCTTACATTTGCTTAACACTTTTCCAGAAAGATTTTGGTAGCTATTTTGAACTACTCGGTTTGGGAAATAATTCACGAAGAAACCTTAGATTCCAAAGGCCAAAAATATTCAGAGTCTCCGATCACCCTTGGGAAACAGATGAATGAAGTAGTTCTCAACAAAAGCCTAATTCCCAAATCCAAAAAAACTCAACAGAAAGACTGATTTGACTTAAAACATTTTTGTGCTTTCCATTTTAAGACCCTCATCCACATGTGAAGAATTGCAGTACACAAAAAGCTGAGCTTAAGGCACTCCATTCCTGCTGGATATTACAAATGCTACCTCTCCCTATTAATTTTCTCTAAAGAATTAAATCTTACAGGTTAATAATAGCTATTTAAAAGGTGGAGCTAAGGCTTCAGGATTTAAGATTATCTTACTGAATTTTTATTCCCTATCAAAAGTGTTTCAATAAAGCTTACAAAAACCTTTCCCGCTCCATCTTGACAACCTGGCTTAAGACCATAAAATAATTAGTTACCTGTTTCTGGATTCCAAACATAAGCCTTTCCATCTTCACTTCCAGAAAACAGGAACGTGCCACATGGTGTTAAGGTGCTGTGAATCTTTTCTCTGTAATTTGTGGCACCTATGTATTTCTTTGTAGCCAAGCTAAAGATAAAGAATAGTTTGCAAATGTAGCAGATACATAAAAAGTTAGATTGTCTGTTCTGAAAGTATCAGTCCCCCTCTCTATTCCTCAGAAAAATCAATACACCTTGCATCCCAAATAGATATGCAAGTACCCACCTTTTGCAGAGTGCAGTGTTTACCCTTTCTTTCCCTGGCTTTGATAATGCACCTGAAGTTATAGATGAAAATGTACATCCTTGTCTTTCAGTAGAAAATGGAAATACTCAGATCTAGAGAATGGATACAGATGTAGTAATTTGCATTTTCTTGATCCCGGGCTTTTCCAAAAATGGGGAAATTGGCACTATTACTCCAAGCTCTGCCAAAAAAGTTTTCATTAAGCTTCCTGACCTTGATTACATCCCAGTAGTGCTTATATTTATCCAGCAGCTTTCTTTAGCTCTTCAGACTAATATCTCCTTGGTTAGAAAACCAGCAGTAGAATCAACAAATTTCAGACATCAATGTTGGTTTACTATTAACATTAATATTTTTAATATTATTGTGCTACTTAGGTATCCTAATCTTTTTTCAGTGAAACACTACTGGTCAGCATAGTAATAACGACCTACTAATGAACTATTGTCAAACAGTTTGTAGGCATCAAGAAAGAGAGAATCTGCAAAAGGATTTAAAGAAGCATAAGCCAGCTTGTAAGAGGTTATCTCAAACATGAGGTACAGCTTGGAAAGAGCTACGGAAGTTCGAAACGGAGACTAATACAGCAGTAATGCTGTGATGTGGAATTCAAGGCAAGAAGAAGGGCAATAGGCCACGACAGCCCTCAAAGACAGTAGACAGTAATTTTTAAAATATGTTACTGCAGAAAAAATGGAGGTACGCTGGGAGAAGTGCAATGCAGTTAATATGACAGGAAAAATATTTTTAACAATATTCTGAATAAATATACCTTAGATACAATTCTATTTGGCAAGCAAGAGAAAAGGATGCTTTAATGATCACAGTGCAAAACCATATTAGCCCAAGTAAGAGTTTTAGCTGTGTGAATAAGAAAGATAGTATCTCTGAGATGTCATGTAGAAGAGCTCTGCAAGATGTAAAACTAACCTGCGTACGAAACCCTAAGGAGAGGTCTGAACCAAAACCAAATCCCTGATCACATACCTGAGTGACAGGACAACAGCATTATCCAAAAAGATCAAAAAAGCAAGTTAAAAGAGGAAAGTTAAGAACAACTAGCTGTCGATCAAAGTGAATTGTGTTGATCTGTGACCTCCACCCCCTCTTTTCTCAGGCAGGGAATGAACAGTTAATGTTGACGTGTAAAATTATCACTGCTGGGTATCTGACCCTGTGGTTTATTGATAGACTTCAGCCAATGTAACTGTGGGCTGCGGTCAAAGCAGCAGTCCTGCTCCTGTCCTCTCCACCCTTATTTTCCCAGGCTCTCCCTCATTTCTTCTCTAGTGTTTGGGCAGCTATCAGATGAGTTAGATCAGATAGTTGATTAAAATGAAAATTAATCATTTGTATTTGTAGGCTGATTTTTAGTCAGATTAGTTCACTGATCTGACTTACCCTGGATCAAAAGATCCCTAGAGCTGACAAAAAGGAAATGCTAGGAATACATGGCCAAAGGTGTGGGAGATAGGAGGATGGTGTGTCCTGTGGATATAATTGTGAAATTGCACACCATATTAACCCTCTCTTAGAGATTAATATGCACGTCCATTTTTCTCTCTCAAACTAAAAATCCCTGCACTTTTTAGGAATGGTAGCGATAGAAGAACACTACCTGCTTCAAAAGCTACATGTTCCCTCTGTTAATCCACCAATTTCATGCTTCGATTGAGTGGATAGTTTAGCCTTCTAGCATGGTCATTATAATTTATCATTTACAGTAAAAGATGAAGAGTGCACTATAAGACTGGGAAGTCTTCAGCTAGTTCAAACATCTAACCCAATATATTATTTAAGAGCAAGATTTCCTGAAAGAGTATATATATATTTGCAAAAGTATGTTCCAAAAGAACATAGTTTCTCGTGCTATGAGAGCGTAAAGAGGTATTGCCCCCAGGTAATTTCATGTAGAACACCAGGGACCTTTGATTTTCTGCATGGTGAGGCGAGGAAGGGAATCCACAAAATTAAGGATAAATCATTTAGAAAGAGCATTCATATCTCTAACGTCACTTTCCAGAAGAGAACGTTCAGGTGTATCTTATCAATATGTGCAACTCACAGGAGTAAGACTCTTCTCAGTTTCACCCAATGAAAGGACAAGAAGGAATGGACACAAACTGAAATACAGGAAATGCCATTTAAAATTAAGAAAAAACTTCTTTTACTTTGAGGGTGAATGAACACTAGAACATGTTGCTCACAGAAGTTGTAGACTCTCCATCCTTTGAGATATTCAAAACCCAACTGGACAAAGCCCTGAGTAACATGCTGTCATGCTTTGATTATTGGGGTTGGACTGGACACTCTCCATCCTCAATGACTCAAAGTGATTCTGTGATCCCTTTGCTTTTTATTGTAGTTTATTATCAAAGAATCATGCTCACAACTATTAAAAATGAGAAAATAATTAAAAACTAAGTTAAAAATATTTCACTGCCTGCTTAATATACCATAATACATACATCACTGCATATTTCAGTATTTACGATGACAATCTTCATTCCATTTTATCATCAAAATACTCTTCCCAGAGTCTTAACAATGAGAAACTAATGCACAAATAAATGTTATAATTTCACAGTTATTTTCACACCCAGATTGCATTTTTAAAAGTGAATTCAATCTTTAGGAGACTAGTGGCTTCTCCTTCATGCCACCTTAAGCTCCCAAGTAATCTGGTAATTTTTGGATATTCTATTCTAAAAGACTTACCCAATATCACACAAAAGGTCTGTAATACAGCAGTGTTTTGAAACAATTTCCTAACCCTAATATTGCTATCCTTGATTGTTAGGACATCTTTCTTCTCTACAACTATATATTTAATAGTTTTATGGCACTTTATTTCCCCAAGTAAATTTTAAAACAAAAAGGAAATACGCACTTGTCACCAAAAATCTACTTACATTCTGAGATCCATGATTCTCACAGTACTGTCTCTGGCGTGGATCAATAAACGCCTTCCATTTGGATGCACCTCCAAATGATTTATCGGTGTTCCTTTAATATCATTTTCTTTTATTTCCTACAGAAAGAAGGAAAACAAAGTAAAAAATATAACTTTGTGTTTTAAAACGCATGTTTTTACACATTATTATTCATTCTTCTCTTGCATTACTCTTTCTGCCCACTTCATTCTATTAAGGAAAAAGTTTGTTCCTATATTAAGGCATTACATCCTAGGCAATCAACTTTTCACAACCACAAGGCAGATTCTACTGTGACTCTGAACCTCTGAAACACAGTTGATGACAGAAATGCTGACTGAACATTAGGCCTCTAAGGTATGAACAAAGGTGATTTGTAGAGCCTCTGGTCTATTTTATTGTCGTCTCTAGAAAACAAACCTAATGCATTAGCATTTATCTGTTAATACAATGCTATTAAACCTCAAGCATTTTCATGTTTTATATACAAAAAATTGAAGTTGCAAAACAATTCAAGAATTTTAAGTCAGTGAATCACAGCATGTTCTATCAGCTCTTTTGTACTGTTATTTAAAGAAAATACACCTTTTCAGTCAAACAAAAGTTAATGATAAAAAGATTTGAATTCATATCAAATGACTAGATTTGGAAGTTCACATAAAAATTACAATGCTAGTTTACGAAACCTGTATACCTTATTAATCCTCCAGTGTTGAAACAGGTGTTGAGAACTTCCTTTGACAGATGTATCCCAAACTATTATCAGTCCTGAACTATCTCCTGAGAACATGTGGAGCCCTGTGAAATAATACTGTCTTAAGTAGAAGAATACCACACAAAAGAACAAATACAGGAAAGGATGTATGAACAAGAAACAACTTTTTTCTATTATTTTTGTGAATAAGCGAACACCAATTCTTTCCTCTCTTTTGTTATGATATACTCATTGCAAATACGTTTTGCTCATACTGCATGACATAAATTGATACACAAGTTTGGATTCAGCACATAAGTCAGATACTGGAGTGCTGAATGTTTTTTCATTTTTACTCATATTCTAGAACCAGAAAAATAAATGAGCATTTATAGCTCAATGAGTTTCACATGATACCCTAATGCTTACCTATACATTCACTGACAGCATCTTGAACAAGAACAAATACTGTTTTCCAACAGTTGTTCTTAAATTAAGCACAAATACTTATACTTTATAAAAATGCAACTCTTTCCTCTTCGTAGTACCTACTCCCATGAATACCTCCAAAAATGAACCATCTAATTACTAATGATATCACTAATACCAGAAAAAGTCAAACACTTCCAAGTATCTTATTCATTCACCCATCTTCAACTCTTCCCACCCTCCACTAATACAGGTCAGTGCATCTCTCTCACTTGCTTTCAGCTGTTAATCTACCAGTTAACATTATTCACAATGGTCAAATCTCTGTCCTTCTCTCAGTTTTTTGTTCTCTGTCAATGTTGAAAACTTCATCACCTTCCCACTTCTTCAGTCTAGCATTAAAATTCTCACAATCTAACTACTGCTACCTCGTTTTCTTTATCTTTGTATTGAGCTGATAACTTTAAATGACAATATGGTGGAACTGTCTTTGCTACTGTTCTGATCATGCATTCTCCTGTTCTGAAGTTCTGTTCTGAGACTTCTCTAAAAGCTGGTTTCAGATTTCCTGCTTCTGCTTTTAAGTTAGTACATAATTCTGCCACCTACTTCTTTAGCCAAACCTGCCTTTTTTCCAACTTACCTCTCTATACTAACTGCTAGGCTTTTCACCTGCATCCTGATCCATTTGTCTCCTCTGAACAGTAGCAGCTGTGCTTTATGTTCTTCTAATTTTTGCTGCAACATGTACAAAACATTAGCTAACTAACAATAGCTAGTTATAGGGACAATGAAACTAAACTGTGACCAAGATTTGTCCAGTCATCATTGCCTGATGACTACACATTTCTTTGCTTGTCCTCCTTTCTACACTTACCTTTTCTAATTACTCTCAATTTATATCAGGGACTATGTGTCCCTTTGTGTTTGTCCAAGCAAGGCATCATACTAACATATTAATTGCAAACACAGCTAAAACTATTCTATTCTATTATAGGATTTCACATTGCCTCTATGAAATAAAGCAAACTAGTAACACTCAAGTTGGTCTTCAACTGAAAAGAAGACTATTTGAAAAAGTAATACTAAGTACATACCTTCTGCATCAAAACAAAGTGTGTTGATGAAACTTTTGTGACCATCAAGCTCCTGTAGCAGTTGCCCATGGATTTCTTTCACATTTGCATTCCAGATTCTAATCACAGAGTCATAACATCCCGTCACAACCAACGAGTCGGCAATTGGGTGGTACTTTGCAGTGTAAACAAATGAAGGATGAGGGAAAACTCTCACTGCAGATGCTGCCTGCATTTCTATTTTCCACATTCTAAAAGGAAAGGATGTTAGGATATCTACTGTATAAAGCAATCACATACACAGTTATAACTGATGCCATATTTTGTGCTAATGGTTCTAGAGGCAAATGCTTGCAAACACTTAACACCACCTGTTTATCCTACCAATTTGTTCCACTTATATTTAATCCTTTAATACAGTACTTTCTAACAAGAATTAAGACACATTTACTGCTTTACATAGTACTCTGTCTTCGAAGTAAATTCATGAGTACTTACTCATTTAATGGGTATTTTGCACATTTTAAAATACACATAAAGAATTCCATGGAATGGATCGGTTTCTTTCTTTCAGGAGTTATAAACAAATTATTAAGACCTTCTGGGGTATCACTCATTAAAAAAAAAAAAAAAAAAAGTACAAAAAAGTACAACAAAACCCCACAAAGGAACATAAAGAATGGAATGGTGGATCATGAAATATATGTGGGCAGCACATTTCAGAGAGCGCTCAGTTACAATATGGAATTTAATTGTTTCAGTGCCACCCTTCCAGGTGGGGCGACTACTTCTGGTGGCTACTGAAGAATTCTAAGCTTACTCCGAGGTGAGTTCATTACAAAACTGCAATCCCTTAGAGTATATCGATTAATTTGCAACTTAATGTGCAAAGGCCACAAGGAGTCTACCTATCTTTAGAATGGTTTTGCTCTAACAACATAAAAGTTAATTTATTGCTCACAAATAATGTGGGACTAAAGCTTGGGAAGGCTCAAGGGTAACATACAAAACACTGTATAAAGAAGGATTCACATAAGTCCCCAAATTTCCCTTCAAGTTGCCTTAGTACTCAACCCAAGAGATGATCCAGGTAATAAACTGACAATGACTTTAAAGCAATGGGGTGCCTTTTGGTCCTCATCCTTCAATTCTACCACGTTTCAATGGCAAAATGCTCCCAATATGAAAGGGAACAAGAAAAGCCTTGCCTAAACTGAGGCTTTTTAAGGAGCTTAAGGCAACGGACAATAAATACAGGAACTAACAACTCGTGCAGTGACTATGCATAGTGAACAGAAAAGGAGGCAGACCACTATAGTTTCAACTTGCTGCCACAAATTCAAGAATTGCAGAACAGCTGGGCCTTTTTGTAGGTAACATAAATGACCGAAATTGATATTTACGTCAGTATAAAAAAAATATTATTTCATCTGCTTCCAAATAAAAAATAAAAACATGGGTTAAGCTCTCAAAATATTCTTTTTATTCCTACATACAAGCAGCAAAAAAAAAAAAGGCAAAACAGTTCCACACATACAATATATCATTTAACAATTCTTCTGGCATTTTAATTAGGCAACTGCCTGTAGCATTACTGAGTTGCATAACAGAAACAAGATAGGGATCTGAAGAGCTAAAAGAAAAAAAAAGCCCTGTGAAAACCTATGAAGTTGCTCATAATAAAATTATGCAGTGTCACAGCCATGCTTTCATGTTTTTCTACAGTTTTGAGGGGTTTGATTTTAAACCTTGAAGAGATCAGTATTTTAACATTAACACTGCACTGAAGTACACTTTTAAATTGTAGAACAAAATGCGTACACAGTCTCAGAACTACTATCAAATTACATTTACAGCAATTTAAGTTGAATTATTTAACTATGTGTCCAAAAAAAAATTACATATATATGTACAGTGTGGCCGATTTATACACGTAACTTGAATCTTAAATTTTCAATTTCCTGCCTCATGTTTAAATTTGCAAACTTAATACTGCATTCATAATACGGCAATTTCTCCAAGGACAGAATATTCCAACTGTCTCAGTGACTTCTGGAAATATGAAGTCTTTTGGTTTTTTTGCTGCGCTGTAGGTTTAGACACTACAGTCTTTGGAAAAGCTTTGGTCTCAAATACATATACATTAGAAACTAATACAGTAAATATGGTGCAAGCTATTAACTCCATCATAATTTCTATAATATTATACAGTAAGTCACATTGCAATCAAATCTCTAATTATAACATTATAGCACAGTTTTTAGTAAGAAATGAAACTGGACCACTTTCTTTTGTGCTTCTGATGCTATCTGCCAGAATAGCTTCATCATACTGACCTGACAGTGCCATCAGAGGATGCAGTAAGAAGGTACTGATTGTCTTTTGACCAACAAAGATCATACACTATGTTAAGGTGACCATAAAATTCTCTCAGGAACTGCCCAGAAGGAATTTCATACACTAGTGAAGTTTGAAGAGAAAAACAAAATTTTTTTAAGTATTTACAATCAATTATATGCAATTATTACTGCAAAATTTAGTCTAATCTTGGGGTGAGTTTCTGCTAGCATAAGTCAACTCATTTTCTTTATCTTCTCATTTTCAGAGAACAAGATCAAATAGTTGCTAGATATGCATGGACAGCAAGTATATACTTCCATCTAGTGGTTCACAGATGTCACAAATGTCTTAACCTTTAAGAAACAGCCTACCTGTTTTAAATTATTAGAACCAGATTAGGATTATAATTTTCTTTCTTTTTAATTTTGACAGCTACCCGACCAATCTTTGAAATAGATTAACATAGAGATCATTTTCTGGGGCTGTGCAATAAAGGAATCTAGACTTACTGTTCCTTGCATTTAAACATTCATTCTGTGTACACTTAAAATACTGCTCTCTCTCAATCTCAAAATTATTATGCAGGGCTTAAGAACCATGCAGTTGAGGCTACTGTGAAGAAGCAGCCCCAAGTTTGAGTAATAAGGAATATTTGTAGTTCCAACTGAACTGGACCATGGAAGACAGCAGCCTCCAGTAGTCTGGAGATGACAGCATTCCAGGTATCTAACTTTCAGGACAGGTTAGGAAAAAAACTTACACAAAAAGCATGTGGTGGGGGCTGAAAAAGCTATTTCACTTAAAACATTATTATCAGAAAATACGTTCCTTATGCAAACTGATTTAGTATTTCCATTAGACCTCTGCACAGAAATAGTGTGATTTCATACTATTAAACTGTATATAATTACCATGTACGAAAAGCCAGTTCCAGCCCTATTAACACAGAAAGAGCGTTTTCCTCAATGCTCGTGAATGCATAGAACAATTTACAAATCACAATTATAAAACAAAACCTCTAGAACCCCCACAATTAAAAATACATCTTTTGCCCTTTAATTTCAAAGTAGAAGAGCTGGAAGAAAAAAACCAAAACATATTTTAAACTTACAGACAATGGGATAGCCATTCCTTCCTGCACATGCTGCTGCTAGTGTTTTTCCATCATGAGAGAAACGAATACAGAAACAGCCCATATCTCCACCTCGCAGTGAAAAGAGATGCTTGTTCGGTATGCGGCAAACCTAGCTTTTCAGGTAAGAATTGGGATTACATAGTTATGAATATTAACTACCCAATGCCTAAAACACATTCTTAGTTCCTGTTATGCATAAGTTTTAAAAAGCTACTAACATCTTAAGGGAATTTAAAAGAAAAATTCACCCTTATAAACAGAGACAGTTCTGCTGCATAACTTAGGCCACATCTAGTTCATATATTCATTTCTGCCCCATTATTACAGACAACTAGCAAGTTTTAAAAACCTAAGAAAATTTAAAATTGAAATAATTTCCTTAAGATTAAGAAGTGCTTAATGATGACTATCATCAATAATATAAGCTGTACAGTTAGACTGTAAGTCAAGCTTGTTTAAGGAGTCTAAGCACAACTTTTAGTAACCTAATGATAGCAGTGTGAACTCCGAACACTAACTACAGGCACTCAAACCTTTGGTCTACCAAATCACCTTTAGCAGTCCTCATCTGTATTTCAATTCCTAATTTTTTTAAACATAACTGGAGATGAAACATTTAAAAAAAACTGCACAGGTATTATAGTCCCCCTTCCTCTTTTGCAAAATATTTCCTCTTTTTCACCCAAGGGCTTTTTCTCCAGAACTAAATTCAAACTTTAAGGGTAATTAAAATATACAGAGTAGTTATGTGATTATTTAACCTGAACCTTATTTACCTTTATGAATGAAAAATGAGTATGGACAGATTCATATGCATTTAAAAGTATACAAATAGATCTACCTATGAAATAATTGAATATACACTGTTCACTTCAGAATAAAGGTAAACACATCTTGTTAGAAACTATATATGCAATTAAGCCTTCTTATGCTTTTTAACCTCTCTCTAAAATAAAATATTATAATGTTGAATCAATAATTCAGCTCGGAACAAACTTCTTTTATTTACAGGTAATGTAGCTACAATTCACATATAAAATAATTTCATATTTAATTCATAATTCTACAGAACATTTTGCAAAAATAACATCATCCATCTCTCTATATCAATGGAGACAGATACAAATATATTGTGGTTCTTTAAAAAGATAATTTAGCTTTAAAGGTAAAACAATAATTTAAATGTATTAAAAGGAAATAATAATTTTAAGCAATTACTCATTTTTAAACAAGCACATCCACTTTAATATTCTTTGGCAAACAGACATGCTACATCATGCTAACCTTACTGAAGCTTTTTCACAAGACAGCACAGCACCAAATACATCATTGTTGCTACTATGATGATGTTCAGTATGGACATGGACTAGTCTAAGAATAAATTAGCTGCCAAATTTTATTTGTATGATGGCAGGCAAATATTCTTAGGATCATATTTCTCTTGGTTTTGATTACACACTTACTTTCAGAATGGCAACTTTCTGAAAAGTAACAAACATTAACACAAATACACAAATTAGGTATCCTGCCATTTTTGGTAAGAAAATTTCCAGTGTAAAAACAGGCTTGTATATTCTTTACTATTTTATTATTATTAGCAAACTTTACTGAGAAATAAAATTAAGTCTGTGTATATTTAAGTGTTCTTTTTGGAAGGATCTTTATAAGGACTACAGTATGGAATCAAAATAGAAATCAACATTCTTTGTTAACATATCTTTTATTATTCAAAATTTTTACAGAACCATGAACTCATGCTAATGCCGTTCTACAGAAAAATATGAAATCATTGCATGTACATTCTATATATAGTTGCAAAAATATTCCCTTTTTACAATTGCTAATTTCCATTAGCTACAGTGACCTAGGAGTTAGGACGAAGTCAGCAAGAACCTTCTTAATAAGGTTCTTCAATGAAAGTTCCTTCATAATTCTGTTATACTGTAAAAATAACTTTAACTGAGGAAATAAAAAAAAAAACCACCCAAGAAAATATATTTCCAACCAAGCTGAAATCTGAGAACTGGTTTCCTGTCTTACTTTCACTACTTGAATAGCCCTACTCTTTCAAATTCCAAGAGAATTCTGGAGATAAAAATACCTGACTGTTCTGGGAAAAAAATGGTTAAATCAACCATATTTGGTAAGGAGCTGAGCATCCTCTACTATTTCTGAGAGTTCCTTATGTTTTGTATTTTGTTTAGTATTTTTTTTTAATTTGCTTTAATGAATGACTTGCTTCATAATATTTATATCATAAAAATGAAGTTATAAAAATATAGTAGATCTTTAAATTATTTTTCTTTAAAAAGCAAATAAAACCACTTCACCTGTCCAGGCAATCTTGTCCATTTAAATGGCTCCTTTTTCTGCTCTGGAAAAGGTTCACATGATTTTTTAGATCTGTCTCTCTGGAGCTCACACAGTGTTGCACTACTTTGTTCCTGCTGAACAGCTATCATAGAGCGGAAAGAAGGAGCAACCTTAAGGCAAACAAAACTAAGTATCAGGAAAAAACATTTTTAAAATGAACAGTGTAATATCTGAAAAGATTAAAAGGTACTTTTCAAATGCAATGCATTTTTCCATCTGAAATATAGAGATTGGAAAAACCTTAATACATTAAAAGTCCATAGCAAAAATTTCATTTAAAGTAACTAGCAAGTCAGAAAGTAATCTGAGCTTCCAGAGTTGTGGCAATCAGATGGTATCAAAGATTTTTCCAATAATCAACACTCTTCTATTTTTATTAACTATCCAGGTCAGTGAAAATTAGTAATACTCTACTACCTGGTGAAGGTGTGGTATTAAAAAAACAAACAAACAAACAAACAAAAAAACCCCAGTATATCAGCATGTAAATAGTTCCAGTGACATTAACTTGCCACCTTCAAATCAAAATACTGCTTCAGCAACAAAATCCATTCATGATACCAAAAGATATTACCAGCGTTGTGTATTGAACAAACTATGTTCAAGTGTTGCAAAGAAAAAAGAAGGACTGACCACATTCGTGATTTTAATTGTAGGTAAGCATATACACTTTCCAAACTTCTGTAAGTACACGTACTGAACCTTACCTACAAGTTACACCAAGCTTTATACTTAATACTGTGAAGCAGCCTAGCAGCCCCATGACTGAGGAGCATAGGGGCCATTAAGCAGCAGCTGCAGTTCTGATCAGTTTCACTAAGACAAGTCTCTTCAGAAATACACCTGAATACCAGGCAAAATTGCTGTTTTCTTCCAGGCTGACAGTTACTAAGTATCCACTTCAGGGTGAATAACTGTCTAGGTTCTTGTGACTAAAAAGGGAGCTTGGACACCTACTATGCAAGTAGAAACCAATTTAGGGGCTTAAATCAGTTGTCCACACATGGATGTCTACTTCCATTCAAGATGTCCTGTTTTATCTGAGACATCTATTTTCATATTTACCAGCCCATGCAGGAGGTATGGGAGATCTGTGCCCTTCTGGAGAAGCAGGAGACTAGGCAGGATCTGTAACAGATCTTGAATAGAAGCAGAAATATATGCACAGAAAACTGTATCATGCCATGGCTCTTACCTGGAGCTCAATCCCAGCCTTGGCAAATCTGGCATTTATCAGAACAAGAATGAAATAATATCAGTAGCCAATGGACCCAAGTCAAGCATAGCTCAGAAAGCCTATGCAAATTCATCACATCACTTGAGCTTCACAGAGAACTGTAAAGTAGGGACAGCTGTAAACCAGTGATAGCACCTAAACGTACCAGGAAAACACTCAGGCCATGGAGAAGACAGGCTCAGAACACTTCCAGAAAGATGAAGCACAGCTGCTCAAGCAAAGCGCACAGAATTCCTAACAACCTCAGCAGCTGACTGAGCAAGAGATCTGCAGATCTCATTCCAGTACACAGATCAGAAAAATGTCCCCAAAACATATGAACTAATCCCACTGATTAGCTTGGTTTTAGACAACATCTCACCAGGCTTCCACAGATCACCCTTGATTGTATCACAGTGAGCAGAAGAAAGACTTATGACAACTGTAAATACATATGGAAAATTATGTAATCGAACAATATTGTACTCGCATTGTAGAACAATAAATGCTGTATTTATCTTGAATGCACATGTCAGCACATACCAATGTAAGCTTGTCTTTAAAGGAGTTTTCATTTGAGAAAAAAACTACAACTAATTATAGCTTGAGGGTGCAGGCAATCGGAGTTAAGCGACTTATATCGTCTCTCACTTACAGAATTTACACACCTGCATGAGTCCAGTGACTTAAAGTGGCATTTCTCCTAATGAGAAGGAATATCAAGAATATTCAAGAAAGTCCCCTGAAAGCTTTCTGACTGTCAAAGGCAAAATAAGCAAAGTTGCAGATGGGAAAGTACGCCTATTTTTCAAAGATAGCTACAAAGGGCTGAGTTTGGAACACGTATCTTAAGATGCAAAGTTCTTATTATAGCTAGTATATAACTAGCTATAATTTTATACACTGCATGTAAGTACAGCTTTTTATATACATACATACACACACACACACACTCACACGCTCTAGCTACTTACTAGTTCCTACAGAAAAGTCTGTATATGTGCAAATATATTTATATATCATATATTTAACTTACATGATCTGGCAGTTTTATGCCTCTTACAGTTACATATAAAGTTGATGGGTAACGATTTCTAGGACATTTTGCCCACCAGTCATAAACCTCAATATTTGAATGTGACTTGGTCCTTGGAGGTGGGTAATATAATTGCAGACGGAGTTTTCCATCAATGTTTCGAATTCCATTTGCACCTACAAGCTGGAAGGGCGATCAAACAGAGGAAAAAAGTGTGTTACGTTAACATAAAAGTAATAAAAGTCATTGACTATTTCTAGTATCTTAAACAACAGTGTAAACTCTGAAATCCACTTCCCATTGGGGAAATATACTATCCCTAAAGTGGTAATGAAGTAAGCATGTATTAAACACCCCCAGGACGAAACCACTAAGATTAAAGCTTAGATGGCAGCCTAGTTTTGAAACATGCTTCATATGCACAACAGTAATATCCTGTATGTGGGAAGACCTCTGCAGTAACACTTTTTTTTTTTTTTTTTTTTTTTGAAATTACTACTTGCTGGAATCACCCAAATCTCAAAGGACTGTCAATCCACAAAAAGACTCTTCCAAATCAGCCCCCTTTGAACGCTGCAGCAAAGGGCATTGGTAAGGCTTTGACTCAGAGCAGCAGATACAGAAAAGCAGTAACCTTTCCAACTTCAGAAGAGAGAGTTCTGTCTATTGAACTAAAGAACAAGTGTACCTACTGCCATTAACACTGACCACTGTTTATCAGGACATTTCTGCTTTGACTGATACAGATGAAAGGATAATGCGGACAGATGCAGTAGGAATGAAGAACAGGCCACAATTTTATTTGTATTCATAAGTTCAAAATTCATCATTCCCTTTGTTCAGGAGTAGGCTGTGCTGAATGCCTGGATGCACAGTTTCCACCAGCTATACACCCAGACACAGGATACCAGACCTCTAATTCCACTAGATTCATCTTGGGCAGCACTGAGAAGAGACTCTGTATGGAATGATATGAATGTCCCTCTCCCTTCCTCTAAACTTGCAGTCCATTATCTTCTCCTGCATTTCTCATGCTGTGGACTGCTCAATGGCTGTCAAGATCTACCATCCCCAGGGGTAGGTGTAAATGAACAATCCTCAGGCAAATTAAAGCTTGTCAGCTCTCAAAGGCCAAACTGGCACATTCAAGTCTCTCCTAAAAGGCTGAAAAAGGCACATGACGTGCTGGCTATATTACCTGTATCTCATTGCTGCACCACTTCAAACTCTGCAACTAAAAACGACAGGCATTTTATAATAAGGCTAGGGAGCCTTTTCAAAGACTAGCCAACTGAAAATGCCACTAGAATACAGAATAGCTGAGGTACAGAAATTAGTGGATTTGTCATTTTCTTTGCACAGACAATCTCATGAACACACAGAAAACCCTCAAAGAAAACCTCCTTCTGTACTTTATGAACAAAAAAAATTCTTACACATTCTATACTTTCTTGAAAAAATACATATTCTTTACTGTCAAACTTGTTACTGTGAATTTTATGGGGCAAAGGAAGAAGGAAAGGAGAGAACAGCCAAGCAAGCAAGGATTTGTCTTTCCATCTCTGTTGCCTGGAAATATTAAAAAATGTTTTCCCACTTAGTATGGTTAGTGTCTTTCAGATAACTGAATAAAAAGATTTATAAATTTTGTTTCTTCATTTAAATATTTACTATACCTTTAGAAATCCCCAACAAATTTTTCGGAAACCACATTCTTGAATTTGTACATCAGAGTTGGCTCTCGCTTCGTCCATACTTAGAAAATCAAGGATCTGAAAGCATTGGTAGGAATATAAATATATTTCTAATAAATATATACTTCCTGGTAATTTAAAAAATACTGTTGAAAATATGCTAGATGTGATTCACTAAATTAAGCAGATTTCAATTTTAAGCAATTACAAAAACAGTACTTCTTCCACACAAGTAAGCAATTAGAAATAACAGAACCTTATGCATTTAACTGATGACTATTTATGACCTGCTTTAAAAAAGAATGTAAGTCTGGTCTTAAAAAACTATTCTTGCTTCCCTTCTGTCTCAATAAAAGAGGTTCATGTGTAATTTTCATAAATCCAGTATAGTTCAGAAATCATATAGATCACAGATCTGACAGCCAAAACCAGCTGTATGTCAATCTAGCTGGAAAATGGCAGTCAAAAAGTTAGTTTTCTTTTCATAGCTTTATCATTTATGTCATAGAATCAGTCATAGAATGGCATGGGCATGGACATCTTTCACTAGATCAGGTTGCTCAAAGCCCTGTCCAACCTGACTTTGAACATTCCAATGATGTCCATGAGATTCTTCATTTTTCTGGTCAGTGACCAGAATTTTCTCATATTTAGCCACTCCTGGAGGTTTATCTGGTATACAAAAAAACCTTGGAATCATGCTTTCTTCAAATTGATATTTCATAAACCATGCTGAAGTCAAACAGCATGCTTTCAGTGTAGTCATACTTTTGGTCCCAACATTAACATGATTTCCATGAAGAATCTTTACCTGCAAATGTAATTACTTTTTGTGTTAAGCAACTAAGGACTCTTAATTCTACAAATGTGTTCATTTATGAGTATCACAGAACATAAAGAAGCATATGATGATATTGTATATATAATCTATTTAAAATACAAAAAACAAGGAATGAAAAAATATTTATTGTATTAGGTTCTCATTTTCAGGTTAATACTACAGAATCTCTCTTCACAAATACTGAAATACTTAAGCTCAAAATCATGTTGAATATATATCTTACAATTTTTTCTTTAAATATAATTGAATTGGAGGACGAATTAATAATTACTTTGTGAAGGATGGGAGAGAAGTAGATGTCTAAAATGTTAATGGAAAACAATGCAATAGTTTGCTCATTGGTACAAGGGAAAAGAGGTGTTGCTACAAGCAGGCAAACTCCATCTTTGAGTTTCTGGTACTTAAGCTTCTTTTCAGACTTCAAGAATATGAAAAAGGAAAAAGTGATATTCTTTATACATGGCACCATCCCTCCTGATCTGGAACGATCTTAGAATCCTAGAATCATTAAGGTTGGAAAAGACCTCTAAGATAATCTAGTCCAACTGTCAGCCCAACACCTCCATGCCTACTAAACCATGTCCCAAAGTGCCACATCTACACATTTTTCGAACTCCTCCAGGGATGGTGACTCTACCACCTCTCTGGACAGCCTGTTCCAATGCTTGACCACCCTTTTGGTGAAGAAATTTTTCCTAACATCCAATCTAAACCTCCCCTGGCACAACTTGAGGCCATTTCCTCTTGTCCTATCGCTTGTTACATGGGAGAAGAGACGGACCCCCACCTCACTACAGCCTCCTTTCAGGTAGTTGTAGAGAGCAATAAGGTCTCCCCTCAGCCTCCTTTTCTCCAGGCTAAACAGTCCCAGGTCCCTCAGCCGCTCATCAGACTTCTGCTCCAGACCCTTCACCAGCTTCATTGCCCTTCTCTGGACATGCTCCAGCACCTCAATGTCCTTCTGGTAGTGAGGGGCCCAAAACTGAACACAGTATTAGAGGTGCAGCTTCACCAGTGCCGAGTACAGGGGCACAATCACTTCCCTAGTCCTGCTGGCCACACTATTCCTGATACAAGCCAGGATGCTGTTGGCTTTCTTGGCCATCTGGGCACACTGCCAGCTCATGTTCCCCCAAGGTCCTTTTCCACTGGGCAGCTTTCCAGCCACTCTTCCTCAAGCCTGTAGCATTGCATGAGGTTGTTGTGACCCAAGTGCAGGACCCAGCACTTGGCCTTGTTAAACCTCATACAATTGGCCTCAGCCATTGATCCAGCCTGTCCAGGTCCCTCTGCAGAGCCTTCCTACCCTCAAGCAGATTGACACTCCTGCCCAACTTGGTGTCGTCTGCAAACTTACTGAGGGTGCACTCGATCCCTTCATCCAGATCACTGATAAAGATATTAAACAGAACTGGCCCCAATACTGAGCCCTGGGGAACACAGCTTATGACCAGCCACCAACTGGATTTAACTCCGTTCACCACAACTCTCTGGGCTCGGCCATCCAGCCAGTTTTTTACCCATCAAAGAGTATACCTGCCTAAGCCATGAGCCACCAGCTTCTCTAGGAGAATGCTGTGGGAGACAGTGTCAAAGGCTTTACTAAAGTCCAGGTAGGTAACACCTACAGCCTCTTCCTCATCCACTAGGCAGGTCACCTGGTTGTAGAAGGAGATCAGGTTGGTCAAGCAGGACCTGCCTTTCATGAACCCATGCTGGCTGGGCCTGATCCCCTGGTTGGCCTGGCTGTTGAGCACACTCAAGATGAACCACTCCATAATCTTCCTTGGTACCGAGGTCAGGCTGACAGGCCTGTAGTTCCCCGGACCCTCCTTCTGGCCCTTCTTGTAGATGGGCATCACATTGGCAAGCCTCCAGTCATCTGGGACCTCCTCTGTTAACCAGGACTGCTGATAAATGATGGAGAGTGGGTTGGTAAGCTCCTCCACCAGCTCCCTCAGTACTCTCAGGTGGATCACATCTGGCCCCATAGACTTGTGAGTGTCCAGGTGGCATAGCAGGTCATTAACTGCTTCCTCCTGGATTATGGGGGGGTTTATTCTGTTCTCCGTCCCTGTCTTCCAGCTCAGGGGGCTGACTACCCTGGGGATAACTGGTCTGACTATTAAAGACTGAGGCAAAGAAGGCATTAAGTACCTCAGCCTTTTCCTCATGCTTGGTGGCAATGTTCCCCCCACATCCAATAAAGGAGGGAGATTCTCCTTGGCTCTCTTTTTGCTGTTAATGTATTTGTAAAAACATTTTCTATTATCTCTTACAACAGTGGCCAGATTGAGTTCTAGCTGGACTTTTGCCTTTCTAATGTTCTCTCTGCATGACTTGACGAGATCCCTGTACTCTTCCTGAGTTGCCTGCCCCTTCTTCCAAAAGCGGTAAACTCTCTTTTTTTTCCCTGAGTCCCAGCAAAAGCTCCCTGTTCAGACAAGCCGGTTGTCTTCCCCACCGGTTCATCTTACAGCACATGGAGACAGCCCGCTCCTGCGCCTTTAAGACTTCCTTCTTGAAGAATGCCCAGCCTTCCTGGACCCCTTTGCCCTTCAGGACTGTCTCCCAAGGGACTCTCTCAACCAGTGTCCTGAACAGGTTAAAGTTTGCCCTCCGGAAGCCCATGGTAGTGGTTTTGCTCACCCCCCTCTCCTTACTTCGCCGTGAATCAAGAACTCTATCATAACATGGTCGCTAAGCCCAAGACAGCCTCCAACCACCACATCTCCCACCAGTCTTTCTCTGTTTGTAAACAGCAGGTCAAGCGAGGCACCTCCCCTCGTAGGCTCACTTACCAGCTGTGTCAGGAAGTTATCTTCCACACATTCCAGGAACCTCCTAGCCTTTCCCAGAATTTTAACAGTTCATTTAATAAGAAAGCTTTGTCCTCCAAACTACTATCAAAACAGGGGGGGGTTTGCTATAAAAAAATGTTTATTATTATTAGCAATCACCAATACCACTTTTTGGTACCTCCACTTAATTCTGTATCTTAAAGATATGCTGTTAACCCAGTATAACTGAAATAAAACACCCAACTCAGTCAAATACATACTGTTGAAGAAACAAACAGAAAATCATAACGTGCAGAAATTTGATGTAAGATATTTAACCTTACCTCAAAAAACAGGATTACCCGAGGGCTTTCTTCAGTATTTTGAATAAAATAACCAAAACGCTCATTAAATATGACTTGCTCTTCCCACTCTGGAACTGCTGATTTAGATTGTCTGAAGTCATATGGTTGTGTCATAATAGGAAGAACATGCTCTACTTGTTCTTGTTCATAATAAGATGAAACTTTCCTCTTGCTGTTTGAAAATTTTCAAACAGTTACAATTGTTATAGAGCCTTAAAAAAACTAACTCAAACAAAACAGTCTTTTCAATTACTGAAAGCAAAGAAATATACAAGATACCATTTGTTTGATTTTAGAAAAAAGATTCCTAAACCCACCCAAAATTTAAGACAATTTGTATATAGAAATGCTACAGGCTAAAGTTCAAAATCCTACAATCAAGCTACTGTTACCAAACATGCATAATGCTCACGGTAGAGTCTACTGCTTAAGCACTGTTAAAATTTAGTTTTCAGGAAAATTATGCATGATGACAGTGGAAACAAGTAACTGAAGCGATTAGAAATATGAAGAACTAAAGTTCATTTCAGGATTTTAAAAGTTCTTTTATAAAAAAGAAAAGGCAACACTATCCATACTACAAGAGTTTTGCTTACTTATTCTAATCTTGGCTTCTACATATTTTTGAGATTTAGGAAATTTTCTCTCTGGAAAGAATACAGAATGAACTGTGCTGTAAATATGGGGACCTCAAGAGCAATACAGCAGTGCAGAGCATTTAAAAGTGCCAAAAAGAAACAAAAAATACCACCCTAATTTACTGTAGGTATATATATGCATTATCATAGATGTAGAAACTAATGAATGACCTTGCAAGCTCAAAATTCAGCATTATTTTCATATTTAATTTTCTAGAGAAGAATCTATGTATTTATAGTAATCACTGACAATAAAACAGTTTATTAAAAGTCACCTATGATCCTTCTTGACATATAAGCCACTTCTCTGGTCAACAACATGGATTTTAACCATGGGATGAGATACCAGGAGATCAGTTTTAAGTCGATCAGATCGATGGATATAAACTCCCAACACAAGATCATCATCAAAACCAAATTTAGACTGAGTTGAAATTTCCGAATTCTTCATTTCCTCGTCATTTTCTGCAGCAACTTCTGTGTTTTCTTCTAGAAACAGGAACAAAGTAAATAGAGGTTACTATATCCCACTAGTGACAGTTTAAAGGAGTAAAAGTGCTCTGTATTGTCTTAGCAATCAATAGTAAATTAATATTTAACGTGTTCTTTATGTAATAGATTAAAATAAAATTATCAACTTTGCAGCATTTTAAATATGAACATACACATGCATATATACTAGTTAATATAATCCATTCCTATTAACAAACTTTTTTTTTTTTTTTTTTTTAATCAGAGTTCTTCCTCTTGACTGACATAGGTTCTTCTGTGCCACAATGACTTAAAATCCATACAGTTCAATATCCTGCTCTGGACTACAGCCTATAGTAGGTTTTTTGTTTGTGTGTTTTTTTAAGGAAAACATAAAAAAGCAAGATAAGCAGACACTGATGCTTTCTCCATGTGCATGTTCCCTGAATTTACCAAACATTGTTTTCAGAACTTCCTCATTTACAAGTTACAGTGAGACCACCATACTTAATAGATATCAAAAGACCTACTCATCAATTTCTGTAATCTCCATTTTTTAAACTAATTTCTTATTTTGGCCTCTACAACATTTGAGGAAATGAATACTCCAATTTGACTATTCATTGCATGAAAAAGTATTCCTTATGTTTGAATTGAGCATCAGGTTAAAACAGTGGTGATACACTATTTATAGCATAAAGTAAATAAAAATGATTAACTAATAAAAAGACAATTAGAATATGCATCTAAGTAATACACTGTAATGGTGGTGTATATATATTATATTATGCTTTAAAAAACCCACTTTTTAACTATTTAGCAACTTCAAAACTATTTACTGTAAATGAATTATCAAGATTTTAGATTGATACATCGAATTAACTTCCTTACAAATTAGCCTCAGAATTGGAAGAACAAAAATACAATTAAGTAACTAAAGAAACATAAGTAACTTCAACAGCTCAAATCACTTCTGTGTTACTACTATGGACAAATATTTCTGTAGCAGTGCCAAAAAAACACAAAAAAGGAAAGAAAAAAAGACTTGGATAAAGCAGCACACCATTCTAATATTTTGTTGGCAGACCTTTTCTGGTTTTCTTTTTAACCTTCTTTGCTTTAGGTTTCTGTTTTTCCATGCTTTCGTCCAGTTTCTGTCCTTCTGATGTAAACGGTCTTTCCAATGACTGATTTTCATTGCCACATTCTGCTGGATGATGCTGTAGCTCAGAAAGGGACATTGCACTGCAATGTAATGGATTACTGTCAGCAACTGCATTCTACTCCATATACGGACACAATTGCTCATTACCATTATTAATCCACCTGAAATTTCCTCTTTAGTTCTGCAACTCATCATCTGTGCACCTTGAAAATGCAACACACACCCCCAACATTAGTGTCTTGCCTTTTTCGTTGCTCTCCCCCCTTCATTTCCCCCTAATTTCCAGATAATTGCAGAACCATTCATATGAATAGAGCTAAGCTGATACTCTTCTGCTGATCAGGGCCGTCACTCACCACTAAAATCCATGCACAAAATTATCTTGTTAGTTAAGAGTGATTTCCACAGAAAATAAACACCAGATAGTAATGGAGGATATTTTTTTTTAAAAGTGAAACAGAATCTGTGAGTTAAACATTAACCTTGACAGCATTTTGAAAAAGCATTTGGTAATATTTTTCATAACAGAATCATCCAGTTCATCACTTAGAAAATATGTGCAGTTTACCAGAAAGCTTCTGCCTATCTTAAAACAAAATGAAACATTTCACTTAAGATTCACAGACACACGGTATACAGTTTATCACGGTACCTTGTTTCAGCTTCACTTAAAACTGCTATTTCTTTCTTCTTTTTCTTTTTTTTGCCCACTTCATTGTTCAATACAACTTCATGGCTTTGAACATTGGAGGTAAATTCAGACATCTGTTCTTTAAGTTTCATTCTTATTTTCTTTTTAATTGCATTTGCCTCATCCTCAGCCACATGCAGCTGATAGGCTCGAATTAGCTCTTCTTCCTCTTCTAATTCAGTTACATTTTTTGCTTCAGTCACGGAATTTTTAATCTTTCTATCATCTTCTTGATGAGGTACATCTGTTTGTGATTTACTTTTTGTTTTCTTCTTTGGAAAATCATTAATCTTTTTCTCAAAACTCTCCAATTTAGCTTCACAGAAATTTTCCTCCTCATTAAATTGTTCTTGTAACAGTGATTTCTTTTTCTTCTTGTTAGACTTTGGTTGCTTGTTCTCCTCTCCAGTAACAATATCATTGTTTATTTTCTCTGCAATTGAGGCTTTCTCTCTCAGTTTATTTTTTGTAAATCGTGGACTCTCTTCTTCAGGATTATACGTGTTGTTTATAATTGCTTCATCATTCACACTTTCCTTAGCTAGATCAATATTACTTTTAAAGGTGTCAAGCTATAAATGAAAAGAACATAAAACATACTTGTACTAAAAATTATGTTCTAATCATAAACACAGTACTTTATGTTATTTCTTTAGCAACAGTACACAAAGTAAAATGAAAACAAAAATCTAGTTATTTTCTTGTTTAAAATTAACAAGTGACAGATTGAAAGGCAACAGAAAATTCACACTGGAAAAAAAACATTTTGTGTTTGGGCACTTCATCCTCAATTTTGTTTCATTATGTTTTTAAATGGCTTTTATGTATATCCAGTAAAAAAAGAAATCAACCAGTCTACTCCATAAACAGATGCCAATGCTTTAGACTATGGAAGACTTGAAGATTACATGCAGTATGAAATCAAGTATTTTCATCCATTTAAAATGCAAGTTAGAGACAGGCTTCGGGCTCAGCTGTTTGTAGTCTCTTATACTGAAAGTGGCTTGCCAAAGTTTGACAATGAAATCATATTAAAAAGTGCTAAAATTGAAAAACAGATTTCCATTAAGACTTTTTTTAAAAAAAGTATAAAGTTGAAAAAAAAAAACAACCCCCACATTATTCTTAGTAGAATGACAAAGAGTTGATCTAAAGACCAGCCTAGTAAAATCAGCGAAGATAAATTTCAGTTAATGCATTTGTCTGTGCACTCCTCCTGACAATTTTTGGTTTTTTTTAGTAAACTTTCCTCCTTCTTTCAGGTTTCTATTCCTGGTTACTAAAAGTTATAATGCCCCATCCCTGGAAACATTCAAGGTCAGGTTGGAAGGGGCTCTGAGCAACGTGATCTAGTTGAAGATGTCCCTGCTCACTGCAGAAGGGTTGGACTAGATGACCTCTAAAGGTCCCTTTCAACCCAAGTATTCTATGATAACTCCGAACAACACAGCAAGTAACTAAGGCCTAATTCTGTAAGGAGCTCAACACATGGATCTCTGTTCCTTGGTGGAACTTCCACAAAGTCGCTGAGGTTCATATTTACTCTGTTGTCCTACATAAAACTCTCTGGAGTCTCCACATGAAATATTAGAAAGGACTTTAAAAAACAAGAAAGCAAATTAAAAAAAAAGTTGGACAAAATGTAAGTATCTGCATACAATCTTTTCTTCGCCAAGACCATCTTCCTCCCTCAATAAACACATATATCTTCCCCTTTTAGCTGGGATACTTGTCCCAGTTACAGAACCATGTTTGCCTCAAACATTTTTAAAAAAGGACAATATGTGTAAATAAGTGATCACCAAAATGTACAAGCTTATAAGAAGAAAAAACAGAGAATGAAGTTGCAACAGTAATCATGCTTTAGAGGATGGATCCTGACTTAAAAATGCCCACCTGCGAGAATAATATTCCATGACTAGAAAGAAGAGAACACTCAATGTGCAAGTCATCTGCCTCCATATTGTATGCTCTCAATTATGTGAGCCTGCAAACCTTCCTGACTATCTTGTTTTATTCACATCTGACATTTGAAGAGAGAACATGGAGAGCAAGGAAAGTATTATAAGTATTGAAGAAGGAGAAGGGAGGAAAAAGAAAGGACAGTTTGAAGTAAATGAGTAAAAACACAGAAGAGAAAAAAATCAAGGAAGTTTATTATTTGCACAGAAAATTGTCAAGTAAAAGCAGTGTGACAAGAAAAATACACCAAGACAGAGTTTAACAGAAATAAAAGCTGATGTCTGAAACTAGAGACAAAGCTTAAAAATGCACTAACTAGACTTACTAATGCTACATATTAAACAACACTGTCCTAATAAAGTATGAGTTAAAGAAAGCGTCTAGAATTTCATGCAAGTATGCTTATCTAATACATCAGAAAAATCTAAAGCCATTCATATATCTTTTCAGTAGGTATCTTTATTTTTAGCATCCCATGTCTAAAAACAGTTTAAATTATCTCAACATCAAATCATGAGAAAACCTGTCTTTGTACCTTCATCTTTTATTGCTTAAATAGACCAGTAACATCCTCTTCATTCAGTCAATGATTTAAGAGGATGTGGAAGATTTCATATAAATAATTTGAAATACAGACTAGAGTAAGGGAAATTAAAAAAAAAATTAAAGCAACAAGCTTTGTATAAACTAAAAAACCAAAATAATGCTTTCTAATAGATTGTCCACTTCCTTATCTGCATTTCTACAAATAGCTTTAACTGCAGAGTATAAGGAATGAAGATTAAAACACGCTGTCAGTTAAGATCCAACAGTGACCAATAGCTAAGGTCATGCTGATTTTTGCTTTTGTTAGAACATTAATCCATTAAGCCCAAGAGGTAGAATTCTTTGAGAAATCCTAAACAAAAAGCCCTCATCTTTGACCTGTTCAAGAGTTTCTAAAATAACTCTGATATTCAAGAATCATTTCCTCAAAGAAACCTAGCTGTTGCAAAAACTTGCTTGAAATATTTACTAGAACTTGTTATTTACTATGCCTAGAAACAAAAACATGCGTCCATAAATATGTGTCATGAATAGTAGCAGCACCAGTCAATTATAGAAAATTTACTTGTAACAAAAAAAATACAGAATATCCTCATAATGAAATAAAACATAATCTCAAACTACAGCAAATTCCAGGAACATTAATAGATACTGCAGACAGCACAAAGCTGCTTCAGCAGTTCAAACACAAATTCCTCAGGTACACAGCCTGTATGATATTAACTTGGCCACTTTTTCCACATGTTGCAATTACATGATGTAAACAGAGAGGAAAGACAGGAGGGAGTCACAAAACAATAAAGTAAGAGCCAAGAGGTCCATAAAACCCATCAGATTAGGTCTCAGGCAGCAGCAGGGATACTGGTATAGATTCTCTGTCTGAAACGCAGGACTCGGAGAGATCAACTAAGAGCAATTGTCTATATATAAACACACTTGAACTGAGTTAGAAAAAGCAGTTAGGCTGGAAAAGCAGCTCAGAGGATAGGCCTGTCTCTGGAGTAACTCCAGAGGGTTGCTGACCTGAACCTGACCTCCTCAGCTTAAAGCATGGAACAAATGAGAAGGCTTTTTTCCAAAACAGCTCCACAGCCACATTACGACACCAGGGCAGAGGAAGCCCTCTTCCCTGAGAACAGACCTACTCGCACTACTGGCTTAACAGGAGCGAGAGATGGGCGCCAGCCAAGATGCACACAGGTGGGCTAACACACAAGGCTCGTACCACAATGAGCCAACCCCAAGTCCCGTCGCTTGCCATTCATGTTTCAGAGCTGACAGCAGGGACAACGCCTAATAATCTTACTCCTTTTTAAAAAGGCTTCTCAAATATGCATGAGTGGAACCTGGAAACACATCAAGTGATTTTGCCCAGGGTATCTGGAAACTCAGATAACCAGATTTACAGAGGTATCTGAACTTCTTCCCACAATACAGGCACACCTTGAAAAATTAAGAATGGCTGTTGCCAGCCCACTGAGGGGCTGATATGTACTGGTTGTAAAAGACCATTTACTTACAACTGAATTCAACCTGCCAGATGTCTGCTGGAAATACAATACAGCAGAGAGGAAACAGTCCAGGAGGTTCCTGGAGCATGTGGCAGATAACTTCCTGACGCAGCTGGTGAGTGAGCCAACGAGGGAAGGTGCCCCGCTGGACCTCTTGTTCACCAACAGAGAAGGACTTGTGAGCGATGTGATGGTTGGAGGCTGTCTTGGGCAGAGCGATCATGAAATGATAGAGTTTTTGATACGTGGAGAAGCGGCGAGGGGGGTCGGCAAAACTGCCACCTTAGACTTCCGGAGGGCGGACTTCAGCCTGTTTAGGAGACTGGTCGAGAGAGTCCCCTGGGAGGCAGCTCTTATGGGCAAAGGGGTCCAGGAAGGCTGGACATTCTTTAAGGAGGAAGTCCTAAAGGCACAAGAGCGGGCTGTCCCCAGGTGCCGAAAGACGAGCCAGCGGGGAAGAAGACCGGCCTGGCTGACTAGAGAGCTCTGGCTCGAACTGAGGAGAAAGAGGAGAGTCTATGACCTCTGGAAGAAGGGGCGGGCAACTCAGGAGGACTACAAAGGTGTAGCGAGGCTGTGCAGGGAGAAAACTAGAAGGGCCAAAGCTGAGTTAGAGCTCAGTCTGGCTGCTGCTATAAAAGACAACAAAAAACACTTCTTCAAATACATTAGCAGCAAAAGGAGAGGTAAGGAGAATCTCCAGCCCCTAGTAGATGGGGGAGGAAACACAGTGACCAAGGATGAGGAAAAGGCTGAGGTACTTAATGCCTTCTTTGCCTCAGTCTTTATTAGCAGGGCCGACTGTTCTATGGGTACCCAGCCCCTGGAGTTGGAAGATAGGGATGGGGACCAGACTGGAGCCCCCATAATCCAGGGGGAAATGGTGAGTGACCTGCTGCACCACTTAGACACTCACAAGTCTATGGGGCCTGATGAGATCCACCCGAGAGTACTGAAGGAACTGGCAGATGTGCTCACCAAGCCCCTTTCCATCATTTACCAGCAGTCCTGGCTAACTGGGGAAGTCCCTGCTGACTGGAGATTAGCTAATGTGACACCCATCTTCAAGAAGGGCCGGAAGGAGGACTCGGGGAACTACAGGCCTGTCAGCCTGACCTCGGTGCCGGGGAAGCTGATGGAGCAGATCATCCTGAGTGCTATCACACGGCATGTAGAGAATAACCATGGGATCAAGCCCAGCCAGCATGGGTTCAGGAAAGGCAGGTCCTGCTTGACCAACCTGATCTCCTTCTATGACAAGGTGACCCGCCTAGTGGATGAGGGAAAGGCTGTGGATGTTGTCTATCTAGACTTCAGTAAAGCCTTTGACATGGTTTCCCACAGCATTCTCCTGGAGAAACTGGCTGCTCATGGCTTGGACGGGTGTACTCTTCGCTGGGTAAAGAACTGGCTGGACGGCCGGGCCCAGAGAGTGGTGGTGAATGGAGTTTACTCCGGTTGGCGGCCGGTCACAAGCGGTGTTCCCCAGGGCTCGGTGTTGGGGCCAGTTCTGTTTAACATCTTTATCAATGATGTGGACGAAGGGATCGAGTGTACTCTCAGTAAGTTTGCAGATGACACCAAGTTGTGTGGGAGTGTTGATCTGCTGGAGGGTAGGCAGGCTCTGCAGAGGGACCTGGACAGGCTGGATGGATGGGCTGGGGTGAATTGTATGAGGTTTAACAAGGCCAAGTGCAAGGTCCTGCACTTGGGCCACAGCAACCCCACGCAACGCTACAGGCTTGGGGAAGAGTGGCTGGAAAGCTGCCAGGCAGAGAAGGACCTGGGGGTGTTTGTTGACAGCCGCCTGAATATGAGCCAGCAGTGTGCCCAGGCGGCCAAGAAGGCCAATGGCACCCTGGCTTGTATCAAAAATAGTGTGGCCAGCAGGACTAGGGAAGTGATTGTGCCCCTGTACTCGGCACTGGTGAGGCCGCACCTCGAATACTGTGTTCAGTTTTGGGCCCCCCACTACAAGAGGGATATTGAGGTACTGGAGCGTGTACAGAGAAGGGCAACGAAGCTGGTGAAGGGTCTGGAGCAGAAGTCTTATGAGGAGCAGCTGAGAGAGCTGGGACTGTTTAGCCTGGAGAAAAGGAGGCTGAGGGGAGACCTCATCGCTCTCTACAACTACCTGAAAGGAGGTTGTAGAGAGGTGGGGGTCAGTCTCTTCTCCCAGGTAACAAGTGATAGGATGAGAGGAAATGGTCTCAAGTTGCGCCAGGGGAGGTTTAGACTGGATATTAGGAAATTTTTCTTCACTGAAAGGGTTGTCAAGCATTGGAACAGGCTGCCCAGGGAAGTGGTTGAGTCGCCATCCCTGGAGGTATTTAAAGGACGTTTGGATGAGGTACTTAGAGACATGGTGTAGTGGTGGTTTTTGGCAGTGTTAGGTTTATGGTTGGACTCGATGATCTTAAAGGTCTTTTCCAACCTATATGATTCTGTGATTCTGTGAATTGGTAATGAATGTACTTGTGATGCTGGCTAGTTGGGTGGGATGTTTAAGAAAATTTTAATGCACTAGGGAACCAATTTTACTGCCATTGCTCATATAAGACTACAAAACGTAGATGTTCAAAGCTAGAAGAACTTTAATTTACACATAGGATGGGCTTGGAGAAGTTTCACCAAATTTTAACAAAAAACATTGAGAAAATGTGCAGGTCAAGTAGACAGTCAACTATTAGCAGTTCTATTTTAAATATAAGAAACAAAGGGCTAAAAACCAGTGGAAATCTCAACAATTATTCAGTGTCTGTCAGCTTATGGAAAAAAATGGGCTATGAAACAGACCCTGCAAAAATTCTACAACCTCAAAGCTCCATGGGTTGTGTTTTACATCTAAGACAGAAGCTAAAGTACTGAATTAGTCAGAAGAAACCTGTAAAATGTCCATCTTACGCAAAAGAATACAAGAATTTTCAAGCCTGGAGATAGACTCCTATTACCTGTACCCTCATGAAACTCCAGACTCCAACCTGTCATCCAGGGCCTTATGACAAAAGGGAAGGAGCGGACTCAGTCAGGTAGGAAGTAAGAAGCTTCAAATGAATACATCTGTTGGAGTCCTGCCTTGAATACAAAACCTTAGTTCACAATGCGTGCCCATCCCAATATTGTAAGCTGGTCAGACTACAGTCTAGAGAAAAAATTCTTGCCTCCATAAAGGGATCTTGCTTTTCACCTGGTAGAAAACTTCACTGACATTTTCGGAGTTAAACATCCTCTTTTCTACCATGAAATTCAGATCGAAACAAATAAACTCAATCATCTTCACGCTGTCTTTAGACAGATTAATCTAGCTGGGCAAAATTAATCTAGTTTGGGCATTGCCTGGTCTGAGGCTTGCCTCATTCTAACAACTTGTAATAGGAGGCACAACTGGTAAAAAATAAATATGGTGACTGTTAGCCTTGGAAGGGATACCAGCAAATTAACTTTCTGACTGTGGCCCAATTGTTTGTTTTTTCAGCCATGCCTTCAGGCCTCATACCCACTGCACCTGTCACTATTGAACAACAAAGCAGACCTTTCACCAGCCACAGCTGATGTCTATCTCCATCTCCATTACAAGGCCCTCATTCCTACCAGTTGTGACTTCAAACTCATCCTGCCCTACTGACATCAGCCTTTCCTCTTCCAGTCAGGCTCTGCAGGCAATAGGCACATAGAGCAGAGCAGAGCAGGCAAATGGGCAGGCAATCTCCTTACCCTCACTTCTGTTGTTTAAAATCACAGCAACCTCCTGCAGCTCCAGAACTCAGGTTTCAAGGAAACAATGGACTATGATGGAAAAGGTTTTATTAATCCAGGAAAGGCTAGGTTCAGTAAAGACAAAAGAAAGAAGCAGACTGGAACATTTCCAGTGTAAATATGCTCTCAACCATGCCCTGTTTCTGATCAAAGCTGGGAGACCATTTATGGCAAGTGCGTGACACAAAGACAACCATCACTGATAAATTTCACATTATTTCAAGATATGTGAAAGTCTATAGAGTTAAATTATATAAAGTGAAGAAAACTGGAAAAAAAACAGCCAACCTCCTCCATCTACCCCCTCTTCCCCTCCCAAATACATTTATTTCTTACAAATAAATGACTGGTTATTTGCTGAAGCTCTTACAAAAATTTCCACTGGAATGCAGCCAGCATGGAAAATACCAACCTGAGCTCTTGCAACTTTGCCACACTTTAAGGAAATATTCAAAATGGTCACTATGAGGTTTCAATACACATTCTCCTCAAGTTCTTATTTTTTTAGTCTTTTGTCTGGTAAAAATCTATGGCTTCAACAAAACCATAAAGTTAGGCTTCCACACTGATCCTAAAAACGCTTCTTAATTTGGGTCTATACCATTAACTTTTGATTCAGTTCACTGTGATTTTAAGGGTTTCTAGGTAACTCCAAAGCACCAGTGTTTTACATCAGAGAATTCTGGAATGGAAACCAATTTTAAAACCAAAGTAAGCTTAAAATATCTGTAAGTAATATGTAGTTGCATATGAACATACAATTATGTGCTCAAAAATACTTATATCATACTTACAAAGTACAGATTTAAAAACTCACGTTTCATCAAAAAAGTAAACCTAACCGAGGAAAAATTTAGTCTTGTATTTACACATATGCCAGCAAAAGAAGGAAAAACCCCTCCTTCTAACTCTTGCTATATTTTAGACATCACGTTGATTCTTTGTATAGACTATTAACTAAATACCATATACTTCAAGGAATACAAAATTTAGAAAAATCCACACAAGCATGAACTTCAAATTGTCAATCTAAAGACAAAACTATGTTTCAGCATAACAATACTAAGTTTAATATAACTATTCCAAATATACTCACATATAATAAATACATGTAACCTTCTGATATTATATAAAATAC